>NC_141759.1:105869282-106239282 GCF_982258835.1 Parasteatoda tepidariorum | reverse complement strand
AGTTTTCGGTACTTAGAAAATTTCTGACGTTATCGGTACTTAGAAAAATTCTGACGATTTCGGTACTTAGAAAAATTCTGGTGATTTCGGAATTTAGAAATATTCTGTTGATTTCGGTACTTAGAAAAATTCTGCCGATTTCGGTACTTAGAAAATTCTGACGATTTCGGTACTTAGAAAAATTCTGACGATTTCGGTACTTAGAAAAATTCTGTCGATTTCGGTACTTAGAAAACATTAAGAAGTCTTCGGTACTTAGAAAATTTCTGACGTTTTCGGTACTTAGAAAAATTCTTACGATTTCGATACTTATTAAACATTCAGAAGTTTTCGGTTCTTAGAAAAATTCTGACGAATTCGGTACTTAGAAAAATTCTGACGATTTCGGTACTTAGAAAAATTCCGACGATTTCGGTACTTAGAAAATTTCTGCCTTTTTCGGTACTTAGAAAACATTCAGAAGATTTCGGTACTTAGAAAATTTCTGACCTTTTCGGTACTTAGAAAAATTTTGACGATTTCGGTACTTAGAAAAATTCTGATGATTTCGGTACTTAGAAAATTTCTGACCTTTTCGGTATTTAGAAAATTTCAAATGATTTCGGTACTTAGAAAAATTCAGACGATTTCGGTACTTAGAAAAATTCCGACGATTTCGGTGCTTAGAAAACAATCAGAAGTTTTCGGTACTTAGATAATTTCTGACGTTTTCGTTACTTAGAAAAATTCTGCCGATTTCGGTACTTATAAAAATTCTGTTGATTTCGGTACTTAGAAAACAATCAGAAGTTTTTGGTACTAAGAAAATTTCTGACCTTTTCAGTACTTAGAAAATATCTGACTTTTTCGGTACTTCGAAAAATTCTGTCGATTTCGGTACTTAGAAAACATTCAGAAGTCTTCGGTACTTAGAAAATTTCTGACGTTTTCGGTACTTAGAAAAATTCTTACGATTTCGATACTTATTAAACATTCAGAAGTTTTCGGTACTTAGAAAAATTCTGCCGATTTCGGTACTTAGAAAATTTCTGACCTTTTCGGTACTGGGAAAATTTCTGACCTTTTCGGTACTTAGATAATTTCTGACCTTTACGGTACTTAGAAAAATTCTGACGATTTCGGTACTTAGAAAACAATCAGAAGTTTTTGGTACTAAGAAAATTTCTGACCTTTTCGGTACTTAGACAATATCTGACGTTTTCGGTACTTAGAAAAATTCTTTCGATTTCGGTACTTAGAAAACATTAAGAAGTCTTCGGTACTTAGAAAATTTCTGACGCTTTCGGTACTTAGAAAAATTCTTACGATTTCGATACTTATTAAACATTCAGAAGTTTTCGGTTCTTAGAAAAATTCTGCCGATTTCGGTACTTAGAAAATTCTGACGATTTCGGTACTTGGAAAATTTCTGACCTTTTCGGTACTTAGAAAATTTCTGACCTTTTCGGTGCTTAGAAAAATTCTGACGAATTCGGTACTTAGAAAAATTCTGACGGTTTCGGTACTTAGAAAAATTCCGACGATTTCGGTACTTAGAAAATTTCTGCCTTTTTCGGTACTTAGAAAACATTCAGAAGATTTCGGTACTTAGAAAATTTCTGACCTTTTCGGTACTTAGAAAAATTCTGATGATTTCGGCACTTAGAAAATTTCTGACCTTTTCGGTATTTAGAAAATTTCAAACGATTTCGGTATTTAGAAAAATTCAGACGATTTCGGTATTTAGCAAAATTCCGACGATTTCGGTACTTAGAAAATTTCTGCCTTTTTCGGTACTTAGAAAACATTCAGAAGATTTCGGTACTTTGAAAATTTCTGACCTTTTCGGTACTTAGAAAAATTTTGACGATTTCGGTACTTAGAAAAATTCTGATGATTTCGGTACTTAGAAAATTTCTGACCTTTTCGGTATTTAGAAAATTTCAAATGATTTTGGTACTTAGAAAAATTCAGACGATTTCGGTACTTAGAAAAATTCCGACGATTTCGGTACTTAGAAAATTTCGGCCTTTTTCGGTACTTAGAAATCATTCAGAAGTTTTCGGTACTTAGAAAATTTCTGACGATTTCTTTACTTAGAAAATTTCAAACGATTTCGGTACTTAGAAAAATTCAGACGATTTCGGTACTTAGAAAAATTCCGACGATTTCGGTACTTAGAAAATTTCTGCCTTTTTCGGTACTTAGAAAACATTCAGAAGTTTTCGGTACTTAGAAAATTTCTGACGTTATCGGTACTTAGAAAAATTCTGACGATTTCGGTACTTAGAAAAATTCTGACGATTTCGGTACTTAGAAAAATTCTGTCGATTTCGGTACTTAGAAAACATTAAGAAGTCTTCGGTACTTAGAAAATTTCTGACGTTTTCGGTACTTAGAAAAATTCTTACGATTTCGATACTTATTAAACATTCAGAAGTTTTCGGTTCTTAGAAAAATTCTGACGAATTCGGTACTTAGAAAAATTCTGACGATTTCGGTACTTAGAAAAATTCCGACGATTTCGGTACTTAGAAAATTTCTGCCTTTTTCGGTACTTAGAAAACATTCAGAAGATTTCGGTACTTAGAAAATTTCTGACCTTTTCGGTACTTAGAAAAATTTTGACGATTTCGGTACTTAGAAAAATTCTGATGATTTCGGTACTTAGAAAATTTCTGACCTTTTCGGTATTTAGAAAATTTCAAATGATTTCGGTACTTAGAAAAATTCAGACGATTTCGGTACTTAGAAAAATTCCGACGATTTCGGTACTTAGAAAATTTCCGACGATTTCGGTACTTAGAAATCATTCAGAAGTTTTCGGTACTTAGAAAATTTCTGACGTTATCGGTACTTAGAAAAATTCTGACGATTTCGGTACTTAGAAAAATTCTGGTGATTTCGGAATTTAGAAATATTCTGTTGATTTCGGTACTTAGAAAAATTCTGCCGATTTCGGTACTTAGAAAATTCTGACGATTTCGGTACTTAGAAAAATTCTGACGATTTCGGTACTTAGAAAAATTCTGTCGATTTCGGTACTTAGAAAACATTAAGAAGTCTTCGGTACTTAGAAAATTTCTGACGTTTTCGGTACTTAGAAAAATTCTTACGATTTCGATACTTATTAAACATTCAGAAGTTTTCGGTTCTTAGAAAAATTCTGACGAATTCGGTACTTAGAAAAATTCTGACGATTTCGGTACTTAGAAAAATTCCGACGATTTCGGTACTTAGAAAATTTCTGCCTTTTTCGGTACTTAGAAAACATTCAGAAGATTTCGGTACTTAGAAAATTTCTGACCTTTTCGGTACTTAGAAAAATTTTGACGATTTCGGTACTTAGAAAAATTCTGATGATTTCGGTACTTAGAAAATTTCTGACCTTTTCGGTATTTAGAAAATTTCAAATGATTTCGGTACTTAGAAAAATTCAGACGATTTCGGTACTTAGAAAAATTCCGACGATTTCGGTACTTAGAAAATTTCCGACGATTTCGGTACTTAGAAATCATTCAGAAGTTTTCGGTACTTAGAAAATTTCTGACGTTATCGGTACTTAGAAAAATTCTGACGATTTCGGTACTTAGAAAAATTCTGGTGATTTCGGAACTTAGAAATATTCTGTTGATTTCGGTACTTAGAAAAATTCTGCCGATTTCGGTACTTAGAAAATTCTGTCGATTTCGGTACTTGGAAAATTTCTGACCTTTTCGGTACTTAGAAAATTTCTGACCTTTTCGGTACTTAGAAAAACTCGGACGATTTCGGTACTTAGGAAAATTCTGTCGATTTCGGTACTTAGAAAAATTCTGTTGATTTTGGTACATAGAAAAATCTGACGATTTCTTTACTTAGAAAAATTCCGACGATTTCGGTGCTTAGAAAACAATCAGAAGTTTTCGGTACTTAGATAATTTCTGACGTTTTCGTTACTTAGAAAAATTCTGCCGATTTCGGTACTTATAAAAATTCTGTTGATTTCGGTACTTAGAAAACAATCAGAAGTTTTTGGTACTAAGAAAATTTCTGACCTTTTCAGTACTTAGAAAATATCTGACTTTTTCGGTACTTCGAAAAATTCTGTCGATTTCGGTACTTAGAAAACATTCAGAAGTCTTCGGTACTTAGAAAATTTCTGACGTTTTCGGTACTTAGAAAAATTCTTACGATTTCGATACTTATTAAACATTCAGAAGTTTTCGGTACTTAGAAAAATTCTGCCGATTTCGGTACTTAGAAAATTTCTGACCTTTTCGGTACTGGGAAAATTTCTGACCTTTTCGGTACTTAGAAAATTTCTGACCTTTACGGTACTTAGAAAAATTCTGACGATTTCGGTACTTAGAAAACAATCAGAAGTTTTTGGTACTAAGAAAATTTCTGACCTTTTCGGTACTTAGACAATATCTGACGTTTTCGGTACTTAGAAAAATTCTTTCGATTTCGGTACTTAGAAAACATTAAGAAGTCTTCGGTACTTAGAAAATTTCTGACGCTTTCGGTACTTAGAAAAATTCTTACGATTTCGATACTTATTAAACATTCAGAAGTTTTCGGTTCTTAGAAAAATTCTGCCGATTTCGGTACTTAGAAAATTCTGACGATTTCGGTACTCATAAAATTTCTGACCTTTTCGGTACTTAGAAAATTTCTGACCTTTTCGGTGCTTAGAAAAATTCTGACGAATTCGGTACTTAGAAAAATTCTGACGGTTTCGGTACTTAGAAAAATTCCGACGATTTCGGTACTTAGAAAATTTCTGCCTTTTTCGGTACTTAGAAAACATTCAGAAGATTTCGGTACTTAGAAAATTTCTGACCTTTTCGGTACTTAGAAAAATTCTGATGATTTCGGCACTTAGAAAATTTCTGACCTTTTCGGTATTTAGAAAATTTCAAACGATTTCGGTATTTAGAAAAATTCAGACGATTTCGGTATTTAGCAAAATTCCGACGATTTCGGTACTTAGAAAATTTCTGCCTTTTTCGGTACTTAGAAAACATTCAGAAGATTTCGGTACTTTGAAAATTTCTGACCTTTTCGGTACTTAGAAAAATTTTGACGATTTCGGTACTTAGAAAAATTCTGATGATTTCGGTACTTAGAAAATTTCTGACCTTTTCGGTATTTAGAAAATTTCAAATGATTTTGGTACTTAGAAAAATTCAGACGATTTCGGTACTTAGAAAAATTCCGACGATTTCGGTACTTAGAAAATTTCGGCCTTTTTCGGTACTTAGAAATCATTCAGAAGTTTTCGGTACTTAGAAAATTTCTGACGATTTCTTTACTTAGAAAATTTCAAACGATTTCGGTACTTAGAAAAATTCAGACGATTTCGGTACTTAGAAAAATTCCGACGATTTCGGTACTTAGAAAATTTCTGCCTTTTTCGGTACTTAGAAAACATTCAGAAGTTTTCGGTACTTAGAAAATTTCTGACGTTATCGGTACTTAGAAAAATTCTGACGATTTCGGTACTTAGAAAAATTCTGACGATTTCGGTACTTAGAAAAATTCTGTCGATTTCGGTACTTAGAAAACATTAAGAAGTCTTCGGTACTTAGAAAATTTCTGACGTTTTCGGTACTTAGAAAAATTCTTACGATTTCGATACTTATTAAACATTCAGAAGTTTTCGGTTCTTAGAAAAATTCTGACGAATTCGGTACTTAGAAAAATTCTGACGATTTCGGTACTTAGAAAAATTCCGACGATTTCGGTACTTAGAAAATTTCTGCCTTTTTCGGTACTTAGAAAACATTCAGAAGATTTCGGTACTTAGAAAATTTCTGACCTTTTCGGTACTTAGAAAAATTTTGACGATTTCGGTACTTAGAAAAATTCTGATGATTTCGGTACTTAGAAAATTTCTGACCTTTTCGGTATTTAGAAAATTTCAAATGATTTCGGTACTTAGAAAAATTCAGACGATTTCGGTACGTAGAAAAATTCCGACGATTTCGGTACTTACAAAATTTCCGACGATTTCGGTACTTAGAAATCATTCAGAAGTTTTCGGTACTTAGAAAATTTCTGACGTTATCGGTACTTAGAAAAATTCTGACGATTTCGGTACTTAGAAAAATTCTGGTGATTTCGGAATTTAGAAATATTCTGTTGATTTCGGTACTTAGAAAAATTCTGCCGATTTCGGTACTTAGAAAATTCTGACGATTTCGGTACTTAGAAAAATTCTGACGATTTCGGTACTTAGAAAAATTCTGTCGATTTCGGTACTTAGAAAACATTAAGAAGTCTTCGGTACTTAGAAAATTTCTGACGTTTTCGGTACTTAGAAAAATTCTTACGATTTCGATACTTATTAAACATTCAGAAGTTTTCGGTTCTTAGAAAAATTCTGACGAATTCGGTACTTAGAAAAATTCTGACGATTTCGGTACTTAGAAAAATTCCGACGATTTCGGTACTTAGAAAATTTCTGCCTTTTTCGGTACTTAGAAAACATTCAGAAGATTTCGGTACTTAGAAAATTTCTGACCTTTTCGGTACTTAGAAAAATTTTGACGATTTCGGTACTTAGAAAAATTCTGATGATTTCGGTACTTAGAAAATTTCTGACCTTTTCGGTATTTAGAAAATTTCAAATGATTTCGGTACTTAGAAAAATTCAGACGATTTCGGTACTTAGAAAAATTCCGACGATTTCGGTACTTAGAAAATTTCCGACGATTTCGGTACTTAGAAATCATTCAGAAGTTTTCGGTACTTAGAAAATTTCTGACGTTATCGGTACTTAGAAAAATTCTGACGATTTCGGTACTTAGAAAAATTCTGGTGATTTCGGAACTTAGAAATATTCTGTTGATTTCGGTACTTAGAAAAATTCTGCCGATTTCGGTACTTAGAAAATTCTGACGATTTCGGTACTTGGAAAATTTCTGACCTTTTCGGTACTTAGAAAATTTCTGACCTTTTCGGTACTTAGAAAAACTCGGACGATTTCGGTACTTAGGAAAATTCTGTCGATTTCGGTACTTAGAAAAATTCTGTTGATTTTGGTACATAGAAAAATCTGACGATTTCTTTACTTAGAAAAATTCCGACGATTTCGGTGCTTAGAAAACAATCAGAAGTTTTCGGTACTTAGATAATTTCTGACGTTTTCGTTACTTAGAAAAATTCTGCCGATTTCGGTACTTATAAAAATTCTGTTGATTTCGGTACTTAGAAAACAATCAGAAGTTTTTGGTACTAAGAAAATTTCTGACCTTTTCAGTACTTAGAAAATATCTGACTTTTTCGGTACTTCGAAAAATTCTGTCGATTTCGGTACTTAGAAAACATTCAGAAGTCTTCGGTACTTAGAAAATTTCTGACGTTTTCGGTACTTAGAAAAATTCTTACGATTTCGATACTTATTAAACATTCAGAAGTTTTCGGTACTTAGAAAAATTCTGCCGATTTCGGTACTTAGAAAATTTCTGACCTTTTCGGTACTGGGAAAATTTCTGACCTTTTCGGTACTTAGAAAATTTCTGACCTTTACGGTACTTAGAAAATTTCTGACCTTTTCGGTGCTTAGAAAAATTCTGACGAATTCGGTACTTAGAAAAATTCTGACGGTTTCGGTACTTAGAAAAATTCCGACGATTTCGGTACTTAGAAAATTTCTGCCTTTTTCGGTACTTAGAAATCATTCAGAAGTTTTCGGTACTTAGAAAATTTCTGACGTTATCGGTACTTAGAAAAATTCTGACGATTTCGGTACTTAGAAAAATTCTGGTGATTTCGGAACTTAGAAATATTCTGTTGATTTCGGTACTTAGAAAAATTCTGCCGATTTCGGTACTTAGAAAAATTCTTACGATTTCGATACTTATTAAACATTCAGAAGATTTCGGTACTTAGAAAAAATTAAGAAGTCTTCGGTACTTAGAAAATTTCTGACGTTTTCGGTACTTAGAAAAATTCTTACGATTTCGATACTTATTAAACATTCAGAAGATTTCGGTACTTAGAAAATTTCTGACCTTTTCGGTACTTAGAAAAATTTTGACCTTTTCGGTATTTAGAAAATTTCAAACGATTTCGGTACTTAGAAAAATTCAGACGATTTCGGTATTTAGAAAAATTCCGACGATTTCGGTACTTAGAAAATTTCTGCCTTTTTCGGTACTTAGAAATCATTCAGAAGTTTTCGGTACTTAGAAAATTTCTGACGTTATCGGTACTTAGAAAAATTCTGACGATTTCGGTACTTAGAAAAATTCTGGTGATTTCGGAACTTAGAAATATTCTGTTGATTTCGGTACTTAGAAAAATTCTGCCGATTTCGGTACTTAGAAAATTCTGACGATTTCGGTACTTGGAAAATTTCTGACCTTTTCGGTACTTAGAAAATTTCTGACCTTTTCGGTACTTAGAAAAACTCGGACGATTTCGGTAATTAGGAAAATTCTGTCGATTTCGGTACTTAGAAAAATTCTGTTGGTTTTGGTACATAGAAAAATCTGACGATTTCTTTACTTAGAAAAATTCTGACGATTTCGGTGCTTAGAAAACAATCAGAAGTTTTTGGTATTAAGAAAATTTCTGACCTTTTCGGTACTTAGAAAATATCTGACGTATTCGGTACTTGGAAAATTTCTGACCTTTTCGGTACTTAGAAAATTTCTGACCTTTTCGGTGCTTAGAAAAATTCTGACGAATTCGGTACTTAGAAAAATTCTGACGATTTCGGTACTTAGAAAATTTCTGCCTTTTTCGGTACTTAGAAAACATTCAGAAGATTTCGGTACTTAGAAAATTTCTGACCTTTTCGGTACTTAGAAAAATTTTGACGATTTCGGAACTTAGAAAAATTCTGATGATTTCGGTACTTAGAAAATTTCTGACCTTTTCGGTATTTAGAAAATTTCAAACGATTTCGGTACTTAGAAAAATTCAGACGATTTCTTTACTTAGAAAAATTCCGACGATTTCGGTACTTAGAAAATTTCTGCCTTTTTCGGTACTTAGAAATCATTCAGAAGTTTTCGGTACTTAGAAAATTTCTGACGTTATCGGTACTTAGAAAAATTCTGACGATTTCGGTACTTAGAAAAATTCTGGTGATTTCGGAACTTAGAAATATTCTGTTGATTTCGGTACTTAGAAAAATTCTGTCGATTTCGGTACTTAGAAAACATTAAGAAGTCTTCGGTACTTAGAAAATTTCTGACGTTTTCGGTACTTAGAAAAACTCTTACGATTTCGATACTTATTAAACATTCAGAAGTTTTCGGTTCTTAGAAAAATTCTGCCGATTTCGGTACTTAGAAAATTCTGACGATTTCGGTACTTGGAAAATTTCTGACCTTTTCGGTACTTAGAAAATTTCTGACCATTTCGGTGCTTAGAAAAATTCTGACGAATTCGGTACTTAGAAAAATTCTGACGGTTTCGGTACTTAGAAAAATTCCGACGATTTCGGTACTTAGAAAATTTCTGCCTTTTTCGGTACTTAGAAAACATTCAGAAGATTTCGGTACTTAGAAAATTTCTGACCTTTTCGGTACTTAGAAAAATTCTGATGATTTCGGTACTTAGAAAATTTCTGACCTTTTCGGTATTTAGAAAATTTCAAACGATTTCGGTACTTAGAAAAATTCAGACCATTTCGGTATTTAGCAAAATTCCGACGATTTCGGTACTTAGAAAATTTCTGCCTTTTTCGGTACTTAGAAATCATTCTGAAGTTTTCGGTACTTAGAAAATTTCTGACGTTTTCGTTACTTAGAAAAATTCTGCCGATTTCGGTACTTATAAAAATTCTGTTGATTTCGGTACTTAGAAAACAATCAGAAGTTTTTGGTACTAAGAAAATTTCTGACCTTTTCGGTTCTTAGAAAATATCTGACTTTTTCGGTACTTAGAAAAATTCTGTCGATTTCGGTACTTAGAAAACATTCAGAAGTCTTCGGTACTTAGAAAATTTCTGACGTTTTCGGTACTTAGAAAAATTCTTACGATTTCGATACTTATTAAACATTCAGAAGTTTTCGGTACTTAGAAAAATTCTGCCGATTTCGGTACTTAGAAAATTTCTGACCTTTTCGGTACTTGGAAAATTTCTGACCTTTTCGGTACTTAGAAAATTTCTGACCTTTACGGTACTTAGAAAAATTCTGACGATTTCAGTACTTAGAAAACAATCAGAAGTTTTTGGTACTAAGAAAATTTCTGACCTTTTCGGTACTTAGAAAATATCTGACGTTTTCGGTACTTAGAAAAATTCTGACGGTTTCGGTACTTAGAAAAATTCCGACGATTTCGGTACTTAGAAAATTTCTGCCTTTTTCGGTACTTAGAAAACATTCAGAAGATTTCGGTACTTAGAAAATTTCTGACCTTTTCGGTACTTAGAAAAATTTTGACGATTTCGGTACTTAGAAAAATTCTGATGATTTCGGTACTTAGAAAATTTCTGACCTTTTCGGTATTTAGAAAATTTCAAACGATTTCGGTACTTAGAAAAATTCAGACGATTTCTTTACTTAGAAAAATTCCGACGATTTCGGTACTTAGAAAATTTCTGCCTTTTTCGGTACTTAGAAATCATTCAGAAGTTTTCGGTACTTAGAAAATTTCTGACGTTATCGGTACTTAGAAAAATTCTGACGATTTCGGTACTTAGAAAAATTCTGGTGATTTCGGAACTTAGAAATATTCTGTTGATTTCGGTACTTAGAAAAATTCTGTCGATTTCGGTACTTAGAAAACATTAAGAAGTCTTCGGTACTTAGAAAATTTCTGACGTTTTCGGTACTTAGAAAAACTCTTACGATTTCGATACTTATTAAACATTCAGAAGTTTTCGGTTCTTAGAAAAATTCTGCCGATTTCGGTACTTAGAAAATTCTGACGATTTCGGTACTTGGAAAATTTCTGACCTTTTCGGTACTTAGAAAATTTCTGACCATTTCGGTGCTTAGAAAAATTCTGACGAATTCGGTACTTAGAAAAATTCTGACGGTTTCGGTACTTAGAAAAATTCCGACGATTTCGGTACTTAGAAAATTTCTGCCTTTTTCGGTACTTAGAAAACATTCAGAAGATTTCGGTACTTAGAAAATTTCTGACCTTTTCGGTACTTAGAAAAATTCTGATGATTTCGGTACTTAGAAAATTTCTGACCTTTTCGGTATTTAGAAAATTTCAAACGATTTCGGTACTTAGAAAAATTCAGACGATTTCGGTATTTAGCAAAATTCCGACGATTTCGGTACTTAGAAAATTTCTGCCTTTTTCGGTACTTAGAAATCATTCGGAAGTTTTCGGTACTTAGAAAATTTCTGACGTTTTCGTTACTTAGAAAAATTCTGCCGATTTCGGTACTTATAAAAATTCTGTTGATTTCGGTACTTAGAAAACAATCAGAAGTTTTTGGTACTAAGAAAATTTCTGACCTTTTCGGTTCTTAGAAAATATCTGACTTTTTCGGTACTTAGAAAAATTCTGTCGATTTCGGTACTTAGAAAACATTCAGAAGTCTTCGGTACTTAGAAAATTTCTGACGTTTTCGGTACTTAGAAAAATTCTTACGATTTCGATACTTATTAAACATTCAGAAGTTTTCGGTACTTAGAAAAATTCTGCCGATTTCGGTACTTAGAAAATTTCTGACCTTTTCGGTACTTGGAAAATTTCTGACCTTTTCGGTACTTAGAAAATTTCTGACCTTTACGGTACTTAGAAAAATTCTGACGATTTCAGTACTTAGAAAACAATCAGAAGTTTTTGGTACTAAGAAAATTTCTGACCTTTTCGGTACTTAGAAAATATCTGACGTTTTCGGTACTTAGAAAAATTCTGACGGTTTCGGTACTTAAAAAATTTCTGACCTTTTCGGTACTTAGAAAAATTCTGATGATTTCGGTACTTAGAAAATTTCTGACCTTTTCGGTACTTAGAAAAATTCTGATGATTTCGGTACTTAGAAAATTTCTGACCTTTTCGGTATTTAGAAAATTTCAAACGATTTCGGTACTTAGAAAAATTCAGACGATTTCGGTATTTAGAAAAATTCCGACGATTTCGGTACTTAGAAAATTTCTGCCTTTTTCGGTACTTAGTAATCATTCAGAGGTTTTCGGTACTTAGAAATATTCTGTTGATTTCGGTACTTAGAAAAATTCTGCCGATTTCGGTACTTAGAAAATTCTGAAGATTTCGGTACTTGGAAAATTTCTGACCTTTTCGGTACTTAGAAAATTTCTGACCTTTTCGGTACTTAGAAAAACTCGGACGATTTCGGTTCTTAGGAAAATTCTGTCGATTTCGGTACTTAGAAAAATTCTGTTGATTTTGGTACATAGAAAAATCTGACGATTTCCTTACTTAGAAAAATTCCGACGATTTCGGTGCTTAGAAAACAATCAGAAGTTTTCGGTACTTAGATAATTTCTGACGTTTTCGTTACTTAGAAAAATTCTGCCGATTTCGGTACTTAGAAAATTTCTGACCTTTTCGGTACTTGGAAAATTTCTGACCTTTTCGGTACTTAGAAAATTTCTGATCTTTACGGTACTTAGAAAAATTCTGACGATTTCGGTACTTAGAAAACAATCAGAAGTTTTTGGTACTAAGAAAATTTCTGACCTTTTCGGTACTTAGAAAATATCTGACGTTTTCGGTACTTAGAAAAATTCTGTCAATTTCGGTACTTAGAAAACATTACGAAGTCTTCGGTATTTAGAAAATTTCTGACGTTTTCGGTACTTAGAAAAATTCTTACGATTTCGATACTTATTAAACATTCAGAAGTTTTCGGTTCTTAGAAAAATTCTGCCGATTTCGGTACTTAGAAAATTCTGACGGTTTCGGTACTTGGAAAATTTCTGACCTTTTCGGTACTTAGAAAATTTCTGACCTTTTCGGTGCTTAGAAAAATTCTGACGAATTCGGTACTTAGAAAAATTCTGACGGTTTCGGTACTTAGAAAAATTCCGACGATTTCGGTACTTAGAAAATTTCTGCCTTTTTCGGTACTTAGAAATCATTCAGAAGTTTTCGGTACTTAGAAAATTTCTGACGTTATCGGTACTTAGAAAAATTCTGACGATTTCGGTACTTAGAAAAATTCTGGTGATTTCGGAACTTAGAAATATTCTGTTGATTTCGGTACTTAGAAAAATTCTGCCGATTTCGGTACTTAGAAAAATTCTTACGATTTCGATACTTATTAAACATTCAGAAGATTTCGGTACTTAGAAAACATTAAGAAGTCTTCGGTACTTAGAAAATTTCTGACGTTTTCGGTACTTAGAAAAATTCTTACGATTTTGATACTTATTAAACATTCAGAAGATTTCGGTACTTAGAAAATTTCTGACCTTTTCGGTATTTAGAAAATTTCAAACGATTTCGGTACTTAAAAAAATTCAGACGATTTCTTTACTTAGAAAAATTCCGACGATTTCGGTACTTAGAAAATTTCTGCCTTTTTCGGTACTTAGAAAAATTCTGACGATTTCGGTACTTAGAAAAATTCTGGTGATTTCGGAACTTAGAAATATTCTGTTGATTTCGGTACTTAGAAAAATTCTGCCGATTTCGGTACTGAGAAAATTCTGACGATTTCGTTACTTTTAAAATTTCTGACCTTTTCGGTACTTAGCAAATTTCTGACCTCTTCGGTACTTAGAAAAACTGGGACGATTTCGGTACTTAGGAAAATTCTGTCGATTTCGGTACTTAGAAAAATTCTGTTGATTTTGGTACTTAGAAAAATCTGACGATTTCTTTACTTAGAAAAATTCCGACGATTTCGGTGCTTAGAAAACAATCAGAAGTTTTCGGTACTTATATAATTTCTGACGTTTTCGTTACTTAGAAAAATTCTGCCGATTTCGGTACTTATAAAAATTCTGTTGATTTCGGTACTTAGAAAACAATCAGAAGTTTTTGGTACTAAGAAAATTTCTGACCTTTTCGGTAATTAGAAAATATCTGACGTTTTCGGTACTTAGAAAAATTCTGTCGATTTCGGTACTTAGAAAACATTAAGAAGTCTTCGGTACTTAGAAAATTTCTGACGTTTTCGGTACTTAGAAAAATTCTTACGATTTCGATACTTATTAAACATTCAGAAGTTTTCGGTTCTTAGAAAAATTCTGCCGATTTCGGTACTTAGAAAATTCTGACGATTTCGGTACTTAGAAAATTTCTGACCTTTTCGGTACTTGGAAAATTTCTGACCTTTTCGGTACTTAGAAAATTTCTGACCTTTACGGTACTTAGAAAAATTCTGACGATTTCGGTACTTAGAAAACAATCAGAAGTTTTTGGAACTAAGAAAATTTCTGACCTTTTCGGTACTTAGAAAATATCTGACGTTTTCGGTACTTAGAAAAATTCTGTCGATTTCGGTACTTAGAAAACATTAAGAAGTCTTCTGTACTTAGAAAATTTCTGATGTTTTCGGTACTTAGAAAAATTCTTACGATTTCGATACTTATTAAACATTCAGAAGTTTTCGGTTCTTAGAAAAATTCTGACGAATTCGGTACTTAGAAAAATTCTGACGATTTCGGTACTTAGAAAAAGTCCGACGATTTCGGTACTTAGAAAATTTCTGCCTTTTTCGGTACTTAGAAAACATTCAGAAGATTTCGGTACTTAGAAAATTTCTGACCTTTTCGGTACTTAGAAAAATTCTGATGATTTCGGTACTTAGAAAATTTCTGACCTTTTCGGTATTTAGAAAATTTCAAACGATTTCGGTACTTAGAAAAATTCAGACGATTTCGGTATTTAGAAAAATTCCGACGATTTCGGTACTTAGAAAATTTCTGCCTTTTTCGGTACTTAGTAATCATTCAGAGGTTTTCGGTACTTAGAAATATTCTGTTGATTTCGGTACTTAGAAAAATTCTGCCGATTTCGGTACTTAGAAAATTCTGAAGATTTCGGTACTTGGAAAATTTCTGACCTTTTCGGTACTTAGAAAATTTCTGACCTTTTCGGTACTTAGAAAAACTCGGACGATTTCGGTTCTTAGGAAAATTCTGTCGATTTCGGTACTTAGAAAAATTCTGTTGATTTTGGTACATAGAAAAATCTGACGATTTCCTTACTTAGAAAAATTCCGACGATTTCGGTGCTTAGAAAACAATCAGAAGTTTTCGGTACTTAGATAATTTCTGACGTTTTCGTTACTTAGAAAAATTCTGCCGATTTCGGTACTTATAAAAATTCTGTTGATTTCGGTACTTAGAAAACAATCAGAAGTTTTTGGTTCAAAGAAAATTTCTGACCTTTTCAGTACTTAGAAAATATCTGACTTTTTCGGTACTTAGAAAAATTCTGTCGATTTCGGTACTTAGAAAACATTCAGAAGTCTTCGGTACTTAGAAAATTTCTGACGTTTTCGGTACTTAGAAAAATTCTTACGATTTCGATACTTATTAAACATTCAGAAGTTTTCGGTACTTAGAAAAATTCTGCCGATTTCGGTACTTAGAAAATTTCTGACCTTTTCTGTACTTAGAAAAATTCTTACGATTTCGATACTTATTAAACATTCAGAAGTTTTCGGTACTTAGAAAAATTCTGCCGATTTCGGTACTTAGAAAATTTCTGACCTTTTCGGTACTTGGAAAATTTCTGACCTTTTCGGTACTTAGAAAATTTCTGATCTTTACGGTACTTAGAAAAATTCTGACGATTTCGGTACTTAGAAAACAATCAGAAGTTTTTGGTACTAAGAAAATTTCTGACCTTTTCGGTACTTAGAAAATATCTGACGTTTTCGGTACTTAGAAAAATTCTGTCAATTTCGGTACTTAGAAAACATTACGAAGTCTTCGGTATTTAGAAAATTTCTGACGTTTTCGGTACTTAGAAAAATTCTTACGATTTCGATACTTATTAAACATTCAGAAGTTTTCGGTTCTTAGAAAAATTCTGCCGATTTCGGTACTTAGAAAATTCTGACGGTTTCGGTACTTGGAAAATTTCTGACCTTTTCGGTACTTAGAAAATTTCTGACCTTTTCGGTGCTTAGAAAAATTCTGACGAATTCGGTACTTAGAAAAATTCTGACGGTTTCGGTACTTAGAAAAATTCCGACGATTTCGGTACTTAGAAAATTTCTGCCTTTTTCGGTACTTAGAAATCATTCAGAAGTTTTCGGTACTTAGAAAATTTCTGACGTTATCGGTACTTAGAAAAATTCTGACGATTTCGGTACTTAGAAAAATTCTGGTGATTTCGGAACTTAGAAATATTCTGTTGATTTCGGTACTTAGAAAAATTCTGCCGATTTCGGTACTTAGAAAAATTCTTACGATTTCGATACTTATTAAACATTCAGAAGATTTCGGTACTTAGAAAACATTAAGAAGTCTTCGGTACTTAGAAAATTTCTGACGTTTTCGGTACTTAGAAAAATTCTTACGATTTTGATACTTATTAAACATTCAGAAGATTTCGGTACTTAGAAAATTTCTGACCTTTTCGGTATTTAGAAAATTTCAAACGATTTCGGTACTTAGAAAAATTCAGACGATTTCTTTACTTAGAAAAATTCCGACGATTTCGGTACTTAGAAAATTTCTGCCTTTTTCGGTACTTAGAAAAATTCTGACGATTTCGGTACTTAGAAAAATTCTGGTGATTTCGGAACTTAGAAATATTCTGTTGATTTCGGTACTTAGAAAAATTCTGCCGATTTCGGTACTGAGAAAATTCTGACGATTTCGTTACTTTTAAAATTTCTGACCTTTTCGGTACTTAGCAAATTTCTGACCTCTTCGGTACTTAGAAAAACTGGGACGATTTCGGTACTTAGGAAAATTCTGTCGATTTCGGTACTTAGAAAAATTCTGTTGATTTTGGTACTTAGAAAAATCTGACGATTTCTTTACTTAGAAAAATTCCGACGATTTCGGTGCTTAGAAAACAATCAGAAGTTTTCGGTACTTAGATAATTTCTGACGTTTTCGTTACTTAGAAAAATTCTGCCGATTTCGGTACTTATAAAAATTCTGTTGATTTCGGTACTTAGAAAACAATCAGAAGTTTTTGGTACTAAGAAAATTTCTGACCTTTTCGGTAATTAGAAAATATCTGACGTTTTCGGTACTTAGAAAAATTCTGTCGATTTCGGTACTTAGAAAACATTAAGAAGTCTTCGGTACTTAGAAAATTTCTGACGTTTTCGGTACTTAGAAAAATTCTTACGATTTCGATACTTATTAAACATTCAGAAGTTTTCGGTTCTTAGAAAAATTCTGCCGATTTCGGTACTTAGAAAATTCTGACGATTTCGGTACTTAGAAAATTTCTGACCTTTTCGGTACTTGGAAAATTTCTGACCTTTTCGGTACTTAGAAAATTTCTGACCTTTACGGTACTTAGAAAAATTCTGACGATTTCGGTACTTAGAAAACAATCAGAAGTTTTTGGAACTAAGAAAATTTCTGACCTTTTCGGTACTTAGAAAATATCTGACGTTTTCGGTACTTAGAAAAATTCTGTCGATTTCGGTACTTAGAAAACATTAAGAAGTCTTCGGTACTTAGAAAATTTCTGATGTTTTCGGTACTTAGAAAAATTCTTACGATTTCGATACTTATTAAACATTCAGAAGTTTTCGGTTCTTAGAAAAAATCTGACGAATTCGGTACTTAGAAAAATTCTGACGATTTCGGTACTTAGAAAAAGTCCGACGATTTCGGTACTTAGAAAATTTCTGCCTTTTTCGGTACTTAGAAAACATTCAGAAGATTTCGGTACTTAGAAAATTTCTGACCTTTTCGGTACTTAGAAAAATTTTGACGATTTCGGTACTTAGAAAAATTCTGATGATTTCGGTACTTAGAAAATTTCTGACCTTTTCGGTATTTAGAAAATTTCAAATGATTTCGGTACTTAGAAAAATTCAGACGATTTCGGTACTTAGAAAAATTCCGACGATTTCGGTACTTAGAAAATTTCCGACGATTTCGGTACTTAGAAATCATTCAGAAGTTTTCGGTACTTAGAAAATTTCTGACGTTATCGGTACTTAGAAAAATTCTGACGATTTCGGTACTTAGAAAATTTCTGCCTTTTTCGGTACTTAGAAAACATTCAGAAGATTTCGGTACTTAAAAAATTTCTGACCTTTTCGGTACTTAGAAAAATTCTGATGATTTCGGTACTTAGAAAATTTCTGACCTTTTCGGTATTTAGAAAATTTCAAACGATTTCGGTACTTAGAAAAATTCAGACGATTTCGGTATTTAGAAAAATTCCGACGATTTCGGTACTTAGAAAATTTCTGCCTTTTTCGGTACTTAGTAATCATTCAGAGGTTTTCGGTACTTAGAAATATTCTGTTGATTTCGGTACTTAGAAAAATTCTGCCGATTTCGGTACTTAGAAAATTCTGAAGATTTCGGTACTTGGAAAATTTCTGACCTTTTCGGTACTTAGAAAATTTCTGACCTTTTCGGTACTTAGAAAAACTCGGACGATTTCGGTTCTTAGGAAAATTCTGTCGATTTCGGTACTTAGAAAAATTCTGTTGATTTTGGTACATAGAAAAATCTGACGATTTCCTTACTTAGAAAAATTCCGACGATTTCGGTGCTTAGAAAACAATCAGAAGTTTTCGGTACTTAGATAATTTCTGACGTTTTCGTTACTTAGAAAAATTCTGCCGATTTCGGTACTTATAAAAATTCTGTTGATTTCGGTACTTAGAAAACAATCAGAAGTTTTTGGTTCAAAGAAAATTTCTGACCTTTTCAGTACTTAGAAAATATCTGACTTTTTCGGTACTTAGAAAAATTCTGTCGATTTCGGTACTTAGAAAACATTCAGAAGTCTTCGGTACTTAGAAAATTTCTGACGTTTTCGGTACTTAGAAAAATTCTTACGATTTCGATACTTATTAAACATTCAGAAGTTTTCGGTACTTAGAAAAATTCTGCCGATTTCGGTACTTAGAAAATTTCTGACCTTTTCGGTACTTGGAAAATTTCTGACCTTTTCGGTACTTAGAAAATTTCTGATCTTTACGGTACTTAGAAAAATTCTGACGATTTCGGTACTTAGAAAACAATCAGAAGTTTTTGGTACTAAGAAAATTTCTGACCTTTTCGGTACTTAGAAAATATCTGACGTTTTCGGTACTTAGAAAAATTCTGTCAATTTCGGTACTTAGAAAACATTACGAAGTCTTCGGTATTTAGAAAATTTCTGACGTTTTCGGTACTTAGAAAAATTCTTACGATTTCGATACTTATTAAACATTCAGAAGTTTTCGGTTCTTAGAAAAATTCTGCCGATTTCGGTACTTAGAAAATTCTGACGGTTTCGGTACTTGGAAAATTTCTGACCTTTTCGGTACTTAGAAAATTTCTGACCTTTTCGGTGCTTAGAAAAATTCTGACGAATTCGGTACTTAGAAAAATTCTGACGGTTTCGGTACTTAGAAAAATTCCGACGATTTCGGTACTTAGAAAATTTCTGCCTTTTTCGGTACTTAGAAATCATTCAGAAGTTTTCGGTACTTAGAAAATTTCTGACGTTATCGGTACTTAGAAAAATTCTGACGATTTCGGTACTTAGAAAAATTCTGGTGATTTCGGAACTTAGAAATATTCTGTTGATTTCGGTACTTAGAAAAATTCTGCCGATTTCGGTACTTAGAAAAATTCTTACGATTTCGATACTTATTAAACATTCAGAAGATTTCGGTACTTAGAAAACATTAAGAAGTCTTCGGTACTTAGAAAATTTCTGACGTTTTCGGTACTTAGAAAAATTCTTACGATTTCGATACTTATTAAACATTCAGAAGATTTCGGTACTTAGAAAATTTCTGACCTTTTCGATACTTAGAAAAATTTTGACCATTTCGGTACTTAGAAAAATTCTGATGATTTCGGTACATAGAAAATTTCTGACCTTTTCGGTATTTAGAAAATTTCAAACGATTTCGGTACTTAGAAAAATTCAGACGATTTCTTTACTTAGAAAAATTCCGACGATTTCGGTACTTAGAAAATTTCTGCCTTTTTCGGTACTTAGAAAAATTCTGACGATTTCGGTACTTAGAAAAATTCTGGTGATTTCGGAACTTAGAAATATTCTGTTGATTTCGGTACTTAGAAAAATTCTGCCGATTTCGGTACTGAGAAAATTCTGACGATTTCGTTACTTTTAAAATTTCTAACCTTTTCGGTACTTAGAAAATTTCTGACCTCTTCGGTACTTAGAAAAACTGGGACGATTTCGGTACTTAGGAAAATTCTGTCAATTTCGGTACTTAGAAAAATTCTGTTGATTTTGGTACTTAGAAAAATCTGACGATTTCTTTACTTAGAAAAATTCCGACGATTTCGGTGCTTAGAAAACAATCAGAAGTTTTCGGTACTTAGATAATTTCTGACGTTTTCGTTACTTAGAAAAATTCTGCCGATTTCGGTACTTATAAAAATTCTGTTGATTTCGGTACTTAGAAAACAATCAGAAGTTTTTGGTACTAAGAAAATTTCTGACCTTTTCGGTAATTAGAAAATATCTGACGTTTTCGGTACTTAGAAAAATTCTGTCGATTTCGGTACTTAGAAAACATTAAGAAGTCTTCGGTACTTAGAAAATTTCTGACGTTTTCGGTACTTAGAAAAATTCTTACGATTTCGATACTTATTAAACATTCAGAAGTTTTCGGTTCTTAGAAAAATTCTGCCGATTTCGGTACTTAGAAAATTCTGACGATTTCGGTACTTAGAAAATTTCTGACCTTTTCGGTACTTGGAAAATTTCTGACCTTTTCGGTACTTAGAAAATTTCTGACCTTTACGGTACTTAGAAAAATTCTGACGATTTCGGTACTTAGAAAACAATCAGAAGTTTTTGGAACTAAGAAAATTTCTGACCTTTTCGGTACTTAGAAAATATCTGACGTTTTCGGTACTTAGAAAAATTCTGTCGATTTCGGTACTTAGAAAACATTAAGAAGTCTTCGGTACTTAGAAAATTTCTGATGTTTTCGGTACTTAGAAAAATTCTTACGATTTCGATACTTATTAAACATTCAGAAGTTTTCGGTTCTTAAAAAAATTCTGACGAATTCGGTACTTAGAAAAATTCTGACGATTTCGGTACTTAGAAAAAGTCCGACGATTTCGGTACTTAGAAAATTTCTGCCTTTTTCGGTACTTAGAAAACATTCAGAAGATTTCGGTACTTAGAAAATTTCTGACCTTTTCGGTACTTAGAAAAATTTTGACGATTTCGGTACTTAGAAAAATTCTGATGATTTCGGTACTTAGAAAATTTCTGACCTTTTCGGTATTTAGAAAATTTCAAATGATTTCGGTACTTAGAAAAATTCAGACGATTTCGGTACTTAGAAAAATTCCGACGATTTCGGTACTTAGAAAATTTCCGACGATTTCGGTACTTAGAAATCATTCAGAAGTTTTCGGTACTTAGAAAATTTCTGACGTTATCGGTACTTAGAAAAATTCTGACGATTTCGGTACTTAGAAAAATTCTGGTGATTTCGGAACTTAGAAATATTCTGTTGATTTCGGTACTTAGAAAATTCTGACGATTTCGGTACTTGGAAAATTTCTGACCTTTTCGGTACTTAGAAAATTTCTGACCTTTTCGGTACTTAGAAAAACTCGGACGATTTCGGTACTTAGGAAAATTCTGTCGATTTCGGTACTTAGAAAAATTCTGTTGATTTTGGTGCATAGAAAAATCTGACGATTTCTTTACTTAGAAAAATTCCGACGATTTCGGTACTTAGAAAACAATCAGAAGTTTTTGGTACTAAGAAAATTTCTGACCTTTTCAGTACTTAGAAAATATCTGACTTTTTCGGTACTTCGAAAAATTCTGTCGATTTCGGTACTTAGAAAACATTCAGAAGTCTTCGGTACTTAGAAAATTTCTGACGTTTTCGGTACTTAGAAAAATTCTTACGATTTCGATACTTATTAAACATTCAGAAGTTTTCGGTACTTAGAAAAATTCTGCCTATTTCGGTACTTAGAAAATTTCTGACCTTTTCGGTACTTGGAAAATTTCTGACCTTTTCGGTACTTAGAAAATATCTGACGTTTTCGGTACTTAGAAAAATTCTGTCGATTTCGGTACTTAGAAAACATTAAGAAGTCTTCGGTACTTAGAAAATTTCTGACCTTTTCGGTACTTAGAAAATTTCTGACCTTTTCGGTGCTTAGAAAAAATCTGACGAATTCGGTACTTAGAAAATTTCTGACGGTTTCGGTACTTAGAAAAATTCCGACGATTTCGGTACTTAGAAAATTTCTGCCTTTTTCGGTACTTAGAAATCATTCAGAAGTTTTCGGTACTTAGAAATATTCTGTTGATTTCGGTACTTAGAAAAATTCTGCCGATTTCGGTACTTAGAAAATTCTGAAGATTTCGGTACTTGGAAAATTTCTGACCTTTTCGGTACTTAGAAAAACTCGGACGATTTCGGTTCTTAGGAAAATTCTGTCGATTTCGGTACTTAGAAAAATTCTGTTGATTTTGGTACATAGAAAAATCTGACGATTTCCTTACTTAGAAAAATTCCGACGATTTCGGTGCTTAGAAAACAATCAGAAGTTTTCGGTACTTAGATAATTTCTGACGTTTTCGTTACTTAGAAAAATTCTGCCGATTTCGGTACTTATAAAAATTCTGTTGATTTCGGTACTTAGAAAACAATCAGAAGTTTTTGGTTCTAAGAAAATTTCTGACCTTTTCAGTACTTAGAAAATATCTGACTTTTTCGGTACTTAGAAAAATTCTGTCGATTTCGGTACTTAGAAAACATTCAGAAGTCTTCGGTACTTAGAAAATTTCTGACGTTTTCGGTACTTAGAAAAATTCTTACGATTTCGATACTTATTAAACATTCAGAAGTTTTCGGTACTTAGAAAAATTCTGCCGATTTCGGTACTTAGAAAATTTCTGACCTTTTCTGTACTTAGAAAAATTCTTACGATTTCGATACTTATTAAACATTCAGAAGTTTTCGGTACTTAGAAAAATTCTGCCGATTTCGGTACTTAGAAAAT
The DNA here is from genome assembly GCF_982258835.1 of Parasteatoda tepidariorum. Classification (NCBI taxonomy): domain Eukaryota; kingdom Metazoa; phylum Arthropoda; class Arachnida; order Araneae; family Theridiidae; genus Parasteatoda; species Parasteatoda tepidariorum. The sequence continues at coordinate 106,216,258 of NC_141759.1, read as the reverse complement.
TTCTGACCTTTTCGGTACTTGGAAAATTTCTGACCTTTTCGGTACTTAGAAAATTTCTGAGCTTTACGGTACTTAGAAAAATTCTGACGATTTCGGTACTTAGAAAACAATCAGAAGTTTTTGGTACTAAGAAAATTTCTGACCTTTTCGGTACTTAGAAAATATCTGACGTTTTCGGTACTTAGAAAAATTCTGTCGATTTCGGTACTTAGAAAACATTAAGAAGTCTTCGGTACTTAGAAAATTTCTGACGTTTTCGGTACTTAGAAAAATTCTTACGATTTCGATACTTATTAAACATTCAGAAGTTTTCGGTTCTTAGAAAAATTCTGCCGATTTCGGTACTTAGAAAATTCTGACGGTTTCGGTACTTGGAAAATTTCTGACCTTTTCGGTACTTAGAAAATTTCTGACCTTTTCGGTGCTTAGAAAAATTCTGACGAATTCGGTACTTAGAAAAATTCTGACGGTTTCGTACTTAGAAAAATTCCGACGATTTCGGTACTTAGAAAATTTCTGCCTTTTTCGGTACTTAGAAATCATTCAGAAGTTTTCGGTACTTAGAAAATTTCTGACGTTATCGGTACTTAGAAAAATTCTGACGATTTCGGTACTTAGAAAAATTCTGGTGATTTCGGAACTTAGAAATATTCTGTTGATTTCGGTACTTAGAAAAATTCTGCCGATTTCGGTACTTAGAAAAATTCTTACGATTTCGATACTTATTAAACATTCAGAAGATTTCGGTACTTAGAAAACATTAAGAAGTCTTCGGTACTTAGAAAATTTCTGACGTTTTCGGTACTTAGAAAAATTCTTACGATTTCGATACTTATTAAACATTCAGAAGATTTCGGTACTTAGAAAATTTCTGACCTTTTCGGTACTTAGAAAAATTTTGACCATTTCGGTACTTAGAAAAATTCTGATGATTTCGGTACTTAGAAAATTTCTGACCTTTTCGGTATTTAGAAAATTTCAAACGATTTCGGTACTTAGAAAAATTCTTACGATTTCGATACTTATTAAACATTCAGAAGTTTTCGGTTCTTAGAAAAATTCTGCCGATTTCGGTACTTAGAAAATTCTGACGGTTTCGGTACTTGGAAAATTTCTGACCTTTTCGGTACTTAGAAAATTTCTGACCTTTTCGGTGCTTAGAAAAATTCTGACGAATTCGGTACTTAGAAAAATTCTGACGGTTTCGTACTTAGAAAAATTCCGACGATTTCGGTACTTAGAAAATTTCTGCCTTTTTCGGTACTTAGAAATCATTCAGAAGTTTTCGGTACTTAGAAAATTTCTGACGTTATCGGTACTTAGAAAAATTCTGACGATTTCGGTACTTAGAAAAATTCTGGTGATTTCGGAACTTAGAAATATTCTGTTGATTTCGGTACTTAGAAAAATTCTGCCGATTTCGGTACTTAGAAAAATTCTTACGATTTCGATACTTATTAAACATTCAGAAGATTTCGGTACTTAGAAAACATTAAGAAGTCTTCGGTACTTAGAAAATTTCTGACGTTTTCGGTACTTAGAAAAATTCTTACGATTTCGATACTTATTAAACATTCAGAAGATTTCGGTACTTAGAAAATTTCTGACCTTTTCGGTACTTAGAAAAATTTTGACCATTTCGGTACTTAGAAAAATTCTGATGATTTCGGTACTTAGAAAATTTCTGACCTTTTCGGTATTTAGAAAATTTCAAACGATTTCGGTACTTAGAAAAATTCAGACGATTTCTTTACTTAGAAAAATTCCGACGATTTCGGTACTTAGAAAATTTCTGCCTTTTTCGGTACTTAGAAATCATTCAGAAGTTTTCGGTACTTAGAAAATTTCTGACGTTATCGGTACTTAGAAAAATTCTGACGATTTCGGTACTTAGAAAAATTCTGGTGATTTCGGAACTTAGAAATATTCTGTTGATTTCGGTACTTAGAAAAATTCTGCCGATTTCGGTACTGAGAAAATTCTGACGATTTCGTTATTTTAAAATTTCTGACCTTTTCGGTACTTAGAAAATTTCTGACCTCTTCGGTACTTAGAAAAACTGGGACGATTTCGGTACTTAGGAAAATTCTGTCGATTTCGGTACTTAGAAAAATTCTGTTGATTTTGGTACTTAGAAAAATCTGACGATTTCTTTACTTAGAAAAATTCCGACGATTTCGGTGCTTAGAAAACAATCAGAAGTTTTCGGTACTTAGATAATTTCTGACGTTTTCGTTACTTAGAAAAATTCTGCCGATTTCGGTACTTATAAAAATTCTGTTGATTTCGGTACTTAGAAAACAATCAGAAGTTTTTGGTACTAAGAAAATTTCTGACCTTTTCGGTAATTAGAAAATATCTGACGTTTTCGGTACTTAGAAAAATTCTGTCGATTTCGGTACTTAGAAAACATTAAGAAGTCTTCGGTACTTAGAAAATTTCTGACGTTTTCGGTACTTAGAAAAATTCTTACGATTTCGATACTTATTAAACATTCAGAAGTTTTCGGTTCTTAGAAAAATTCTGCCGATTTCGGTACTTAGAAAATTCTGACGATTTCGGTACTTGGAAAATTTCTGACCTTTTCGGTACTTAGAAAATTTCTGACCTTTTCGGTGCTTAGAAAAATTCTGACGAATTCGGTACTTAGAAAAATTCTGACGATTTCGGGACTTAGAAAAATTCCGACGATTTCGGTACTTAGAAAATTTCTGTCTTTTTCGGTACTTAGAAAACATTCAGAAGATTTCGGTACTTAGAAAATTTCTGACCTTTTCGGTACTTAGAAAAATTTTGACGATTTCGGTACTTAGAAAAATTCTGATGATTTCGGTACTTAGAAAATTTCTGACCTTTTCGGTATTTAGAAAATTTCAAACGATTTCGGTACTTAGAAAAATTCAGACGATTTCGGTACTTAGAAAAATTCCGACGATTTCGGTACTTAGAAAATTTCTGCCTTTTTCGGTACTTAGAAATCATTCAGAAGTTTTCGGTACTTAGAAAATTTCTGACGATTTCGGTACTTAGAAAAATTCCGACGATTTCGGTACTTAGAAAATTTCTGCCTTTTTCGGTACTTAGAAATCATTCAGAAGTTTTCGGTACTTAGAAAATTTCTGACGTTATCGGTACTTAGAAAAATTCTGACGTTTTCGGTACTTAGAAAAATTCTTACGATTTCGATACTTATTAAACATTCAGAAGTTTTCGGTACTTAGAAAAATTCTGCCGATTTCGGTACTTAGAAAATTTCTGACCTTTTCGGTACTTGGAAAATTTCTGACCTTTTCGGTACTTAGAAAATTTCTGACCTTTTCGGTACTTAGAAAATTTCTGAGCTTTACGGTACTTAGAAAAATTCTGACGATTTCGGTACTTAGAAAACAATCAGAAGTTTTTGGTACTAAGAAAATTTCTGACCTTTTCGGTACTTAGAAAATATCTGACGTTTTCGGTACTTAGAAAAATTCTGTCGATTTCGGTACTTAGAAAATATTAAGAAGTCTTCGGTACTTAGAAAATTTCTGACGTTTTCGGTACTTAGAAAAATTCTTACGATTTCGATACTTATTAAACATTCAGAAGTTTTCGGTTCTTAGAAAAATTCTGCCGATTTCGGTACTTAGAAAATTCTGACGGTTTCGGTACTTGGAAAATTTCTGACCTTTTCGGTACTTAGAAAATTTCTGACCTTTTCGGTGCTTAGAAAAATTCTGACGAATTCGGTACTTAGAAAAATTCTGACGGTTTCGGTACTTAGAAAAATTCCGACGATTTCGGTACTTAGAAAATTTCTGCCTTTTTCGGTACTTAGAAATCATTCAGAAGTTTTCGGTACTTAGAAAATTTCTGACGTTATCGGTACTTAGAAAAATTCTGTCGATTTCGGTACTTAGAAAACATTAAGAAGTCTTCGGTACTTAGAAAATTTCTGACGTTTTCGGTACTTAGAAAAATTCTTACGATTTCGATACTTATTAAACATTCAGAAGTTTTCGGTTCTTAGAAAAATTCTGCCGATTTCGGTACTTAGAAAATTCTGACGGTTTCGGTACTTGGAAAATTTCTGACCTTTTCGGTACTTAGAAAATTTCTGACCTTTTCGGTGCTTAGAAAAATTCTGACGAATTCGGTACTTAGAAAAATTCTGACGGTTTCGGTACTTAGAAAAATTCCGACGATTTCGGTACTTAGAAAATTTCTGCCTTTTTCGGTACTTAGAAATCATTCAGAAGTTTTCGGTACTTAGAAAATTTCTGACGTTATCGGTACTTAGAAAAATTCTGACGATTTCGGTACTTAGAAAAATTCTGGTGATTTCGGAACTTAGAAATATTCTGTTGATTTCGGTACTTAGAAAAATTCTGCCGATTTCGGTACTTAGAAAAATTCTTACGATTTCGATACTTATTAAACATTCAGAAGATTTCGGTACTTAGAAAACATTAAGAAGTCTTCGGTACTTAGAAAATTTCTGACGTTTTCGGTACTTAGAAAAATTCTTACGATTTCGATACTTATTAAACATTCAGAAGATTTCGGTACTTAGAAAATTTCTGACCTTTTCGGTACTTAGAAAAATTTTGACCATTTCGGTACTTAGAAAAATTCTGATGATTTCGGTACTTAGAAAATTTCTGACCTTTTCGGTATTTAGAAAATTTCAAACGATTTCGGTACTTAGAAAAATTCAGACGATTTCTTTACTTAGAAAAATTCCGACGATTTCGGTACTTAGAAAATTTCTGCCTTTTTCGGTACTTAGAAATCATTCAGAAGTTTTCGGTACTTAGAAAATTTCTGACGTTATCGGTACTTAGAAAAATTCTGACGATTTCGGTACTTAGAAAAATTCTGGTGATTTCGGAACTTAGAAATATTCTGTTGATTTCGGTACTTAGAAAAATTCTGCCGATTTCGGTACTGAGAAAATTCTGACGATTTCGTTACTTTTAAAATTTCTGACCTTTTCGGTACTTAGAAAATTTCTGACCTCTTCGGTACTTAGAAAAACAGGGACGATTTCGGTACTTAGGAAAATTCTGTCGATTTCGGTACTTAGAAAAATTCTGTTGATTTTGGTACTTAGAAAAATCTGACGATTTCTTTACTTAGAAAAATTCCGACGATTTCGGTGCTTAGAAAACAATCAGAAGTTTTCGGTACTTAGATAATTTCTGACGTTTTCGTTACTTAGAAAAATTCTGCCGATTTCGGTACTTATAAAAATTCTGTTGATTTCGGTACTTAGAAAACAATCAGAAGTTTTTGGTACTAAGAAAATTTCTGACCTTTTCGGTAATTAGAAAATATCTGACGTTTTCGGTACTTAGAAAAATTCTGTCGATTTCGGTACTTAGAAAACATTAAGAAGTCTTCGGTACTTAGAAAATTTCTGACGTTTTCGGTACTTAGAAAAATTCTTACGATTTCGATACTTATTAAACATTCAGAAGTTTTCGGTTCTTAGAAAAATTCTGCCGATTTCGGTACTTAGAAAATTCTGACTATTTCGGTACTTGGAAAATTTCTGACCTTTTCGGTACTTAGAAAATTTCTGACCTTTTCGGTGCTTAGAAAAATTCTGACGAATTCGGTACTTAGAAAAATTCTGACGATTTCGGGACTTAGAAAAATTCCGACGATTTCGGTACTTAGAAAATTTCTGTCTTTTTCGGTACTTAGAAAACATTCAGAAGATTTCGGTACTTAGAAAATTTCTGACCTTTTCGGTACTTAGAAAAATTTTGACGATTTCGGTACTTAGAAAAATTCTGATGATTTCGGTACTTAGAAAATTTCTGACCTTTTCGGTATTTAGAAAATTTCAAACGATTTCGGTACTTAGAAAAATTCAGACGATTTCGGTACTTAGAAAAATTCCGACGATTTCGGTACTTAGAAAATTTCTGCCTTTTTCGGTACTTAGAAATCATTCAGAAGTTTTCGGTACTTAGAAAATTTCTGACGATTTCGGTACTTAGAAAAATTCCGACGATTTCGGTACTTAGAAAATTTCTGCCTTTTTCGGTACTTAGAAATCATTCAGAAGTTTTCGGTACTTAGAAAATTTCTGACGTTATCGGTACTTAGAAAAATTCTGACGTTTTCGGTACTTAGAAAAATTCTGTCGATTTCGGTACTTAGAAAACATTCAGAAGTCTTCGGTACTTAGAAAATTTCTGACGTTTTCGGTACTTAGAAAAATTCTTACGATTTCGATACTTATTAAACATTCAGAAGTTTTCGGTACTTAGAAAAATTCTGCCGATTTCGGTACTTAGAAAATTTCTGACCTTTTCGGTACTTGGAAAATTTCTGACCTTTTCGGTACTTAGAAAATTTCTGACCTTTACGGTACTTAGAAAAATTCTTACGATTTCGGTACTTAGAAAACAATCAGAAGTTTTTGGTACTAAGAAAATTTCTGACCTTTTCGGTACTTAGAAAATATCTGACGTTTTCGGTACTTAGAAAAATTCTGTCGATTTCGGTACTTAGAAAACATTAAGAAGTCTTCGGTACTTAGAAAATTTCTGACGTTTTCGGTACTTAGAAAAATTCTTACGATTTCGATACTTATTAAACATTCAGAAGTTTTCGGTTCTTAGAAAAATTCTGCCGATTTCGGTACTTGGAAGATTTCTGACCTTTTCGGTACTTAGAAAATTTCTGACCTTTTCGGTACTTAGAAAAATTCTGACGAAAAAAATTCCGACGATTTCGGTACTTAGAAAATTTCTGCCTTTTTCGGTACTTAGAAATCATTCAGAAGTTTTCGGTACTTAGAAAATTTCTGACGTTATCGGTACTTAGAAAAATTCTGCCGATTTCGGTACTTAGAAAATTCTGACGATTTCGGTACTTGGAAAATTTCTGACCTTTTCGGTACTTTGAAAATTTTTGACCTTTTCGGTACTTAGAAAAACTCGGACGATTTCGGTACTTAGGAAAATTCTGTCGATTTCGGTACTTAGAAAAATTCTGTTGATTTTGGTACATAGAAAAATCTGACGATTTCTTTACTTAGAAAAATTCCGACGATTTCGGTGCTTAGAAAACAATCAGAAGTTTTCGGTACTTAGATAATTTCTTACGTTTTCGTTACTTAGAAAAATTCTGCCGATTTCGGTACTTATAAAAATTCTGTTGATTTCGGTACTTAGAAAACAATCAGAAGTTTTTGGTACTAAGAAAATTTCTGACCTTTTCGGTACTTAGAAAATATCTGACTTTTTCGGTACTTTGAAAAATTCTGTCGATTTCGGTACTTAGAAAACATTCAGAAGTCTTCGGTACTTAGAAAATTTCTGACGTTTTCGGTACTTAGAAAAATTCTTACGATTTCGATACTTATTAAACATTCAGAAGTTTTCGGTACTTAGAAAAATTCTGCTGATTTCGGTACTTAGACAATTTCTGACCTTTTCGGTAGTTGGAAAATTTCTGACCTTTTCGGTATTTAGAAAATATCTGACTTTTTCGGTACTTAGAAAAATTCTGTCGATTTCGGTACTTAGAAAACATTCAGAAGACTTCGGTACTTAGAAAATTTCTGACGTTTTCGGTACTTAGAAAAATTCTTACGATTTCGATTCTTATTAAACATTCAGAAGTTTTCGGTACTTAGAAAAATTCTGCTGATTTCGGTACTTAGACAATTTCTGACGTTTTCGGTACTTGGAAAATTTCTGACCTTTTCGGTACTTAGAAAATTTCTGACCTTTTCGGTGCTTAGAAAAATTCTGACGAATTCGGTACTTAGAAAAATTCTGACGATTTCGGTACTTAGAAAATTTCTGACCTTTTCGGTATTTAGAAAATTTCAAACGATTTCGGTACTTAGAAAAATTCAGACGATTTCTTTACTTAGAAAAATTCCGACGATTTCGGTACTTAGAAAATTTCTGCCTTTTTCGGTACTTAGAAATCATTCAGAAGTTTTCGGTACTTAGAAAATTTCTGACGATTTCTTTACTTAGAAAATTTCAAACGATTTCGGTACTTAGAAAAATTCAGACGATTTCGGTACTTAGAAAAATTCCGACGATTTCGGTACTTAGAAAATTTCTGCCTTTTTCGGTACTTAGAAAACATTCAGAAGTTTTCGGTACTTAGAAAATTTCTGACGTTATCGGTACTTAGAAAAATTCTGACGATTTCGGTACTTAGAAAAATTCTGACGATTTCGGTACTTAGAAAAATTCTGGTGATTTCGGAACTTAGAAATATTCTGTTGATTTCGGTACTTAGAAAAATTCGGTTGATTTTGGTACTTAGAAAAATCTGACGATTTCTATACTTAGAAAAATTCCGACGATTTCGCTGCTTAGAAAACAATCAGAAGTTTTCGGTACTTAGATAATTTCTGACGTTTTCGTTACTTAGAAAAATTCTGCCGATTTCGGTACTTATAAAAATTCTGTTGATTTCGGTACTTAGAAAACAATCAGAAGTTTTTGGAACTAAGAAAATTTCTGACCTTTTCGGTACTTAGAAAATATCTGACCTTTTCGGTACTTAGAAAAATTCTGTCGATTTCGGTACTTAGAAAACATTAAGAAGTCTTCGGTACTTAGAAAATTTCTGACGTTTTCGGTACTTAGAAAAATTCTTACGATTTCGATACTTATTAAACATTCAGAAGTTTTCGGTTCTTAGAAAAATTCTGCCGATTTCGGTACTTGGAAGATTTCTGACCTTTTCGGTACTTAGAAAATTTCTGACCTTTTCGGTGCTTAGAAAAATTCTGACGAATTCGGTACTTAGAAAAATTCTGACGATTTCGGTACTTAGAAAAATTCCGACGATTTAGGTACTTAGAAAATTTCTGCCTTTTTCGGTACTTAGAAAACATTCAGAAGATTTCGGTACTTAGAAAATTTCTGACCTTTTCGGTACTTAGAAAATTTTTGACGATTTCGGTACTTAGAAAAATTCTGATGATTTCGGTACTTAGAAAATTTCTGACCTTTTCGGTATTTAGAAAATTTCAAACGATTTCGGTTCTTAGAAAAATTCAGACGATTTCGGTACTTAGAAAAATTCCGACGATTTCGGTACTTAGAAAACAATCAGAAGTTTTTGGTACTAAGAAAATTTCTGACCTTTTCGGTACTTAGAAAATATCTGACGTTTTCGGTACTTATTAAACATTCAGAAGTTTTCGGTACTTAGAAAAATTCTGCCGATTTCGGTACTTAGAAAATTTCTGACCTTTTCGGTACTTGGAAAATTTCTGACCTTTTCGGTACTTAGAAAATTTCTGACCTTTACGGTACTTAGAAAAATTCTTACGATTTCGGTACTTAGAAAACAATCAGAAGTTTTTGGTACTAAGAAAATTTCTGACCTTTTCGGTACTTAGAAAATATCTGACGTTTTCGGTACTTAGAAAAATTCTGTCGATTTCGGTACTTAGAAAACATTAAGAAGTCTTCGGTACTTAGAAAATTTCTGACGTTTTCGGTACTTAGAAAAATTCTTACGATTTCGATACTTATTAAACATTCAGAAGTTTTCGGTTCTTAGAAAAATTCTGCCGATTTCGGTACTTGGAAGATTTCTGACCTTTTCGGTACTTAGAAAATTTCTGACCTTTTCGGTACTTAGAAAAATTCTGACGAAAAAAATTCCGACGATTTCGGTACTTAGAAAATTTCTGCCTTTTTCGGTACTTAGAAATCATTCAGAAGTTTTCGGTACTTAGAAAATTTCTGACGTTATCGGTACTTAGAAAAATTCTGCCGATTTCGGTACTTAGAAAATTCTGACGATTTCGGTACTTGGAAAATTTCTGACCTTTTCGGTACTTTGAAAATTTTTGACCTTTTCGGTACTTAGAAAAACTCGGACGATTTCGGTACTTAGGAAAATTCTGTCGATTTCGGTACTTAGAAAAATTCTGTTGATTTTGGTACATAGAAAAATCTGACGATTTCTTTACTTAGAAAAATTCCGACGATTTCGGTGCTTAGAAAACAATCAGAAGTTTTCGGTACTTAGATAATTTCTTACGTTTTCGTTACTTAGAAAAATTCTGCCGATTTCGGTACTTATAAAAATTCTGTTGATTTCGGTACTTAGAAAACAATCAGAAGTTTTTGGTACTAAGAAAATTTCTGACCTTTTCGGTACTTAGAAAATATCTGACTTTTTCGGTACTTTGAAAAATTCTGTCGATTTCGGTACTTAGAAAACATTCAGAAGTCTTCGGTACTTAGAAAATTTCTGACGTTTTCGGTACTTAGAAAAATTCTTACGATTTCGATACTTATTAAACATTCAGAAGTTTTCGGTACTTAGAAAAATTCTGCTGATTTCGGTACTTAGACAATTTCTGACCTTTTCGGTAGTTGGAAAATTTCTGACCTTTTCGGTATTTAGAAAATATCTGACTTTTTCGGTACTTAGAAAAATTCTGTCGATTTCGGTACTTAGAAAACATTCAGAAGACTTCGGTACTTAGAAAATTTCTGACGTTTTCGGTACTTAGAAAAATTCTTACGATTTCGATTCTTATTAAACATTCAGAAGTTTTCGGTACTTAGAAAAATTCTGCTGATTTCGGTACTTAGACAATTTCTGACGTTTTCGGTACTTGGAAAATTTCTGACCTTTTCGGTACTTAGAAAATTTCTGACCTTTTCGGTGCTTAGAAAAATTCTGACGAATTCGGTACTTAGAAAAATTCTGACGATTTCGGTACTTAGAAAATTTCTGACCTTTTCGGTATTTAGAAAATTTCAAACGATTTCGGTACTTAGAAAAATTCAGACGATTTCTTTACTTAGAAAAATTCCGACGATTTCGGTACTTAGAAAATTTCTGCCTTTTTCGGTACTTAGAAATCATTCAGAAGTTTTCGGTACTTAGAAAATTTCTGCCTTTTTCGGTACTTAGAAAACATTCAGAAGTTTTCGGTACTTAGAAAATTTCTGACGTTATCGGTACTTAGAAAAATTCTGACGATTTCGGTACTTAGAAAAATTCTGACGATTTCGGTACTTAGAAAAATTCTGGTGATTTCGGAACTTAGAAATATTCTGTTGATTTCGGTACTTAGAAAAATTCGGTTGATTTTGGTACTTAGAAAAATCTGACGATTTCTTTACTTAGAAAAATTCCGACGATTTCGCTGCTTAGAAAACAATCAGAAGTTTTCGGTACTTAGATAATTTCTGACGTTTTCGTTACTTAGAAAAATTCTGCCGATTTCGGTACTTATAAAAATTCTGTTGATTTCGGTACTTAGAAAACAATCAGAAGTTTTTGGAACTAAGAAAATTTCTGACCTTTTCGGTACTTAGAAAATATCTGACTTTTTCGGTACTTAGAAAAATTCTGTCGATTTCGGTACTTAGAAAACATTAAGAAGTCTTCGGTACTTAGAAAATTTCTGACGTTTTCGGTACTTAGAAAAATTCTTACGATTTCGATACTTATTAAACATTCAGAAGTTTTCGGTTCTTAGAAAAATTCTGCCGATTTCGGTACTTGGAAGATTTCTGACCTTTTCGGTACTTAGAAAATTTCTGACCTTTTCGGTGCTTAGAAAAATTCTGACGAATTCGGTACTTAGAAAAATTCTGACGATTTCGGTACTTAGAAAAATTCCGACGATTTAGGTACTTAGAAAATTTCTGCCTTTTTCGGTACTTAGAAAACATTCAGAAGATTTCGGTACTTAGAAAATTTCTGACCTTTTCGGTACTTAGAAAATTTTTGACGATTTCGGTACTTAGAAAAATTCTGATGATTTCGGTACTTAGAAAATTTCTGACCTTTTCGGTATTTAGAAAATTTCAAACGATTTCGGTTCTTAGAAAAATTCAGACGATTTCGGTACTTAGAAAAATTCCGACGATTTCGGTACTTAGAAAACAATCAGAAGTTTTTGGTACTAAGAAAATTTCTGACCTTTTCGGTACTTAGAAAATATCTGACGTTTTCGGTACTTAGAAAAATTCTGTCGATTTCGGTACTTAGAAAACATTAAGAAGTCTTCGGTACTTAGAAAATTTCTGACGTTTTCGGTACTTAGAAAAATTCTTACGATTTCGATACTTATTAAACATTCAGAAGTTTTCGGTTCTTAGAAAAATTCTGACGAATTCGGTACTTAGAAAAATTCTGACGATTTCGGTACTTAGAAAAATTCCGACGATTTCTGTACTTAGAAAATTTCTGCCTTTTTCGGTACTTAGAAAACATTCAGAAGATTTCGGTACTTAGAAAATTTCTGACCTTTTCGGTACTTAGAAAAATTTTGACGATTTCGGTACTTAGAAAAATTCTGATGATTTCGGTACTTAGAAAATTTCTGACCTTTTCGGTATTTAGAAAATTTCAAATGATTTCGGTACTTAGAAAAATTCAGACGATTTCGGTACTTAGAAAAATTCCGACGATTTCGGTACTTAGAAAATTTCCGACGATTTCGGTACTTAGAAATCATTCAGAAGTTTTCGGTACTTAGAAAATTTCTGACGTTATCGGTACTTAGAAAAATTCTGACGATTTCGGTACTTAGAAAAATTCTGGTGATTTCGGAATTTAGAAATATTCTGTTGATTTCGGTACTTAGAAAAATTCTGCCGATTTCGGTATTTAGAAAATTCTGACGATTTCGGTACTTGGAAAATTTCTGACCTTTTCGGTACTTAGAAAATTTCTGACCTTTTCGGTACTTAGAAAAACTCGGACGATTTCGGTACTTAGGAAAATTCTGTCGATTTCGGTGCTTAGAAAACAATCAGAAGTTTTCGGTACTTAGATAATTTCTGACGTTTTCGTTACTTGGAAAAATTCTGCCGATTTCGGTACTTATAACAATTCTGTTGATTTCGGTACTTAGAAAACAATCAGAAGTTTTTGGTACTAAGAAAATTTCTGACCTTTTCAGTACTTAGAAAATATCTGACTTTTTCGGTACTTCGAAAAATTCTGTCGATTTCGGTACTTAGAAAACATTCAGAAGTCTTCGGTACTTAGAAAATTTCTGACGTTTTCGGTACTTAGAAAAATTCTTACGATTTCGATACTTATTAAACATTCAGAAGTTTTCGGTACTTAGAAAAATTCTGCCGATTTCGGTACTTAGAAAATTTCTGACCTTTTCGGTACTGGGAAAATTTCTGACCTTTTCGGTACTTAGAAAATTTCTGACTTTTTCGGTACTTAGAAAAATTCTGTCGATTTCGGTACTTAGAAAACATTAAGAAGTCTTCGGTACTTAGAAAATTTCTGACGTTTTCGGTACTTAGAAAAATTCTTACGATTTCGATACTTATTAAACATTCAGAAGTTTTCGGTTCTTAGAAAAATTCTGCCGATTTCGGTACTTGGAAGATTTCTGACCTTTTCGGTACTTAGAAAATTTCTGACCTTTTCGGGACTAAGAAAAATTCTGACGAATTCGGTACTTAGAAAATTTCTGACGTTTTCGGTACTTAGAAAAATTCTTACGATTTCGATACTTATTAAACATTCAGAAGTTTTCGGTTCTTAGAAAAATTCTGCCGATTTCGGTACTTGGAAGATTTCTGACCTTTTCGGTACTTAGAAAATTTCTGACCTTTTCGGTGCTTAGAAAAATTCTGACGAATTCGGTACTTAGAAAAATTCTGACGATTTCGGTACTTAGAAAAATTCCGACGATTTAGGTACTTAGAAAATTTCTGCCTTTTTCGGTACTTAGAAAACATTCAGAAGATTTCGGTACTTAGAAAATTTCTGACCTTTTCGGTACTTAGAAAAATTCTGATGATTTCGGTACTTAGAAAATTTCTGACCTTTTCGGTATTTAGAAAATTTCAAACGATTTCGGTACTTAGAAAAATTCAGACGATTTCGGTATTTAGAAAAATTCCGACGATTTCGGTACTTAGAAAATTTCTGCCTTTTTCGGTACTTAGAAATCATTCAGAAGTTTTCGGTACTTAGAAAATTTCTGACGTTATCGGTACTTAGAAAAATTCTGACGATTTCGGTACTTAGAAAAATTCTGGTGATTTCGGAACTTAGAAATATTCTGTTGATTTCGGTACTTAGAAAAATTCTGCCGATTTCGGTACTTAGAAAATTCTGAAGATTTCGGTACTTGGAAAATTTCTGACCTTTTCGGTACTTAGAAAATTTCTGACCTTTTCGGTACTTAGAAAAACTCGGACGATTTCGGTTCTTAGGAAAATTCTGTCGATTTCGGTACTTAGAAAAATTCTGTTGATTTTGGTACATAGAAAAATCTGACGATTTCCTTACTTAGAAAAATTCCGACGATTTCGGTGCTTAGAAAACAATCAGAAATTTTTCGGTACTTAGATAATTTCTGACGTTTTCGTTACTTAGAAAAATTCTGCCGATTTCGGTACTTATAAAAATTCTGTTGATTTCGGTACTTAGAAAACAATCAGAAGTTTTTGGTTCTAAGAAAATTTCTGACCTTTTCAGTACTTAGAAAATATCTGACTTTTTCTGTACTTAGAAAAATTCTGTCGATTTCGGTACTTAGAAAACATTCAGGAGTCTTCGGTACTTAGAAAATTTCTGACGTTTTCGGTACTTAGAAAAATTCTTACGATTTCGATACTTATTAAACATTCAGAAGTTTTCGGTACTTAGAAAAATTCTGCTGATTTCGGTACTTAGACAATTACTGACCTTTTCGGTAGTTGGAAAATTTCTGACCTTTTCGGTACTTAGAAAATATCTGACTTTTTCGGTACTTAGAAAAATTCTGTCGATTTCGGTACTTAGAAAACATTCAGAAGTCTTCGGTACTTAGAAAATTTCTGACGTTTTCGGTACTTAGAAAAATTCTTACGATTTCGATACTTATTAAACATTCAGAAGTTTTCGGTACTTAGAAAAATTCTGCTGATTTCGGTACTTAGACAATTTCTGACCTTTTCGGTACTTGGAAAATTTCTGACCTTTTCGGTACTTAGAAAATTTCTGACCTTTTCGGTGCTTAGAAAAATTCTGACGAATTCGGTACTTAGAAAAATTCTGACGATTTCGGTACTTAGAAAATTTCTGACCTTTTCGGTATTTAGAAAATTTCAAACGATTTCGGTACTTAGAAAAATTCAGACGATTTCTTTACTTAGAAAAATTCCGACGATTTCGGTACTTAGAAAATTTCTGCCTTTTTCGGTACTTAGAAATCATTCAGAAGTTTTCGGTACTTAGAAAATTTCTGACGATTTCTTTACTTAGAAAATTTCATACGATTTCGGTACTTAGAAAAATTCAGACGATTTCGGTACTTAGAAAGATTCCGACGATTTCGGTACTTAGAAAATTTCTGCCTTTTTCGGTACTTAGAAAACATTCAGAAGTTTTCGGTACTTAGAAAATTTCTGACGTTATCGGTACTTAGAAAAATTCTGACGATTTCGGTACTTAGAAAAATTCTGACGATTTCGGTACTTAGAAAAATTCTGGTGATTTCGGAACTTAGAAATATTCTGTTGATTTCGGTACTTAGAAAAATTCGGTTGATTTTGGTACTTAGAAAAATCTGACGATTTCTTTACTTAGAAAAATTCCGACGATTTCGGTGCTTAGAAAACAATCAGAAGTTTTCGGTACTTAGATAATTTCTGACATTTTCGTTACTTAGAAAAATTCTGCCGATTTCGGTACTTATAAAAATTCTGTTGATTTCGGTACTTAGAAAACAATCAGAAGTTTTTGGTACTAAGAAAATTTCTGACCTTTTCGGTACTTAGAAAATTTCTGACCTTTACGGTACTTAGAAAAATTCTGACGATTTCGGTACTTAGAAAACAATCAGAAGTTTTTGGTACTAAGAAAATTTCTGACCTTTTCGGTACTTAGAAAATATCTGACGTTTTCGGTACTTAGAAAAATTCTGTCGATTTCGGTACTTAGAAAACATTAAGAAGTCTTCGGTACTTAGAAAATTTCTGACGTTTTCGGTACTTAGAAAAATTCTTACGATTTCGATACTTATTAAACATTCAGAAGTTTTCGGTTCTTAGAAAAATTCTGACGAATTCGGTACTTAGAAAAATTCTGACGATTTCGGTACTTAGAAAAATTCCGACGATTTCGGTACTTAGAAAATTTCTGCCTTTTTCGGTACTTAGAAAACATTCAGAAGATTTCGGTACTTAGAAAATTTCTGACCTTTTCGGTACTTAGAAAAATTTTGACGATTTCGGTACTTAGAAAAATTCTGATGATTTCGGTACTTAGAAAATTTCTGACCTTTTCGGTATTTAGAAAATTTCAAATGATTTCGGTACTTAGAAAAATTCAGACGATTTCGGTACTTAGAAAAATTCCGACGATTTCGGTACTTAGAAAAATTCTGGTGATTTCGGAACTTAGAAATATTCTGTTGATTTCGGTACTTAGAAAAATTCTGCCGATTTCGGTACTGAGAAAATTCTGACGATTTCGGTACTTTTAAAATTTCTGACCTTTTCGGTACTTAGAAAATTTCTGACCTCTTCGGTACTTAGAAAAACTGGGACGATTTCGGTACTTAGGAAAATTCTGTCGATTTCGGTACTTAGAAAAATTCTGTTGATTTTGGTACTTAGAAAAATCTGACGATTTCTTTACTTAGAAAAATTCCGACGATTTCGGTGCTTAGAAAACAATCAGAAGTTTTCGGTACTTAGATAATTTCTGACGTTTTCGTTACTTAGAAAAATTCTGCCGATTTCGGTACTTATAAAAATTCTGTTGATTTCGGTACTTAGAAAACAATCAGAAGTTTTTGGTACTAAGAAAATTTCTGACCTTTTCGGTACTTAGAAAATATCTGACTTTTTCGGTACTTTGAAAAATTCTGTCGATTTCGGTACTTAGAAAACATTCAGAAGTCTTCGGTACTTAGAAAATTTCTGACGTTTTCGGTACTTAGAAAAATTCTTACGATTTCGATACTTATTAAACATTCAGAAGTTTTCGGTACTTAGAAAAATTCTGCTGATTTCGGTACTTAGACAATTTCTGACCTTTTCGGTAGTTGGAAAATTTCTGACCTTTTCGGTACTTAGAAAATATCTGACTTTTTCGGTACTTAGAAAAATTCTGTCGATTTCGATACTTAGAAAACATTCAGAAGTCTTCGGTACTTAGAAAATTTCTGACGTTTTCGGTACTTAGAAAAATTCTTACGATTTCGATACTTATTAAACATTCAGAAGTTTTCGGTACTTAGAAAATTTCTGACCTTTTCGGTACTTAGAAAATTTCTGACCTTTTCGGTGCTTAGAAAAATTCTGACGAATTCGGTACTTAGAAAAATTCTGACGATTTCGGTACTTAGAAAATTTCTGACCTTTTCGGTATTTAGAAAATTTCAAACGATTTCGGTACTTAGAAAAATTCCGACGATTTCTTTACTTGGAAAAATTCCGACGATTTCGGTACTTAGAAAATTTCTGCCTTTTTCGGTACTTAGAAATCATTCTGAAGTTTTCGGTACTTAGAAAATTTCTGACGATTTCTTTACTTAGAAAATTTCAAACGATTTCGGTACTTAGAAAAATTCAGACGATTTCGGTACTTAGAAAAATTCCGACGATTTCGGTACTTAGAAAATTTCTGCCTTTTTCGGTACTTAGAAAAATTCTGCCGATTTCGGTACTTGGAAGATTTCTGACCTTTTCGGTACTTAGAAAATTTCTGACCTTTTCGGTGCTTAGAAAAATTCTGACGAATTCGGTACTTAGAAAAATTCTGACGATTTCGGTACTTAGAAAAATTCCGACGATTTCGGTACTTAGAAAATTTCTGCCTTTTTCGGTACTTAGAAAACATTCAGAAGATTTCGGTACTTAGAAAATTTCTGACCTTTTCGGTACTTAGAAAAATTTTGACGATTTCGGTACTTAGAAAAATTCTGATGATTTCGGTACTTAGAAAATTTCTGACTTTTCGGTATTTAGAAAATTTCAAATGATTTCGGTACTTAGAAACATTCAGACGATTTCGGTACTTAGAAAAATTCCGACGATTTCGGTACTTAGAAATCATTCAGAAGTTTTCGGTACTTAGAAAATTTCTGACGTTATCGGTACTTAGAAAAATTCTGACGATTTCGGTACTTAGAAAAATTCTGGTGATTTCGGAACTTAGAAATATTCTGTTGATTTCGGTACTTAGAAAAATTCTGCCGATTTCGGTACTTAGAAAATTCTGACGATTTCGGTACTTGGAAAATTTCTGACCTTTTCGGTACTTAGAAAATTTCTGACCTTTTCGGTACTTAGAAAAACTCGGACGATTTCGGTACTTAGGAAAATTCTGTCGATTTCGGTACTTAGAAAAATTCTGTTGATTTTGGTGCATAGAAAAATCTGACGATTTCTTTACTTAGAAAAATTCCGACGATTTCGGTGCTTAGAAAACAATCAGAAGTTTTCGGTACTTAGATAATTTCTGACGTTTTCGTTACTTAGAAAAATTATGCCGATTTCGGTACTTATAAAAATTCTGTTGATTTCGGTACTTAGAAAACAATCAGAAGTTTTTGGTACTAAGAAAATTTCTGACCTTTTCAGTACTTAGAAAATATCTGACTTTTTCGGTACTTCGAAAAATTCTGTCGATTTCGGTACTTAGAAAACATTCAGAAGTCTTCGGTACTTAGAAAATTTCTGACGTTTTCGGTACTTAGAAAAATTCTTACGATTTCGATACTTATTAAACATTCAGAAGTTTTCGGTACTTAGAAAAATTCTGCTGATTTCGGTACTTAGACAATTTCTGACCTTTTCGGTAGTTGGAAAATTTCTGACCTTTTCGGTACTTAGAAAATATCTGACTTTTTCGGTACTTAGAAAAATTCTGTCGATTTCGATACTTAGAAAACATTCAGAAGTCTTCGGTACTTAGAAAATTTCTGACCTTTTCGGTACTTAGAAAAATTCTTACGATTTCGATACTTATTAAACATTCAGAAGTTTTCGGTACTTAGAAAATTTCTGACCTTTTCGGTACTTAGAAAATTTCTGACCTTTTCGGTGCTTAGAAAAATTCTGACGAATTCGGTACTTAGAAAAATTCTGACGATTTCGGTACTTAGAAAATTTCTGACCTTTTCGGTATTTAGAAAATTTCAAACGATTTCGGTACTTAGAAAAATTCCGACGATTTCTTTACTTAGAAAAATTCCGACGATTTCGGTACTTAGAAAATTTCTGCCTTTTTCGGTACTTAGAAATCATTCTGAAGTTTTCGGTACTTAGAAAATTTCTGACGATTTCTTTACTTAGAAAATTTCAAACGATTTCGGTACTTAGAAAAATTCCGACGATTTCGGTACTTAGAAAAATTCCGACGATTTCGGTACTTAGAAAATTTCTGCCTTTTTCGGTACTTAGAAAAATTCTGCCGATTTCGGTACTTGGAAGATTTCTGACCTTTTCGGTACTTAGAAAATTTCTGACCTTTTCGGTGCTTAGAAAAATTCTGACGAATTCGGTACTTAGAAAAATTCTGACGATTTCGGTACTTAGAAAAATTCCGACGATTTCGGTACTTGGAAAATTTCTGCCTTTTTCGGTACTTAGAAAACATTCAGAAGATTTCGGTACTTAGAAAATTTCTGACCTTTTCGGTACTTAGAAAAATTTTGACGATTTCGGTACTTAGAAAAATTCTGATGATTTCGGTACTTAGAAAAATTCAGACGATTTCGGTACTTCGAAAAATTCCGACGATTTCGGTACTTAGAAAATTTCCGACGATTTCGGTACTTAGAAATCATTCAGAAGTTTTCGGTACTTAGAAAATTTCTGACGTTATCGGTACTTAGAAAAATTCTGACGATTTCGGTACTTAGAAAAATTCTGGTGATTTCGGAACTTAGAAATATTCTGTTGATTTCGGTACTTAGAAAAATTCTGCCGATTTCGGTACTTAGAAAATTCTGACGATTTCGGTACTTGGAAAATTTCTGACCTTTTCGGTACTTAGAAAATTTCTGACCTTTTCGGTACTTAGAAAAACTCGGACGATTTCGGTACTTAGGAAAATTCTGTCGATTTCGGTACTTAGAAAAATTCTGTTGATTTTGGTGCATAGAAAAATCTGACGATTTCTTTACTTAGAAAAATTCCGACGATTTCGGTGCTTAGAAAACAATCAGAAGTTTTCGGTACTTAGATAATTTCTGACGTTTTCGTTACTTAGAAAAATTATGCCGATTTCGGTACTTATAAAAATTCTGTTGATTTCGGTACTTAGAAAACAATCAGAAGTTTTTGGTACTAAGAAAATTTCTGACCTTTTCAGTACTTAGAAAATATCTGACTTTTTCGGTACTTCGAAAAATTCTGTCGATTTCGGTACTTAGAAAACATTCAGAAGTCTTCGGTACTTAGAAAATTTCTGACGTTTTCGGTACTTAGAAAAATTCTTACGATTTCGATACTTATTAAACATTCAGAAGTTTTCGGTACTTAGAAAAATTCTGCTGATTTCGGTACTTAGACAATTTCTGACCTTTTCGGTAGTTGGAAAATTTCTGACCTTTTCGGTACTTAGAAAATATCTGACTTTTTCGGTACTTAGAAAAATTCTGTCGATTTCGATACTTAGAAAACATTCAGAAGTCTTCGGTACTTAGAAAATTTCTGACGTTTTCGGTACTTAGAAAAATTCTTACGATTTCGATACTTATTAAACATTCAGAAGTTTTCGGTACTTAGAAAATTTCTGACCTTTTCGGTACTTAGAAAATTTCTGACCTTTTCGGTGCTTAGAAAAATTCTGACGAATTCGGTACTTAGAAAAATTCTGACGATTTCGGTACTTAGAAAATTTCTGACCTTTTCGGTATTTAGAAAATTTCAAACGATTTCGGTACTTAGAAAAATTCCGACGATTTCTTTACTTAGAAAAATTCCGACGATTTCGGTACTTAGAAAATTTCTGCCTTTTTCGGTACTTAGAAATCATTCTGAAGCTTTCGGTACTTAGAAAATTTCTGACGATTTCTTTACTTAGAAAATTTCAAACGATTTCGGTACTTAGAAAAATTTAGACGATTTCGGTACTTAGAAAAATTCCGACGATTTCGGTACTTAGAAAATTTCTGCCTTTTTCGGTACTTAGAAAAATTCTGCCGATTTCGGTACTTGGAAGATTTCTGACCTTTTCGGTACTTAGAAAATTTCTGACCTTTTCGGTGCTTAGAAAAATTCTGACGAATTCGGTACTTAGAAAAATTCTGACGATTTCGGTACTTAGAAAAATTCCGACGATTTCGGTACTTAGAAAATTTCTGCCTTTTTCGGTACTTAGAAAACATTCAGAAGATTTCGGTACTTAGAAAATTTCTGACCTTTTCGGTACTTAGAAAAATTTTGACGATTTCGGTACTTAGAAAAATTCTGATGATTTCGGTACTTAGAAAATTTCTGACTTTTCGGTATTTAGAAAATTTCAAATGATTTCGGTACTTAGAAACATTCAGACGATTTCGGTACTTAGAAAAATTCCGACGATTTCGGTACTTAGAAAATTTCCGACGATTTCGGTACTTAGAAATCATTCAGAAGTTTTCGGTACTTAGAAAATTTCTGACGTTATCGGTACTTAGAAAAATTCTGACGATTTCGGTACTTAGAAAAATTCTGGTGATTTCGGAACTTAGAAATATTCTGTTGATTTCGGTACTTAGAAAAATTCTGCCGATTTCGGTACTTAGAAAATTCTGACGATTTCGGTACTTGGAAAATTTCTGACCTTTTCGGTACTTAGAAAATTTCTGACCTTTTCGGTACTTAGAAAAACTCGGACGATTTCGGTACTTAGGAAAATTCTGTCGATTTCGGTACTTAGAAAAATTCTGTTGATTTTGGTGCATAGAAAAATCTGACGATTTCTTTACTTAGAAAAATTCCGACGATTTCGGTGCTTAGAAAACAATCAGAAGTTTTCGGTACTTAGATAATTTCTGACGTTTTCGTTACTTAGAAAAATTATGCCGATTTCGGTACTTATAAAAATTCTGTTGATTTCGGTACTTAGAAAACAATCAGAAGTTTTTGGTACTAAGAAAATTTCTGACCTTTTCAGTACTTAGAAAATATCTGACTTTTTCGGTACTTCGAAAAATTCTGTCGATTTCGGTACTTAGAAAACATTCAGAAGTCTTCGGTACTTAGAAAATTTCTGACGTTTTCGGTACTTAGAAAAATTCTTACGATTTCGATACTTATTAAACATTCAGAAGTTTTCGGTACTTAGAAAAATTCTGCTGATTTCGGTACTTAGACAATTTCTGACCTTTTCGGTAGTTGGAAAATTTCTGACCTTTTCGGTACTTAGAAAATATCTGACTTTTTCGGTACTTAGAAAAATTCTGTCGATTTCGATACTTAGAAAACATTCAGAAGTCTTCGGTACTTAGAAAATTTCTGACCTTTTCGGTACTTAGAAAAATTCTTACGATTTCGATACTTATTAAACATTCAGAAGTTTTCGGTACTTAGAAAATTTCTGACCTTTTCGGTACTTAGAAAATTTCTGACCTTTTCGGTGCTTAGAAAAATTCTGACGAATTCGGTACTTAGAAAAATTCTGACGATTTCGGTACTTAGAAAATTTCTGACCTTTTCGGTATTTAGAAAATTTCAAACGATTTCGGTACTTAGAAAAATTCCGACGATTTCTTTACTTAGAAAAATTCCGACGATTTCGGTACTTAGAAAATTTCTGCCTTTTTCGGTACTTAGAAATCATTCTGAAGTTTTCGGTACTTAGAAAATTTCTGACGATTTCTTTACTTAGAAAATTTCAAACGATTTCGGTACTTAGAAAAATTCCGACGATTTCGGTACTTAGAAAAATTCCGACGATTTCGGTACTTAGAAAATTTCTGCCTTTTTCGGTACTTAGAAAAATTCTGCCGATTTCGGTACTTGGAAGATTTCTGACCTTTTCGGTACTTAGAAAATTTCTGACCTTTTCGGTGCTTAGAAAAATTCTGACGAATTCGGTACTTAGAAAAATTCTGACGATTTCGGTACTTAGAAAAATTCCGACGATTTCGGTACTTGGAAAATTTCTGCCTTTTTCGGTACTTAGAAAACATTCAGAAGATTTCGGTACTTAGAAAATTTCTGACCTTTTCGGTACTTAGAAAAATTTTGACGATTTCGGTACTTAGAAAAATTCTGATGATTTCGGTACTTAGAAAATTTCTGACCTTTTCGGTATTTAGAAAATTTCAAATGATTTCGGTACTTAGAAAAATTCAGACGATTTCGGTACTTCGAAAAATTCCGACGATTTCGGTACTTAGAAAATTTCCGACGATTTCGGTACTTAGAAATCATTCAGAAGTTTTCGGTACTTAGAAAATTTCTGACGTTATCGGTACTTAGAAAAATTCTGACGATTTCGGTACTTAGAAAAATTCTGGTGATTTCGGAACTTAGAAATATTCTGTTGATTTCGGTACTTAGAAAAATTCTGCCGATTTCGGTACTTAGAAAATTCTGACGATTTCGGTACTTGGAAAATTTCTGACCTTTTCGGTACTTAGAAAATTTCTGACCTTTTCGGTACTTAGAAAAACTCGGACGATTTCGGTACTTAGGAAAATTCTGTCGATTTCGGTACTTAGAAAAATTCTGTTGATTTTGGTGCATAGAAAAATCTGACGATTTCTTTACTTAGAAAAATTCCGACGATTTCGGTGCTTAGAAAACAATCAGAAGTTTTCGGTACTTAGATAATTTCTGACGTTTTCGTTACTTAGAAAAATTATGCCGATTTCGGTACTTATAAAAATTCTGTTGATTTCGGTACTTAGAAAACAATCAGAAGTTTTTGGTACTAAGAAAATTTCTGACCTTTTCAGTACTTAGAAAATATCTGACTTTTTCGGTACTTCGAAAAATTCTGTCGATTTCGGTACTTAGAAAACATTCAGAAGTCTTCGGTACTTAGAAAATTTCTGACGTTTTCGGTACTTAGAAAAATTCTTACGATTTCGATACTTATTAAACATTCAGAAGTTTTCGGTACTTAGAAAAATTCTGCTGATTTCGGTACTTAGACAATTTCTGACCTTTTCGGTAGTTGGAAAATTTCTGACCTTTTCGGTACTTAGAAAATATCTGACTTTTTCGGTACTTAGAAAAATTCTGTCGATTTCGATACTTAGAAAACATTCAGAAGTCTTCGGTACTTAGAAAATTTCTGACCTTTTCGGTACTTAGAAAAATTCTTACGATTTCGATACTTATTAAACATTCAGAAGTTTTCGGTACTTAGAAAATTTCTGACCTTTTCGGTACTTAGAAAATTTCTGACCTTTTCGGTGCTTAGAAAAATTCTGACGAATTCGGTACTTAGAAAAATTCTGACGATTTCGGTACTTAGAAAATTTCTGACCTTTTCGGTATTTAGAAAATTTCAAACGATTTCGGTACTTAGAAAAATTCCGACGATTTCTTTACTTAGAAAAATTCCGACGATTTCGGTACTTAGAAAATTTCTGCCTTTTTCGGTACTTAGAAATCATTCTGAAGTTTTCGGTACTTAGAAAATTTCTGACGATTTCTTTACTTAGAAAATTTCAAACGATTTCGGTACTTAGAAAAATTTAGACGATTTCGGTACTTAGAAAAATTCCGACGATTTCGGTACTTAGAAAATTTCTGCCTTTTTCGGTACTTAGAAAAATTCTGCCGATTTCGGTACTTGGAAGATTTCTGACCTTTTCGGTACTTAGAAAATTTCTGACCTTTTCGGTGCTTAGAAAAATTCTGACGAATTCGGTACTTAGAAAAATTCTGACGATTTCGGTACTTAGAAAAATTCCGACGATTTCGGTACTTAGAAAATTTCTGCCTTTTTCGGTACTTAGAAAACATTCAGAAGATTTCGGTACTTAGAAAATTTCTGACCTTTTCGGTACTTAGAAAAATTTTGACGATTTCGGTACTTAGAAAAATTCTGATGATTTCGGTACTTAGAAAATTTCTGACCTTTTCGGTATTTAGAAAATTTCAAATGATTTCGGTACTTAGAAAAATTCAGACGATTTCGGTACTTAGAAAAATTCCGACGATTTCGGTACTTAGAAAATTTCCGACGATTTCGGTACTTAGAAATCATTCAGAAGTTTTCGGTACTTAGAAAATTTCTGACGTTATCGGTACTTAGAAAAATTCTGACGATTTCGGTACTTAGAAAAATTCTGGTGATTTCGGAACTTAGAAATATTCTGTTGATTTCGGTACTTAGAAAAATTCTGCCGATTTCGGTACTTAGAAAATTCTGACGATTTCGGTACTTGGAAAATTTCTGACCTTTTCGGTACTTAGAAAATTTCTGACCTTTTCGGTACTTAGAAAAACTCGGACGATTTCGGTACTTAGGAAAATTCTGTCGATTTCGGTACTTAGAAAAATTCTGTTGATTTTGGTGCATAGAAAAATCTGACGATTTCTTTACTTAGAAAAATTCCGACGATTTCGGTGCTTAGAAAACAATCAGAAGTTTTCGGTACTTAGATAATTTCTGACGTTTTCGTTACTTAGAAAAATTATGCCGATTTCGGTACTTATAAAAATTCTGTTGATTTCGGTACTTAGAAAACAATCAGAAGTTTTTGGTACTAAGAAAATTTCTGACCTTTTCAGTACTTAGAAAATATCTGACTTTTTCGGTACTTCGAAAAATTCTGTCGATTTCGGTACTTAGAAAACATTCAGAAGTCTTCGGTACTTAGAAAATTTCTGACGTTTTCGGTACTTAGAAAAATTCTTACGATTTCGATACTTATTAAACATTCAGAAGTTTTCGGTACTTAGAAAAATTCTGCCGATTTCGGTACTTAGAAAATTTCTGACCTTTTCGGTACTTGGAAAATTTCTGACCTTTTCGGTACTTAGAAAATTTCTGACCTTTACGGTACTTAGAAAAATTCTGACGATTTCGGTACTTAGAAAACAATCAGAAGTTTTTGGTACTAAGAAAATTTCTGACCTTTTCGGTACTTAGAAAATATCTGATGTTTTCGGTACTTAGAAAAATTCTGTCGATTTCGGTACTTAGAAAACATTAAGAAGTCTTCGGTACTTAGAAAATTTCTGACGTTTTCGGTACTTAGAAAAATTCTTACGATTTCGATATTTATTAAACATTCAGAAGTTTTCGGTTCTTAGAAAAATTCTGCCGATTTCGGTACTTAGAAAATTCTGACGATTTCGGTACTTGGAAAATTTCTGACCTTTTCGGTACTTAGAAAATTTCTGACCTTTTCGGTGCTTAGAAAAATTCTGACGAATTCGGTACTTAGAAAAATTCTGACGGTTTCGGTACTTAGAAAAATTCCGACGATTTCGGTACTTAGAAAATTTCTGCCTTTTTCGGTACTTAGAAAACATTCAGAAGATTTCGGTACTTAGAAAATTTCTGACCTTTTCGGTACTTAGAAAAATTCTGATGATTTCGGTACTTAGAAAATTTCTGACCTTTTCGGTATTTAGAAAATTTCAAACGATTTCGGTACTTAGAAAAATTCAGACGATTTCGGTATTTAGCAAAATTCCGACGATTTCGGTACTTAGAAAATTTCTGCCTTTTTCGGTACTTAGAAATCATTCGGAAGTTTTCGGTACTTAGAAAATTTCTGACGTTTTCGTTACTTAGAAAAATTCTGCCGATTTCGGTACTTATAAAAATTCTGTTGATTTCGGTACTTAGAAAACAATCAGAAGTTTTTGGTACTAAGAAAATTTCTGACCTTTTCGGTACTTAGAAAATATCTGACGTTTTCGGTACTTAGAAAAATTCTGTCGATTTCGGTACTTAGAAAACATTAAGAAGTCTTCGGTACTTAGAAAATTTCTGACGTTTTCGGTACTTAGAAAAATTCTTACGATTTCGATACTTATTAAACATTCAGAAGTTTTCGGTACTTAGAAAAATTCTGCCGATTTCGGTACTTAGAAAATTTCTGACCTTTTCTGTACTTAGAAAAATTCTTACGATTTCGATACTTATTAAACATTCAGAAGTTTTCGGTACTTAGAAAAATTCTGCCGATTTCGGTACTTAGAAAATTTCTGACCTTTTCGGTACTTGGAAAATTTCTGACCTTTTCGGTACTTAGAAAATTTCTGACCTTTACGGTACTTAGAAAAATTCTGACGATTTCGGTACTTAGAAAACAATCAGAAGTTTTTGGTACTAAGAAAATTTCTGACCTTTTCGGTACTTAGAAAATATCTGACGTTTTCGGTACTTAGAAAAAATCTGTCGATTTCGGTACTTAGAAAACATTAAGAAGTCTTCGGTACTTAGAAAATTTCTGACGTTTTCGGTACTTAGAAAAATTCTTACGATTTCGATACTTATTAAACATTCAGAAGTTTTCGGTTCTTAGAAAAATTCTGACGGTTTCGGTACTTGGAAAATTTCTGACCTTTTCGGTACTTAGAAAATTTCTGACCTTTTCGGTGCTTAGAAAAATTCTGACGAATTCGGTACTTAGAAAAATTCTGACGGTTTCGGTACTTAGAAAAATTCCGACGATTTCGGTACTTAGAAAATTTCTGCCTTTTTCGGTACTTAGAAATCATTCAGAAGTTTTCGGTACTTAGAAAATTTCTGACGTTATCGGTACTTAGAAAAATTCTGACGATTTCGGTACTTAGAAAAATTCTGGTGATTTCGGTACTTAGAAAAATTCTTACGATTTCGATACTTATTAAACATTCAGATGATTTCGGTACTTAGAAAAAATTAAGAAGTCTTCGGTACTTAGAAAATTTCTGACGTTTTCGGTACTTAGAAAAATTCTTACGATTTCGATACTTATTAAACATTCAGAAGATTTCGGTACTTAGAAAATTTCTGACCTTTTCGGTACTTAGAAAAATTTTGACCATTTCGGTACTTAGAAAAATTCTGATGATTTCGGTACTTAGAAAATTTCTGACCTTTTCGGTATTTAGAAAATTTCAAACGATTTCGGTACTTAGAAAAATTCAGACGATTTCGGTATTTAGAAAAATTCCGACGATTTCGGTACTTAGAAAATTTCTGCCTTTTTCGGTACTTAGAAATCATTCAGAAGTTTTCGGTACTTAGAAAATTTCTGACGTTATCGGTACTTAGAAAAATTCTGACGATTTCGGTACTTAGAAAAATTCTGGTGATTTCGGAACTTAGAAATATTCTGTTGATTTCGGTACTTAGAAAAATTCTGCCGATTTCGGTACTTAGAAAATTCTGACGATTTCGGTACTTGGAAAATTTCTGACCTTTTCGGTACTTAGAAAATTTCTGACCTTTTCGGTACTTAGAAAAACTCGGACGATTTCGGTAATTAGGAAAATTCTGTCGATTTCGGTACTTAGAAAAATTCTGTTGGTTTTGGTACATAGAAAAATCTGACGATTTCTTTACTTAGAAAAATTCTGACGATTTCGGTGCTTAGAAAACAATCAGAAGTTTTTGGTACTAAGAAAATTTCTGACCTTTTCGGTACTTAGAAAATATCTGACGTATTCGGTACTTAGAAAAATTCTGTCGATTTCGGTACTTAGAAAACATTAAGAAGTTTTCGGTACTTAGAAAAATTCTGCCGATTTCGGTACTTAGAAAATTCTGACGATTTCGGTACTTGGAAAATTTCTGACCTTTTCGGTACTTAGAAAATTTCTGACCTTTTCGGTGCTTAGAAAAATTCTGACGAATTCGGTACTTAGAAAAATTCTGACGATTTCGGTACTTAGAAAAATTCCGACGATTTCGGTACTTAGAAAATTTCTGCCTTTTTCGGTACTTAGAAAACATTCAGAAGATTTCGGAACTTAGAAAATTTCTGACCTTTTCGGTACTTAGAAAAATTTTGACGATTTCGGTACTTAGAAAAATTCTGATGATTTCGGTACTTAGAAAATTTCTGACCTTTTCGGTATTTAGAAAATTTCAAACGATTTCGGTACTTAGAAAAATTCCGACGATTTCTTTACTTAGAAAAATTCCGACGATTTCGGTACTTAGAAAATTTCTGCCTTTTTCGGTACTTAGAAATCATTCTGAAGTTTTCGGTACTTAGAAAATTTCTGACGATTTCTTTACTTAGAAAATTTCAAACGATTTCGGTACTTAGAAAAATTTAGACGATTTCGGTACTTAGAAAAATTCC
The DNA here is from genome assembly GCF_982258835.1 of Parasteatoda tepidariorum. Taxonomy (NCBI): domain Eukaryota; kingdom Metazoa; phylum Arthropoda; class Arachnida; order Araneae; family Theridiidae; genus Parasteatoda; species Parasteatoda tepidariorum. The sequence goes on along the minus strand of NC_141759.1, from coordinate 106,187,091 downwards.
GACGATTTCGGTACTTAGAAAATTTCTGCCTTTTTCGGTACTTAGAAAAATTCTGCCGATTTCGGTACTTGGAAGATTTCTGACCTTTTCGGTACTTAGAAAATTTCTGACCTTTTCGGTGCTTAGAAAAATTCTGACGAATTCGGTACTTAGAAAAATTCTGACGATTTCGGTACTTAGAAAAATTCCGACGATTTCGGTACTTAGAAAATTTCTGCCTTTTTCGGTACTTAGAAAACATTCAGAAGATTTCGGTACTTAGAAAATTTCTGACCTTTTCGGTACTTAGAAAAATTTTGACGATTTCGGTACTTAGAAAAATTCTGATGATTTCGGTACTTAGAAAATTTCTGACCTTTTCGGTATTTAGAAAATTTCAAATGATTTCGGTACTTAGAAAAATTCAGACGATTTCGGTACTTAGAAAAATTCCGACGATTTCGGTACTTAGAAAATTTCCGACGATTTCGGTACTTAGAAATCATTCAGAAGTTTTCGGTACTTAGAAAATTTCTGACGTTATCGGTACTTAGAAAAATTCTGACGATTTCGGTACTTAGAAAAATTCTGGTGATTTCGGAACTTAGAAATATTCTGTTGATTTCGGTACTTAGAAAAATTCTGCCGATTTCGGTACTTAGAAAATTCTGACGATTTCGGTACTTGGAAAATTTCTGACCTTTTCGGTACTTAGAAAATTTCTGACCTTTTCGGTACTTAGAAAAACTCGGACGATTTCGGTACTTAGGAAAATTCTGTCGATTTCGGTACTTAGAAAAATTCTGTTGATTTTGGTGCATAGAAAAATCTGACGATTTCTTTACTTAGAAAAATTCCGACGATTTCGGTGCTTAGAAAACAATCAGAAGTTTTCGGTACTTAGATAATTTCTGACGTTTTCGTTACTTAGAAAAATTATGCCGATTTCGGTACTTATAAAAATTCTGTTGATTTCGGTACTTAGAAAACAATCAGAAGTTTTTGGTACTAAGAAAATTTCTGACCTTTTCAGTACTTAGAAAATATCTGACTTTTTCGGTACTTCGAAAAATTCTGTCGATTTCGGTACTTAGAAAACATTCAGAAGTCTTCGGTACTTAGAAAATTTCTGACGTTTTCGGTACTTAGAAAAATTCTTACGATTTCGATACTTATTAAACATTCAGAAGTTTTCGGTACTTAGAAAAATTCTGCCGATTTCGGTACTTAGAAAATTTCTGACCTTTTCGGTACTTGGAAAATTTCTGACCTTTTCGGTACTTAGAAAATTTCTGACCTTTACGGTACTTAGAAAAATTCTGACGATTTCGGTACTTAGAAAACAATCAGAAGTTTTTGGTACTAAGAAAATTTCTGACCTTTTCGGTACTTAGAAAATATCTGATGTTTTCGGTACTTAGAAAAATTCTGTCGATTTCGGTACTTAGAAAACATTAAGAAGTCTTCGGTACTTAGAAAATTTCTGACGTTTTCGGTACTTAGAAAAATTCTTACGATTTCGATATTTATTAAACATTCAGAAGTTTTCGGTTCTTAGAAAAATTCTGCCGATTTCGGTACTTAGAAAATTCTGACGATTTCGGTACTTGGAAAATTTCTGACCTTTTCGGTACTTAGAAAATTTCTGACCTTTTCGGTGCTTAGAAAAATTCTGACGAATTCGGTACTTAGAAAAATTCTGACGGTTTCGGTACTTAGAAAAATTCCGACGATTTCGGTACTTAGAAAATTTCTGCCTTTTTCGGTACTTAGAAAACATTCAGAAGATTTCGGTACTTAGAAAATTTCTGACCTTTTCGGTACTTAGAAAAATTCTGATGATTTCGGTACTTAGAAAATTTCTGACCTTTTCGGTATTTAGAAAATTTCAAACGATTTCGGTACTTAGAAAAATTCAGACGATTTCGGTATTTAGCAAAATTCCGACGATTTCGGTACTTAGAAAATTTCTGCCTTTTTCGGTACTTAGAAATCATTCGGAAGTTTTCGGTACTTAGAAAATTTCTGACGTTTTCGTTACTTAGAAAAATTCTGCCGATTTCGGTACTTATAAAAATTCTGTTGATTTCGGTACTTAGAAAACAATCAGAAGTTTTTGGTACTAAGAAAATTTCTGACCTTTTCGGTACTTAGAAAATATCTGACGTTTTCGGTACTTAGAAAAATTCTGTCGATTTCGGTACTTAGAAAACATTAAGAAGTCTTCGGTACTTAGAAAATTTCTGACGTTTTCGGTACTTAGAAAAATTCTTACGATTTCGATACTTATTAAACATTCAGAAGTTTTCGGTACTTAGAAAAATTCTGCCGATTTCGGTACTTAGAAAATTTCTGACCTTTTCTGTACTTAGAAAAATTCTTACGATTTCGATACTTATTAAACATTCAGAAGTTTTCGGTACTTAGAAAAATTCTGCCGATTTCGGTACTTAGAAAATTTCTGACCTTTTCGGTACTTGGAAAATTTCTGACCTTTTCGGTACTTAGAAAATTTCTGACCTTTACGGTACTTAGAAAAATTCTGACGATTTCGGTACTTAGAAAACAATCAGAAGTTTTTGGTACTAAGAAAATTTCTGACCTTTTCGGTACTTAGAAAATATCTGACGTTTTCGGTACTTAGAAAAAATCTGTCGATTTCGGTACTTAGAAAACATTAAGAAGTCTTCGGTACTTAGAAAATTTCTGACGTTTTCGGTACTTAGAAAAATTCTTACGATTTCGATACTTATTAAACATTCAGAAGTTTTCGGTTCTTAGAAAAATTCTGACGGTTTCGGTACTTGGAAAATTTCTGACCTTTTCGGTACTTAGAAAATTTCTGACCTTTTCGGTGCTTAGAAAAATTCTGACGAATTCGGTACTTAGAAAAATTCTGACGGTTTCGGTACTTAGAAAAATTCCGACGATTTCGGTACTTAGAAAATTTCTGCCTTTTTCGGTACTTAGAAATCATTCAGAAGTTTTCGGTACTTAGAAAATTTCTGACGTTATCGGTACTTAGAAAAATTCTGACGATTTCGGTACTTAGAAAAATTCTGGTGATTTCGGTACTTAGAAAAATTCTTACGATTTCGATACTTATTAAACATTCAGATGATTTCGGTACTTAGAAAAAATTAAGAAGTCTTCGGTACTTAGAAAATTTCTGACGTTTTCGGTACTTAGAAAAATTCTTACGATTTCGATACTTATTAAACATTCAGAAGATTTCGGTACTTAGAAAATTTCTGACCTTTTCGGTACTTAGAAAAATTTTGACCATTTCGGTACTTAGAAAAATTCTGATGATTTCGGTACTTAGAAAATTTCTGACCTTTTCGGTATTTAGAAAATTTCAAACGATTTCGGTACTTAGAAAAATTCAGACGATTTCGGTATTTAGAAAAATTCCGACGATTTCGGTACTTAGAAAATTTCTGCCTTTTTCGGTACTTAGAAATCATTCAGAAGTTTTCGGTACTTAGAAAATTTCTGACGTTATCGGTACTTAGAAAAATTCTGACGATTTCGGTACTTAGAAAAATTCTGGTGATTTCGGAACTTAGAAATATTCTGTTGATTTCGGTACTTAGAAAAATTCTGCCGATTTCGGTACTTAGAAAATTCTGACGATTTCGGTACTTGGAAAATTTCTGACCTTTTCGGTACTTAGAAAATTTCTGACCTTTTCGGTACTTAGAAAAACTCGGACGATTTCGGTAATTAGGAAAATTCTGTCGATTTCGGTACTTAGAAAAATTCTGTTGGTTTTGGTACATAGAAAAATCTGACGATTTCTTTACTTAGAAAAATTCTGACGATTTCGGTGCTTAGAAAACAATCAGAAGTTTTTGGTACTAAGAAAATTTCTGACCTTTTCGGTACTTAGAAAATATCTGACGTATTCGGTACTTAGAAAAATTCTGTCGATTTCGGTACTTAGAAAACATTAAGAAGTTTTCGGTACTTAGAAAAATTCTGCCGATTTCGGTACTTAGAAAATTCTGACGATTTCGGTACTTGGAAAATTTCTGACCTTTTCGGTACTTAGAAAATTTCTGACCTTTTCGGTGCTTAGAAAAATTCTGACGAATTCGGTACTTAGAAAAATTCTGACGATTTCGGTACTTAGAAAAATTCCGACGATTTCGGTACTTAGAAAATTTCTGCCTTTTTCGGTACTTAGAAAACATTCAGAAGATTTCGGAACTTAGAAAATTTCTGACCTTTTCGGTACTTAGAAAAATTTTGACGATTTCGGTACTTAGAAAAATTCTGATGATTTCGGTACTTAGAAAATTTCTGACCTTTTCGGTATTTAGAAAATTTCAAACGATTTCGGTACTTAGAAAAATTCAGACGATTTCTTTACTTAGAAAAATTCCGACGATTTCGGTACTTAGAAAATTTCTGCCTTTTTCGGTACTTAGAAATCATTCAGAAGTTTTCGGTACTTAGAAAATTTCTGACGTTATCGGTACTTAGAAAAATTCTAACGATTTCGGTACTTAGAAAAATTCTGGTGATTTCGGAACTTAGAAATATTCTGTTGATTTCGGTACTTAGAAAAATTCTGTCGATTTCGGTACTTAGAAAACATTAAGAAGTCTTCGGTACTTAGAAAATTTCTGACGTTTTCGGTACTTAGAAAAACTCTTACGATTTCGATACTTATTAAACATTCAGAAGTTTTCGGTTCTTAGAAAAATTCTGCCGATTTCGGTACTTAGAAAATTCTGACGATTTCGGTACTTGGAAAATTTCTGACCTTTTCGGTACTTAGAAAATTTCTGACCTTTTCGGTGCTTAGAAAAATTCTGACGAATTCGGTACTTAGAAAAATTCTGACGGTTTCGGTACTTAGAAAAATTCCGACGATTTCGGTACTTAGAAAATTTCTGCCTTTTTCGGTACTTAGAAAACATTTAGAAGATTTCGGTACTTAGAAAATTTCTGACCTTTTCGGTACTTAGAAAAATTCTGATGATTTCGGTACTTAGAAAATTTCTGACCTTTTCGGTATTTAGAAAATTTCAAACGATTTCGGTACTTAGAAAAATTCAGACGATTTCGGTATTTAGCAAAATTCCGACGATTTCGGTACTTAGAAAATTTCTGCCTTTTTCGGTACTTAGAAATCATTCGGAAGTTTTCGGTACTTAGAAAATTTCTGACGTTTTCGTTACTTAGAAAAATTCTGCCGATTTCGGTACTTATAAAAATTCTGTTGATTTCGGTACTTAGAAAACAATCAGAAGTTTTTGGTACTAAGAAAATTTCTGACCTTTTCGGTTCTTAGAAAATATCTGACTTTTTCGGTACTTAGAAAAATTCTGTCGATTTCGGTACTTAGAAAACATTCAGAAGTCTTCGGTACTTAGAAAATTTCTGACGTTTTCGGTACTTAGAAAAATTCTTACGATTTCGATACTTATTAAACATTCAGAAGTTTTCGGTACTTAGAAAAATTCTGCCGATTTCGGTACTTAGAAAATTTCTGACCTTTTCGGTACTTGGAAAATTTCTGACCTTTTCGGTACTTAGAAAATTTCTGACCTTTACGGTACTTAGAAAAATTCTGACGATTTCGGTACTTAGAAAACAATCAGAAGTTTTTGGTACTAAGAAAATTTCTGACCTTTTCGGTACTTAGAAAATATCTGACGTTTTCGGTACTTAGAAAAAATCTGTCGATTTCGGTACTTAGAAAACATTAAGAAGTCTTCGGTACTTAGAAAATTTCTGACGTTTTCGGTACTTAGAAAAATTCTTACGATTTCGATACTTATTAAACATTCAGAAGTTTTCGGTTCTTAGAAAAATTCTGACGGTTTCGGTACTTGGAAAATTTCTGACCTTTTCGGTACTTAGAAAATTTCTGACCTTTTCGGTGCTTAGAAAAATTCTGACGAATTCGGTACTTAGAAAAATTCTGACGGTTTCGGTACTTAGAAAAATTCCGACGATTTCGGTACTTAGAAAATTTCTGCCTTTTTCGGTACTTAGAAATCATTCAGAAGTTTTCGGTACTTAGAAAATTTCTGACGTTATCGGTACTTAGAAAAATTCTGACGATTTCGGTACTTAGAAAAATTCTGGTGATTTCGGTACTTAGAAAAATTCTTACGATTTCGATACTTATTAAACATTCAGATGATTTCGGTACTTAGAAAAAATTAAGAAGTCTTCGGTACTTTGAAAATTTCTGACGTTTTCGGTACTTAGAAAAATTCTTACGATTTCGATACTTATTAAACATTCAGAAGATTTCGGTACTTAGAAAATTTCTGACCTTTTCGGTACTTAGAAAAATTTTGACCATTTCGGTACTTAGAAAAATTCTGATGATTTCGGTACTTAGAAAATTTCTGACCTTTTCGGTATTTAGAAAATTTCAAACGATTTCGGTACTTAGAAAAATTCAGACGATTTCGGTATTTAGAAAAATTCCGACGATTTCGGTACTTAGAAAATTTCTGCCTTTTTCGGTACTTAGAAATCATTCAGAAGTTTTCGGTACTTAGAAAATTTCTGACGTTATCGGTACTTAGAAAAATTCTGACGATTTCGGTACTTAGAAAAATTCTGGTGATTTCGGAACTTAAAAATATTCTGTTGATTTCGGTACTTAGAAAAATTCTGCCGATTTCGGTACTTAGAAAATTCTGACGATTTCGGTACTTGGAAAATTTCTGACCTTTTCGGTACTTAGAAAATTTCTGACCTTTTCGGTACTTAGAAAAACTCGGACGATTTCGGTAATTAGGAAAATTCTGTCGATTTCGGTACTTAGAAAAATTCTGTTGGTTTTGGTACATAGAAAAATCTGACGATTTCTTTACTTAGAAAAATTCTGACGATTTCGGTGCTTAGAAAACAATCAGAAGTTTTTGGTACTAAGAAAATTTCTGACCTTTTCGGTACTTAGAAAATATCTGACGTATTCGGTACTTAGAAAAATTCTGTCGATTTCGGTACTTAGAAAACATTAAGAAGTTTTCGGTACTTAGAAAAATTCTGCCGATTTCGGTACTTAGAAAATTCTGACGATTTCGGTACTTGGAAAATTTCTGACCTTTTCGGTACTTAGAAAATTTCTGACCTTTTCGGTGCTTAGAAAAATTCTGACGAATTCGGTACTTAGAAAAATTCTGACGATTTCGGTACTTAGAAAAATTCCGACGATTTCGGTACTTAGAAAATTTCTGCCTTTTTCGGTACTTAGAAAACATTCAGAAGATTTCGGAACTTAGAAAATTTCTGACCTTTTCGGTACTTAGAAAAATTTTGACGATTTCGGTACTTAGAAAAATTCTGATGATTTCGGTACTTAGAAAATTTCTGACCTTTTCGGTATTTAGAAAATTTCAAACGATTTCGGTACTTAGAAAAATTCAGACGATTTCTTTACTTAGAAAAATTCCGACGATTTCGGTACTTAGAAAATTTCTGCCTTTTTCGGTACTTAGAAATCATTCAGAAGTTTTCGGTACTTAGAAAATTTCTGACGTTATCGGTACTTAGAAAAATTCTAACGATTTCGGTACTTAGAAAAATTCTGGTGATTTCGGAACTTAGAAATATTCTGTTGATTTCGGTACTTAGAAAAATTCTGTCGATTTCGGTACTTAGAAAACATTAAGAAGTCTTCGGTACTTAGAAAATTTCTGACGTTTTCGGTACTTAGAAAAACTCTTACGATTTCGATACTTATTAAACATTCAGAAGTTTTCGGTTCTTAGAAAAATTCTGCCGATTTCGGTACTTAGAAAATTCTGACGATTTCGGTACTTGGAAAATTTCTGACCTTTTCGGTACTTAGAAAATTTCTGACCTTTTCGGTGCTTAGAAAAATTCTGACGAATTCGGTACTTAGAAAAATTCTGACGGTTTCGGTACTTAGAAAAATTCCGACGATTTCGGTACTTAGAAAATTTCTGCCTTTTTCGGTACTTAGAAAACATTTAGAAGATTTCGGTACTTAGAAAATTTCTGACCTTTTCGGTACTTAGAAAAATTCTGATGATTTCGGTACTTAGAAAATTTCTGACCTTTTCGGTATTTAGAAAATTTCAAACGATTTCGGTACTTAGAAAAATTCAGACGATTTCGGTATTTAGCAAAATTCCGACGATTTCGGTACTTAGAAAATTTCTGCCTTTTTCGGTACTTAGAAATCATTCGGAAGTTTTCGGTACTTAGAAAATTTCTGACGTTTTCGTTACTTAGAAAAATTCTGCCGATTTCGGTACTTATAAAAATTCTGTTGATTTCGGTACTTAGAAAACAATCAGAAGTTTTTGGTACTAAGAAAATTTCTGACCTTTTCGGTTCTTAGAAAATATCTGACTTTTTCGGTACTTAGAAAAATTCTGTCGATTTCGGTACTTAGAAAACATTCAGAAGTCTTCGGTATTTAGAAAATTTCTGACGTTTTCGGTACTTAGAAAAATTCTTACGATTTCGATACTTATTAAACATTCAGAAGTTTTCGGTACTTAGAAAAATTCTGCCGATTTCGGTACTTAGAAAATTTCTGACCTTTTCGGTACTTGGAAAATTTCTGACCTTTTCGGTACTTAGAAAATTTCTGACCTTTACGGTACTTAGAAAAATTCTGACGATTTCAGTACTTAGAAAACAATCAGAAGTTTTTGGTACTAAGAAAATTTCTGACCTTTTCGGTACTTAGAAAATATCTGACGTTTTCGGTACTTAGAAAAATTCTGTCGATTTCGGTACTTAGAAAACATTAAGAAGTCTTCGGTACTTAGAAAATTTCTGACGTTTTCGGTACTTAGAAAAATTCTTACGATTTCGATACTTATTAAACATTCAGAAGTTTTCGGTTCTTAGAAAAATTCTGACGAATTCGGTACTTAGAAAAATTCTGACGATTTCGGTACTTAGAAAAATTCCGACGATTTCGGTACTTAGAAAATTTCTGCCTTTTTCGGTACTTAGAAAACATTCAGAAGATTTCGGTACTTAGAAAATTTCTGACCTTTTCGGTACTTAGAAAAATTTTGACGATTTCGGTACTTAGAAAAATTCTGATGATTTCGGTACTTAGAAAATTTCTGACCTTTTCGGTATTTAGAAAATTTCAAATGATTTCGGTACTTAGAAAAATTCAGACGATTTCGGTACTTAGAAAATTTCCGACGATTTCGGTACTTAGAAATCATTCAGAAGTTTTCGGTTATTAGAAAATTTCTGACGTTATCGGTACTTAGAAAAATTCTGACGATTTCGGTACTTAGAAAAATTCTGGTGATTTCGGAACTTAGAAATATTCTGTTGATTTCGGTACTTAGAAAAATTCTGCCGATTTCGGTACTTAGAAAATTCTGACGATTTCGGTACTTGGAAAATTTCTGACCTTTTCGGTACTTAGAAAATTTCTGACCTTTTCGGTACTTAGAAAAACTCGGACGATTTCGGTACTTAGGAAAATTCTGTCGATTTCGGTACTTAGAAAAATTCTGTTGATTTTGGTGCATAGAAAAATCTGACGATTTCTTTACTTAGAAAAATTCCGACGATTTCGGTGCTTAGAAAACAATCAGAAGTTTTCGGTACTTAGATAATTTCTGACGTTTTCGTTACTTAGAAAAATTATGCCGATTTCGGTACTTATAAAAATTCTGTTGATTTCGGTACTTAGAAAACAATCAGAAGTTTTTGGTACTAAGAAAATTTCTGACGTTATCGGTACTTAGAAAAATTCTGACGATTTCGGTACTTAGAAAAATTCTGGTGATTTCGGAACTTAGAAATATTCTGTTGATTTCGGTACTTAGAAAAATTCTGCCGATTTCGGTACTTAGAAAAATTCTTACGATTTCGATACTTATTAAACATTCAGAAGATTTCGGTACTTAGAAAAAATTAAGAAGTCTTCGGTACTTAGAAAATTTCTGACGTTTTCGGTACTTAGAAAAATTCTTACGATTTCGATACTTATTAAACATTCAGAAGATTTCGGTACTTAGAAAATTTCTGACCTTTTCGGTACTTAGAAAAATTTTGACCATTTCGGTACTTAGAAAAATTCTGATGATTTCGGTACTTAGAAAATTTCTGACCTTTTCGGTATTTAGAAAATTTCAAACGATTTCGGTACTTAGAAAAATTCAGACGATTTCGGTATTTAGAAAAATTCCGACGATTTCGGTACTTAGAAAATTTCTGCCTTTTTCGGTACTTAGAAATCATTCAGAAGTTTTCGGTACTTAGAAAATTTCTGACGTTATCGGTACTTAGAAAAATTCTGACGATTTCGGTACTTAGAAAAATTCTGGTGATTTCGGAACTTAGAAATATTCTGTTGATTTCGGTACTTAGAAAAATTCTGCCGATTTCGGTACTTAGAAAATTCTGACGATTTCGGTACTTGGAAAATTTCTGACCTTTTCGGTACTTAGAAAATTTCTGACCTTTTCGGTACTTAGAAAAACTCGGACGATTTCGGTAATTAGGAAAATTCTGTCGATTTCGGTACTTAGAAAAATTCTGTTGGTTTTGGTACATAGAAAAATCTGACGATTTCTTTACTTAGAAAAATTCTGACGATTTCGGTGCTTAGAAAACAATCAGAAGTTTTTGGTACTAAGAAAATTTCTGACCTTTTCGGTACTTAGAAAATATCTGACGTATTCGGTACTTAGAAAAATTCTGTCGATTTCGGTACTTAGAAAACATTAAGAAGTTTTCGGTACTTAGAAAAATTCTGCCGATTTCGGTACTTAGAAAATTCTGACGATTTCGGTACTTGGAAAATTTCTGACCTTTTCGGTACTTAGAAAATTTCTGACCTTTTCGGTGCTTAGAAAAATTCTGACGAATTCGGTACTTAGAAAAATTCTGACGATTTCGGTACTTAGAAAAATTCCGACGATTTCGGTACTTATTAAACATTCAGAAGATTTCGGTACTTAGAAAATTTCTGACCTTTTCGGTACTTAGAAAAATTTTGACCATTTCGGTACTTAGAAAAATTCTGATGATTTCGGTACTTAGAAAATTTCTGACCTTTTCGGTATTTAGAAAATTTCAAACGATTTCGGTACTTAGAAAAATTCAGACGATTTCGGTATTTAGAAAAATTCCGACGATTTCGGTACTTAGAAAATTTCTGCCTTTTTCGGTACTTAGAAATCATTCAGAAGTTTTCGGTACTTAGAAAATTTCTGACGTTATCGGTACTTAGAAAAATTCTGACGATTTCGGTACTTAGAAAAATTCTGGTGATTTCGGAACTTAGAAATATTCTGTTGATTTCGGTACTTAGAAAAATTCTGCCGATTTCGGTACTTAGAAAATTCTGACGATTTCGGTACTTGGAAAATTTCTGACCTTTTCGGTACTTAGAAAATTTCTGACCTTTTCGGTACTTAGAAAAACTCGGACGATTTCGGTAATTAGGAAAATTCTGTCGATTTCGGTACTTAGAAAAATTCTGTTGGTTTTGGTACATAGAAAAATCTGACGATTTCTTTACTTAGAAAAATTCTGACGATTTCGGTGCTTAGAAAACAATCAGAAGTTTTTGGTACTAAGAAAATTTCTGACCTTTTCGGTACTTAGAAAATATCTGACGTATTCGGTACTTAGAAAAATTCTGTCGATTTCGGTACTTAGAAAACATTAAGAAGTTTTCGGTACTTAGAAAAATTCTGCCGATTTCGGTACTTAGAAAATTCTGACGATTTCGGTACTTGGAAAATTTCTGACCTTTTCGGTACTTAGAAAATTTCTGACCTTTTCGGTGCTTAGAAAAATTCTGACGAATTCGGTACTTAGAAAAATTCTGACGATTTCGGTACTTAGAAAAATTCCGACGATTTCGGTACTTAGAAAATTTCTGCCTTTTTCGGTACTTAGAAAACATTCAGAAGATTTCGGTACTTAGAAAATTTCTGACCTTTTCGGTACTTAGAAAAATTTTGACGATTTCGGTACTTAGAAAAATTCTGATGATTTCGGTACTTAGAAAATTTCTGACCTTTTCGGTATTTAGAAAATTTCAAACGATTTCGGTACTTAGAAAAATTCAGACGATTTCTTTACTTAGAAAAATTCCGACGATTTCGGTACTTAGAAAATTTCTGCCTTTTTCGGTACTTAGAAATAATTCAGAAGTTTTCGGTACTTAGAAAATTTCTGACGTTATCGGTACTTAGAAAAATTCTGACGATTTCGGTACTTAGAAAAATTCTGGTGATTTCGGAACTTAGAAATATTCTGTTGATTTCGGTACTTAGAAAAATTCTGTCGATTTCGGTACTTAGAAAACATTAAGAAGTCTTCGGTACTTAGAAAATTTCTGACGTTTTCGGTACTTAGAAAAACTCTTACGATTTCGATACTTATTAAACATTCAGAAGTTTTCGGTTCTTAGAAAAATTCTGCCGATTTCGGTACTTAGAAAATTCTGACGATTTCGGTACTTGGAAAATTTCTGACCTTTTCGGTACTTAGAAAATTTCTGACCATTTCGGTGCTTAGAAAAATTCTGACGAATTCGGTACTTAGAAAAATTCTGACGGTTTCGGTACTTAGAAAAATTCCGACGATTTCGGTACTTAGAAAATTTCTGCCTTTTTCGGTACTTAGAAAAATTCTGATGATTTCGGTACTTAGAAAATTTCTGACCTTTTCGGTATTTAGAAAATTTCAAACGATTTCGGTACTTAGAAAAATTCAGACGATTTCGGTATTTAGCAAAATTCCGACGATTTCGGTACTTAGAAAATTTCTGCCTTTTTCGGTACTTAGAAATCATTCGGAAGTTTTCGGTACTTAGAAAATTTCTGACGTTTTCGTTACTTAGAAAAATTCTGCCGATTTCGGTACTTATAAAAATTCTGTTGATTTCGGTACTTAGAAAACAATCAGAAGTTTTTGGTACTAAGAAAATTTCTGACCTTTTCGGTTCTTAGAAAATATCTGACTTTTTCGGTACTTAGAAAAATTCTGTCGATTTCGGTACTTAGAAAACATTCAGAAGTCTTCGGCACTTAGAAAATTTCTGACGTTTTCGGTACTTAGAAAAATTCTTACGATTTCGATACTTATTAAACATTCAGAAGTTTTCGGTACTTAGAAAAATTCTGCCGATTTCGGTACTTAGAAAATTTCTGACCTTTTCGGTACTTGGAAAATTTCTGACCTTTTCGGTACTTAGAAAATTTCTGACCTTTACGGTACTTAGAAAAATTCTGACGATTTCAGTACTTAGAAAACAATCAGAAGTTTTTGGTACTAAGAAAATTTCTGACCTTTTCGGTACTTAGAAAATATCTGACGTTTTCGGTACTTAGAAAAATTCTGACGGTTTCGGTACTTAGAAAAATTCCGACGATTTCGGTACTTAGTAAATTTCTGCCTTTTTCGGTACTTAGAAAACATTCAGAAGATTTCGGTACTTAAAAAATTTCTGACCTTTTCGGTACTTAGAAAAATTCTGATGATTTCGGTACTTAGAAAATTTCTGACCTTTTCGGTATTTAGAAAATTTCAAACGATTTCGGTACTTAGAAAAATTCAGACGATTTCGGTATTTAGAAAAATTCCGACGATTTCGGTACTTAGAAAATTTCTGCCTTTTTCGGTACTTAGTAATCATTCAGAGGTTTTCGGTACTTAGAAATATTCTGTTGATTTCGGTACTTAGAAAAATTCTGCCGATTTCGGTACTTAGAAAATTCTGAAGATTTCGGTACTTGGAAAATTTCTGACCTTTTCGGTACTTAGAAAATTTCTGACCTTTTCGGTACTTAGAAAAACTCGGACGATTTCGGTTCTTAGGAAAATTCTGTCGATTTCGGTACTTAGAAAAATTCTGTTGATTTTGGTACATAGAAAAATCTGACGATTTCCTTACTTAGAAAAATTCCGACGATTTCGGTGCTTAGAAAACAATCAGAAGTTTTCGGTACTTAGATAATTTCTGACGTTTTCGTTACTTAGAAAAATTCTGCCGATTTCGGTACTTATAAAAATTCTGTTGATTTCGGTACTTAGAAAACAATCAGAAGTTTTTGGTACAAAGAAAATTTCTGACCTTTTCAGTACTTAGAAAATATCTGACTTTTTCGGTACTTAGAAAAATTCTGTCGATTTCGGTACTTAGAAAACATTCAGAAGTCTTCGGTACTTAGAAAAATTCTGCCGATTTCGGTACTTAGAAAATTTCTGACCTTTTCTGTACTTAGAAAAATTCTTACGATTTCGATACTTATTAAACATTCAGAAGTTTTCGGTACTTAGAAAAATTCTGCCGATTTCGGTACTTAGAAAATTTCTGACCTTTTCGGTACTTGGAAAATTTCTGACCATTTCGGTACTTAGAAAATTTCTGACCTTTACGGTACTTAGAAAAATTCTGACGATTTCGGTACTTAGAAAACAATCAGAAGTTTTTGGTACTAAGAAAATTTCTGACCTTTTCGGTACTTAGAAAATATCTGACGTTTTCGGTACTTAGAAAAATTCTGTCAATTTCGGTACTTAGAAAACATTACGAAGTCTTCGGTATTTAGAAAATTTCTGACGTTTTCGGTACTTAGAAAAATTCTTACGATTTCGATACTTATTAAACATTCAGAAGTTTTCGGTTCTTAGAAAAATTCTGCCGATTTCGGTACTTAGAAAAATTCTGGTGATTTCGGAACTTAGAAATATTCTGTTGATTTCGGTATTTAGAAAAATTCTGTCGATTTCGGTACTTAGAAAACATTAATAAGTCTTCGGTACTTAGAAAATTTCTGACGTTTTCGGTACTTAGAAAAACTCTTACGATTTCGATACTTATTAAACATTCAGAAGTTTTCGGTTCTTAGAAAAATTCTGCCGATTTCGGTACTTAGAAAATTCTGACGATTTCGGTACTTGGAAAATTTCTGACCTTTTCGGTACTTAGAAAATTTCTGACCATTTCGGTGCTTAGAAAAATTCTGACGAATTCGGTACTTAGAAAAATTCTGACGGTTTCGGTACTTAGAAAAATTCCGACGATTTCGGTACTTAGAAAATTTCTGCCTTTTTCGGTACTTAGAAAACATTCAGAAGATTTCGGTACTTAGAAAATTTCTGACCTTTTCGGTACTTAGAAAAATTCTGATGATTTCGGTACTTAGAAAACATTCAGAAGTCTTCGGTACTTAGAAAAATTCTGCCGATTTCGGTACTTAGAAAATTTCTGACCTTTTCTGTACTTAGAAAAATTCTTACGATTTCGATACTTATTAAACATTCAGAAGTTTTCGGTACTTAGAAAAATTCTGCCGATTTCGGTACTTAGAAAATTTCTGACCTTTTCGGTACTTGGAAAATTTCTGACCATTTCGGTACTTAGAAAATTTCTGACCTTTACGGTACTTAGAAAAATTCTGACGATTTCGGTACTTAGAAAACAATCAGAAGTTTTTGGTACTAAGAAAATTTCTGACCTTTTCGGTACTTAGAAAATATCTGACGTTTTCGGTACTTAGAAAAATTCTGTCAATTTCGGTACTTAGAAAACATTACGAAGTCTTCGGTATTTAGAAAATTTCTGACGTTTTCGGTACTTAGAAAAATTCTTACGATTTCGATACTTATTAAACATTCAGAAGTTTTCGGTTCTTAGAAAAATTCTGCCGATTTCGGTACTTAGAAAAATTCTGGTGATTTCGGAACTTAGAAATATTCTGTTGATTTCGGTATTTAGAAAAATTCTGTCGATTTCGGTACTTAGAAAACATTAATAAGTCTTCGGTACTTAGAAAATTTCTGACGTTTTCGGTACTTAGAAAAACTCTTACGATTTCGATACTTATTAAACATTCAGAAGTTTTCGGTTCTTAGAAAAATTCTGCCGATTTCGGTACTTAGAAAATTCTGACGATTTCGGTACTTGGAAAATTTCTGACCTTTTCGGTACTTAGAAAATTTCTGACCATTTCGGTGCTTAGAAAAATTCTGACGAATTCGGTACTTAGAAAAATTCTGACGGTTTCGGTACTTAGAAAAATTCCGACGATTTCGGTACTTAGAAAATTTCTGCCTTTTTCGGTACTTAGAAAACATTCAGAAGATTTCGGTACTTAGAAAATTTCTGACCTTTTCGGTACTTAGAAAAATTCTGATGATTTCGGTACTTAGAAAATTTCTGACCTTTTCGGTATTTAGAAAATTTCAAACGATTTCGGTACTTAGAAAAATTCAGACGATTTCGGTATTTAGCAAAATTCCGACGATTTCGGTACTTAGAAAATTTCTGCCTTTTTCGGTACTTAGAAATCATTCGGAAGTTTTCGGTACTTAGAAAATTTCTGACGTTTTCGTTACTTAGAAAAATTCTGCCGATTTCGGTACTTATAAAAATTCTGTTGATTTCGGTACTTAGAAAACAATCAGAAGTTTTTGGTACTAAGAAAATTTCTGACCTTTTCGGTTCTTAGAAAATATCTGACTTTTTCGGTACTTAGAAAAATTCTGTCGATTTCGGTACTTAGAAAACATTCAGAAGTCTTCGGTACTTAGAAAATTTCTGACGTTTTCGGTACTTAGAAAAATTCTTACGATTTCGATACTTATTAAACATTCAGAAGTTTTCGGTACTTAGAAAAATTCTGCCGATTTCGGTACTTAGAAAATTTCTGACCTTTTCGGTACTTGGAAAATTTCTGACCTTTTCGGTACTTAGAAAATTTCTGACCTTTACGGTACTTAGAAAAATTCTGACGATTTCAGTACTTAGAAAACAATCAGAAGTTTTTGGTACTAAGAAAATTTCTGACCTTTTCGGTACTTAGAAAATATCTGACGTTTTCGGTACTTAGAAAAATTCTGACGGTTTCGGTACTTAGAAAAATTCCGACGATTTCGGTACTTAGAAAATTTCTGCCTTTTTCGGTACTTAGAAAACATTCAGAAGATTTCGGTACTTAAAAAATTTCTGACGTTTTCGGTACTTAGAAAAATTCTTACGATTTCGATACTTATTAAACATTCAGAAGTTTTCGGTTCTTAGAAAAATTCTGCCGATTTCGGTACTTAGAAAATTCTGACGATTTCGGTACTTAGAAAATTTCTGACCTTTTCGGTACTTGGAAAATTTCTGACCTTTTCGGTACTTAGAAAATTTCTGACCTTTACGGTACTTAGAAAAATTCTGACGATTTCGGTACTTAGAAAACAATCAGAAGTTTTTGGAACTAAGAAAATTTCTGACCTTTTCGGTACTTAGAATATATCTGACGTTTTCGGTACTTAGAAAAATTCTGTCGATTTCGGTACTTAGAAAACATTAAGAAGTCTTCGGTACTTAGAAAATTTCTGATGTTTTCGGTACTTAGAAAAATTCTTACGATTTCGATACTTATTAAACATTCAGAAGTTTTCGGTTCTTAGAAAAATTCTGACGAATTCGGTACTTAGAAAAATTCTGACGATTTCGGTACTTAGAAAAAGTCCGACGATTTCGGTACTTAGAAAATTTCTGCCTTTTTCGGTACTTAGTAATCATTCAGAGGTTTTCGGTACTTAGAAATATTCTGTTGATTTCGGTACTTAGAAAAATTCTGCCGATTTCGGTACTTAGAAAATTCTGAAGATTTCGGTACTTGGAAAATTTCTGACCTTTTCGGTACTTAGAAAATTTCTGACCTTTTCGGTACTTAGAAAAACTCGGACGATTTCGGTTCTTAGGAAAATTCTGTCGATTTCGGTACTTAGAAAAATTCTGTTGATTTTGGTACATAGAAAAATCTGACGATTTCCTTACTTAGAAAAATTCCGACGATTTCGGTGCTTAGAAAACAATCAGAAGTTTTCGGTACTTAGATAATTTCTGACGTTTTCGTTACTTAGAAAAATTCTGCCGATTTCGGTACTTATAAAAATTCTGTTGATTTCGGTACTTAGAAAACAATCAGAAGTTTTTGGTTCAAAGAAAATTTCTGACCTTTTCAGTACTTAGAAAATATCTGACTTTTTCGGTACTTAGAAAAATTCTGTCGATTTCGGTACTTAGAAAACATTCAGAAGTCTTCGGTACTTAGAAAAATTCTGCCGATTTCGGTACTTAGAAAATTTCTGACCTTTTCTGTACTTAGAAAAATTCTTACGATTTCGATACTTATTAAACATTCAGAAGTTTTCGGTACTTAGAAAAATTCTGCCGATTTCGGTACTTAGAAAATTTCTGACCTTTTCGGTACTTGGAAAATTTCTGACCATTTCGGTACTTAGAAAATTTCTGACCTTTACGGTACTTAGAAAAATTCTGACGATTTCGGTACTTAGAAAACAATCAGAAGTTTTTGGTACTAAGAAAATTTCTGACCTTTTCGGTACTTAGAAAATATCTGACGTTTTCGGTACTTAGAAAAATTCTGTCAATTTCGGTACTTAGAAAACATTACGAAGTCTTCGGTATTTAGAAAATTTCTGACGTTTTCGGTACTTAGAAAAATTCTTACGATTTCGATACTTATTAAACATTCAGAAGTTTTCGGTTCTTAGAAAAATTCTGCCGATTTCGGTACTTAGAAAAATTCTGGTGATTTCGGAACTTAGAAATATTCTGTTGATTTCGGTATTTAGAAAAATTCTGTCGATTTCGGTACTTAGAAAACATTAATAAGTCTTCGGTACTTAGAAAATTTCTGACGTTTTCGGTACTTAGAAAAACTCTTACGATTTCGATACTTATTAAACATTCAGAAGTTTTCGGTTCTTAGAAAAATTCTGCCGATTTCGGTACTTAGAAAATTCTGACGATTTCGGTACTTGGAAAATTTCTGACCTTTTCGGTACTTAGAAAATTTCTGACCATTTCGGTGCTTAGAAAAATTCTGACGAATTCGGTACTTAGAAAAATTCTGACGGTTTCGGTACTTAGAAAAATTCCGACGATTTCGGTACTTAGAAAATTTCTGCCTTTTTCGGTACTTAGAAAACATTCAGAAGATTTCGGTACTTAGAAAATTTCTGACCTTTTCGGTACTTAGAAAAATTCTGATGATTTCGGTACTTAGAAAATTTCTGACCTTTTCGGTATTTAGAAAATTTCAAACGATTTCGGTACTTAGAAAAATTCAGACGATTTCGGTATTTAGCAAAATTCCGACGATTTCGGTACTTAGAAAATTTCTGCCTTTTTCGGTACTTAGAAATCATTCGGAAGTTTTCGGTACTTAGAAAATTTCTGACGTTTTCGTTACTTAGAAAAATTCTGCCGATTTCGGTACTTATAAAAATTCTGTTGATTTCGGTACTTAGAAAACAATCAGAAGTTTTTGGTACTAAGAAAATTTCTGACCTTTTCGGTTCTTAGAAAATATCTGACTTTTTCGGTACTTAGAAAAATTCTGTCGATTTCGGTACTTAGAAAACATTCAGAAGTCTTCGGTACTTAGAAAATTTCTGACGTTTTCGGTACTTAGAAAAATTCTTACGATTTCGATACTTATTAAACATTCAGAAGTTTTCGGTACTTAGAAAAATTCTGCCGATTTCGGTACTTAGAAAATTTCTGACCTTTTCGGTACTTGGAAAATTTCTGACCTTTTCGGTACTTAGAAAATTTCTGACCTTTACGGTACTTAGAAAAATTCTGACGATTTCAGTACTTAGAAAACAATCAGAAGTTTTTGGTACTAAGAAAATTTCTGACCTTTTCGGTACTTAGAAAATATCTGACGTTTTCGGTACTTAGAAAAATTCTGACGGTTTCGGTACTTAGAAAAATTCCGACGATTTCGGTACTTAGAAAATTTCTGCCTTTTTCGGTACTTAGAAAACATTCAGAAGATTTCGGTACTTAAAAAATTTCTGACGTTTTCGGTACTTAGAAAAATTCTTACGATTTCGATACTTATTAAACATTCAGAAGTTTTCGGTTCTTAGAAAAATTCTGCCGATTTCGGTACTTAGAAAATTCTGACGATTTCGGTACTTAGAAAATTTCTGACCTTTTCGGTACTTGGAAAATTTCTGACGTTTTCGGTACTTAGAAAAACTCTTACGATTTCGATACTTATTAAACATTCAGAAGTTTTCGGTTCTTAGAAAAATTCTGCCGATTTCGGTACTTAGAAAATTCTGACGATTTCGGTACTTGGAAAATTTCTGACCTTTTCGGTACTTAGAAAATTTCTGACCATTTCGGTGCTTAGAAAAATTCTGACGAATTCGGTACTTAGAAAAATTCTGACGGTTTCGGTACTTAGAAAAATTCCGACGATTTCGGTACTTAGAAAATTTCTGCCTTTTTCGGTACTTAGAAAACATTCGGAAGTTTTCGGTACTTAGAAAATTTCTGACGTTTTCGTTACTTAGAAAAATTCTGCCGATTTCGGTACTTATAAAAATTCTGTTGATTTCGGTACTTAGAAAACAATCAGAAGTTTTTGGTACTAAGAAAATTTCTGACCTTTTCGGTTCTTAGAAAATATCTGACTTTTTCGGTACTTAGAAAAATTCTGTCGATTTCGGTACTTAGAAAACATTCAGAAGTCTTCGGTACTTAGAAAATTTCTGACGTTTTCGGTACTTAGAAAAATTCTTACGATTTCGATACTTATTAAACATTCAGAAGTTTTCGGTACTTAGAAAAATTCTGCCGATTTCGGTACTTAGAAAATTTCTGACCTTTTCGGTACTTGGAAAATTTCTGACCTTTTCGGTACTTAGAAAATTTCTGACCTTTACGGTACTTAGAAAAATTCTGACGATTTCAGTACTTAGAAAACAATCAGAAGTTTTTGGTACTAAGAAAATTTCTGACCTTTTCGGTACTTAGAAAATATCTGACGTTTTCGGTACTTAGAAAAATTCTGACGGTTTCGGTACTTAGAAAAATTCCGACGATTTCGGTACTTAGAAAATTTCTGCCTTTTTCGGTACTTAGAAAACATTCAGAAGATTTCGGTACTTAAAAAATTTCTGACGTTTTCGGTACTTAGAAAAATTCTTACGATTTCGATACTTATTAAACATTCAGAAGTTTTCGGTTCTTAGAAAAATTCTGCCGATTTCGGTACTTAGAAAATTCTGACGATTTCGGTACTTAGAAAATTTCTGACCTTTTCGGTACTTGGAAAATTTCTGACCTTTTCGGTACTTAGAAAATTTCTGACCTTTACGGTACTTAGAAAAATTCTGACGATTTCGGTACTTAGAAAACAATCAGAAGTTTTTGGAACTAAGAAAATTTCTGACCTTTTCGGTACTTAGAATATATCTGACGTTTTCGGTACTTAGAAAAATTCTGTCGATTTCGGTACTTAGAAAACATTAAGAAGTCTTCGGTACTTAGAAAATTTCTGATGTTTTCGGTACTTAGAAAAATTCTTACGATTTCGATACTTATTAAACATTCAGAAGTTTTCGGTTCTTAGAAAAATTCTGACGAATTCGGTACTTAGAAAATTTCTGACCTTTTCGGTACTTAGAAAAACTCGGACGATTTCGGTACTTAGGAAAATTCTGTTGATTTTGGTGCATAGAAAAATTCTGGTGATTTCGGAACTTAGAAATATTCTGTTGATTTCGGTACTTAGAAAAATTCTGCCGATTTCGGTACTTAGAAAATTCTGACGATTTCGGTACTTGGAAAATTTCTGACTTTTTCGGTACTTAGAAAAATTCTGTCGATTTCGGTACTTAGAAAACATTAAGAAGTCTTCGGTACTTAGAAAATTTCTGATGTTTTCGGTACTTAGAAAAATTCTTACGATTTCGATACTTATTAAACATTCAGAAGTTTTCGGTTCTTAGAAAAATTCTGACGAATTCGGTACTTAGAAAATTTCTGACCTTTTCGGTACTTAGAAAAACTCGGACGATTTCGGTACTTAGGAAAATTCTGTTGATTTTGGTGCATAGAAAAATTCTGGTGATTTCGGAACTTAGAAATATTCTGTTGATTTCGGTACTTAGAAAAATTCTGCCGATTTCGGTACTTAGAAAATTCTGACGATTTCGGTACTTGGAAAATTTCTGACTTTTTCGGTACTTAGAAAATTTCTGACCTTTTCGGTACTTAGAAAAACTCGGACGATTTCGGTACTTAGGAAAATTCTGTCGATTTCGGTACTTAGAAAAATTCTGTTGATTTTGGTGCATAGAAAAATCTGACGATTTCTTTACTTAGAAAAATTCCGACGATTTCGGTGCTTAGAAAACAATCAGAAGTTTTCGGTACTTAGATAATTTCTGGCGTTTTCGTTACTTAGAAAAATTATGCCGATTTCGGTACTTATAAAAATTCTGTTGATTTCGGTACTTAGAAAACAATCAGAAGTTTTTGGTACTAAGAAAATTTCTGACCTTTTCGGTAATTAGAAAATATCTGACGTTTTCGGTACTTAGAAAAATTCTGTCGATTTCGGTACTTAGAAAACATTAAGAAGTCTTCGGTACTTAGAAAATTTCTGACGTTTTCGGTACTTAGAAAAATTCTTACGATTTCGATACTTATTAAACATTCAGAAGTTTTCGGTACTTAGAAAAATTCTGCTGATTTCGGTACTTAGAAAATTTCTGACCTCTTCTGTACTTAGAAAAATTCTTACGATTTCGATACTTATTAAACATTCAGAAGTTTTCGGTTCTTAGAAAAATTCTGCCGATTTCGGTACTTAGAAAATTCTGACGGTTTCGGTACTTGGAAAATTTCTGACCTTTTCGGTACTTAGAAAATTTCTGACCTTTTCGGTGCTTAGAAAAATTCTGACGAATTCGGTACTTAGAAAAATTCTGACGGTTTCGGTACTTAGAAAAATTCCGACGATTTCGGTACTTAGAAAATTTCTGCCTTTTTCGGTACTTAGAAATCATTCAGAAGTTTTCGGTACTTAGAAAATTTCTGACGTTATCGGTACTTAGAAAAATTCTGACGATTTCGGTACTTAGAAAAATTCTGGTGATTTCGGAACTTAGAAATATTCTGTTGATTTCGGTACTTAGAAAAATTCTGCCGATTTCGGTACTTAGAAAAATTCTTACGATTTCGATACTTATTAAACATTCAGAAGATTTCGGTACTTAGAAAACATTAAGAAGTCTTCGGTACTTAGAAAATTTCTGACGTTTTCGGTACTTAGAAAAATTCTTACGATTTCGATACTTATTAAACATTCAGAAGATTTCGATACTTAGAAAATTTCTGACCTTTTCGATACTTAGAAAAATTTTGACCATTTCGGTACTTAGAAAAATTCTGATGATTTCGGTACATAGAAAATTTCTGACCTTTTCGGTATTTAGAAAATTTCAAACGATTTCGGTACTTAGAAAAATTCAGACGATTTCTTTACTTAGAAAAATTCCGACGATTTCGGTACTTAGAAAATTTCTGCCTTTTTCGGTACTTAGAAAAATTCTGACGATTTCGGTACTTAGAAAAATTCTGGTGATTTCGGAACTTAGAAATATTCTGTTGATTTCGGTACTTTTAAAATTTCTAACCTTTTCGGTACTTAGAAAATTTCTGACCTCTTCGGTACTTAGAAAAACTGGGACGATTTCGGTACTTAGGAAAATTCTGTCGATTTCGGTACTTAGAAAAATTCTGTTGATTTTGGTACTTAGAAAAATCTGACGATTTCTTTACTTAGAAAAATTCCGACGATTTCGGTGCTTAGAAAACAATCAGAAGTTTTCGGTACTTAGATAATTTCTGACGTTTTCGTTACTTAGAAAAATTCTGCCGATTTCGGTACTTATAAAAATTCTGTTGATTTCGGTACTTAGAAAACAATCAGAAGTTTTTGGTACTAAGAAAATTTCTGACCTTTTCGGTAATTAGAAAATATCTGACGTTTTCGGTACTTAGAAAATTTCTGTCGATTTCGGTACTTAGAAAACATTAAGAAGTCTTCGGTACTTAGAAAATTTCTGACGTTTTCGGTACTTAGAAAAATTCTTACGATTTCGATACTTATTAAACATTCAGAAGTTTTCGGTTCTTAGAAAAATTCTGCCGATTTCGGTACTTAGAAAATTCTGACGATTTCGGTACTTAGAAAATTTCTGACCTTTTCGGTACTTGGAAAATTTCTGACCTTTTCGGTACTTAGAAAATTTCTGACCTTTACGGTACTTAGAAAAATTCTGACGATTTCGGTACTTAGAAAACAATCAGAAGTTTTTGGAACTAAGAAAATTTCTGACCTTTTCGGTACTTAGAAAATATCTGACGTTTTCGGTACTTAGAAAAATTCTGTCGATTTCGGTACTTAGAAAACATTAAGAAGTCTTCGGTACTTAGAAAATTTCTGATGTTTTCGGTACTTAGAAAAATTCTTACGATTTCGATACTTATTAAACATTCAGAAGTTTTCGGTTCTTAGAAAAATTCTGACGAATTCGGAACTTAGAAAAATTCTGACGATTTCGGTACTTAGAAAAAGTCCGACGATTTCGGTACTTAGAAAATTTCTGCCTTTTTCGGTACTTAGAAAACATTCAGAAGATTTCGGTACTTAGAAAATTTCTGACCTTTTCGGTACTTAGAAAAATTTTGACGATTTCGGTACTTAGAAAAATTCTGATGATTTCGGTACTTAGAAAATTTCTGACCTTTTCGGTATTTAGAAAATTTCAAATGATTTCGGTACTTAGAAAAATTCAGACGATTTCGGTACTTAGAAAAATTCCGACGATTTCGGTACTTAGAAAATTTCCGACGATTTCGGTACTTAGAAATCATTCAGAAGTTTTCGGTACTTAGAAAATTTCTGACGTTATCGGTACTTAGAAAAATTCTTACGATTTCGATACTTATTAAACATTCAGAAGTTTTCGGTTCTTAGAAAAATTCTGCCGATTTCGGTACTTAGAAAATTCTGACGGTTTCGGTACTTGGAAAATTTCTGACCTTTTCGGTACTTAGAAAATTTCTGACCTTTTCGGTGCTTAGAAAAATTCTGACGAATTCGGTACTTAGAAAAATTCTGACGGTTTCGGTACTTAGAAAAATTCCGACGATTTCGGTACTTAGAAAATTTCTGCCTTTTTCGGTACTTAGAAATCATTCAGAAGTTTTCGGTACTTAGAAAATTTCTGACGTTATCGGTACTTAGAAAAATTCTGACGATTTCGGTACTTAGAAAAATTCTGGTGATTTCGGAACTTAGAAATATTCTGTTGATTTCGGTACTTAGAAAAATTCTGCCGATTTCGGTACTTAGAAAAATTCTTACGATTTCGATACTTATTAAACATTCAGAAGATTTCGGTACTTAGAAAACATTAAGAAGTCTTCGGTACTTAGAAAATTTCTGACGTTTTCGGTACTTAGAAAAATTCTTACGATTTCGATACTTATTAAACATTCAGAAGATTTCGATACTTAGAAAATTTCTGACCTTTTCGATACTTAGAAAAATTTTGACCATTTCGGTACTTAGAAAAATTCTGATGATTTCGGTACATAGAAAATTTCTGACCTTTTCGGTATTTAGAAAATTTCAAACGATTTCGGTACTTAGAAAAATTCAGACGATTTCTTTACTTAGAAAAATTCCGACGATTTCGGTACTTAGAAAATTTCTGCCTTTTTCGGTACTTAGAAAAATTCTGACGATTTCGGTACTTAGAAAAATTCTGGTGATTTCGGAACTTAGAAATATTCTGTTGATTTCGGTACTTTTAAAATTTCTAACCTTTTCGGTACTTAGAAAATTTCTGACCTCTTCGGTACTTAGAAAAACTGGGACGATTTCGGTACTTAGGAAAATTCTGTCGATTTCGGTACTTAGAAAAATTCTGTTGATTTTGGTACTTAGAAAAATCTGACGATTTCTTTACTTAGAAAAATTCCGACGATTTCGGTGCTTAGAAAACAATCAGAAGTTTTCGGTACTTAGATAATTTCTGACGTTTTCGTTACTTAGAAAAATTCTGCCGATTTCGGTACTTATAAAAATTCTGTTGATTTCGGTACTTAGAAAACAATCAGAAGTTTTTGGTACTAAGAAAATTTCTGACCTTTTCGGTAATTAGAAAATATCTGACGTTTTCGGTACTTAGAAAATTTCTGTCGATTTCGGTACTTAGAAAACATTAAGAAGTCTTCGGTACTTAGAAAATTTCTGACGTTTTCGGTACTTAGAAAAATTCTTACGATTTCGATACTTATTAAACATTCAGAAGTTTTCGGTTCTTAGAAAAATTCTGCCGATTTCGGTACTTAGAAAATTCTGACGATTTCGGTACTTAGAAAATTTCTGACCTTTTCGGTACTTGGAAAATTTCTGACCTTTTCGGTACTTAGAAAATTTCTGACCTTTACGGTACTTAGAAAAATTCTGACGATTTCGGTACTTAGAAAACAATCAGAAGTTTTTGGAACTAAGAAAATTTCTGACCTTTTCGGTACTTAGAAAATATCTGACGTTTTCGGTACTTAGAAAAATTCTGTCGATTTCGGTACTTAGAAAACATTAAGAAGTCTTCGGTACTTAGAAAATTTCTGATGTTTTCGGTACTTAGAAAAATTCTTACGATTTCGATACTTATTAAACATTCAGAAGTTTTCGGTTCTTAGAAAAATTCTGACGAATTCGGAACTTAGAAAAATTCTGACGATTTCGGTACTTAGAAAAAGTCCGACGATTTCGGTACTTAGAAAATTTCTGCCTTTTTCGGTACTTAGAAAACATTCAGAAGATTTCGGTACTTAGAAAATTTCTGACCTTTTCGGTACTTAGAAAAATTTTGACGATTTCGGTACTTAGAAAAATTCTGATGATTTCGGTACTTAGAAAATTTCTGACCTTTTCGGTATTTAGAAAATTTCAAATGATTTCGGTACTTAGAAAAATTCAGACGATTTCGGTACTTAGAAAAATTCCGACGATTTCGGTACTTAGAAAATTTCCGACGATTTCGGTACTTAGAAATCATTCAGAAGTTTTCGGTACTTAGAAAATTTCTGACGTTATCGGTACTTAGAAAAATTCTGACGATTTCGGTACTTAGAAAAATTCTGGTGATTTCGGAACTTAGAAATATTCTGTTGATTTCGGTACTTAGAAAAATTCTGCCGATTTCGGTACTTAGAAAATTCTGACGATTTCGGTACTTGGAAAATTTCTGACCTTTTCGGTACTTAGAAAATTTCTGACCTTTTCGGTACTTAGAAAAACTCGGACGATTTCGGTACTTAGGAAAATTCTGTCGATTTCGGTACTTAGAAAAATTCTGTTGATTTTGGTGCATAGAAAAATCTGACGATTTCTTTACTTAGAAAAATTCCGACGATTTCGGTGCTTAGAAAACAATCAGAAGTTTTCGGTACTTAGATAATTTCTGGCGTTTTCGTTACTTAGAAAAATTATGCCGATTTCGGTACTTATAAAAATTCTGTTGATTTCGGTACTTAGAAAACAATCAGAAGTTTTTGGTACTAAGAAAATTTCTGACCTTTTCGGTAATTAGAAAATATCTGACGTTTTCGGTACTTAGAAAAATTCTGTCGATTTCGGTACTTAGAAAACATTAAGAAGTCTTCGGTACTTAGAAAATTTCTGACGTTTTCGGTACTTAGAAAAATTCTTACGATTTCGATACTTATTAAACATTCAGAAGTTTTCGGTTCTTAGAAAAATTCTGCCGATTTCGGTACTTAGAAAATTCTGACGATTTCGGTACTTAGAAAATTTCTGACCTTTTCGGTACTTGGAAAATTTCTGACCTTTTCGGTACTTAGAAAATTTCTGACCTTTACGGTACTTAGAAAAATTCTGACGATTTCGGTACTTAGAAAACAATCAGAAGTTTTTGGTACTAAGAAAATTTCTGACCTTTTCGGTACTTAGAAAATATCTGACGTTTTCGGTACTTAGAAAAATTCTGTCGATTTCGGTACTTAGAAAACATTAAGAAGTCTTCGGTACTTAGAAAATTTCTGATGTTTTCGGTACTTAGAAAAATTCTTACGATTTCGATACTTATTAAACTTTCAGAAGTTTTCGGTTCTTAGAAAAATTCTGACGAATTCGGTACTTAGAAAAATTCTGACGATTTCGGTACTTAGAAAAAGTCCGACGATTTCGGTACTTAGAAAATTTCTGCCTTTTTCGGTACTTAGAAAACATTCAGAAGATTTCGGTACTTAGAAAATTTCTGACCTTTTCGGTACTTAGAAAAATTTTGACGATTTCGGTACTTAGAAAAATTCCGACGATTTCGGTACTTAGAAAAATTCTGGTGATTTCGGAACTTAGAAATATTCTGTTGATTTCGGTACTTAGAAAATTCTGACGATTTCGGTACTTGGAAAATTTCTGACCTTTTCGGTACTTAGAAAATTTCTGACCTTTTCGGTACTTAGAAAAACTCGGACGATTTCGGTACTTAGGAAAATTCTGTCGATTTCGGTACTTAGAAAAATTCTGTTGATTTTGGTGCATAGAAAAATCTGACGATTTCTTTTCTTAGAAAAATTCCGACGATTTCGGTACTTAGAAAACAATCAGAAGTTTTTGGTACTAAGAAAATTTCTGACCTTTTCAGTACTTAGAAAATATCTGACTTTTTCGGTACTTAGAAAAATTCTTACGATTTCGATACTTATTAAACATTCAGAAGTTTTCGGTACTTAGAAAAATTCTGCCGATTTCGGTACTTAGAAAATTTCTGACCTTTTCGGTACTTGGAAAATTTCTGACCTTTTCGGTACTTAGAAAAATTCTGACGATTTCGGTACTTAGAAAACAATCTGAAGTTTTTGGTACTAAGAAAATTTCTGACCTTTTCGGTACTTAGAAAATATCTGACGTTTTCGGTACTTAGAAAAATTCTGTCGATTTCGGTACTTAGAAAACATTAAGAAGTCTTCGGTACTTAGAAAATTTCTGACGTTTTCGGTACTTAGAAAAATTCTTACGATTTCGATACTTATTAAACATTCAGAAGTTTTCGGTTCTTAGAAAAATTCTGCCGATTTCGGTACTTAGAAAATTCTGACGATTTCGGTACTTGGAAAATTTCTGACCTTTTCGGTACTTAGAAAATTTCTGACCTTTTCGGTGCTTAGAAAAAATCTGACGAATTCGGTACTTAGAAAATTTCTGACGGTTTCGGTACTTAGAAAAATTCCGACGATTTCGGTACTTAGAAAATTTCTGCCTTTTTCGGTACTTAGAAATCATTCAGAAGTTTTCGGTACTTAGAAATATTCTGTTGATTTCGGTACTTAGAAAAATTCTGCCGATTTCGGTACTTAGAAAATTCTGAAGATTTCGGTACTTGGAAAATTTCTGACCTTTTCGGTACTTAGAAAATTTCTGACCTTTTCGGTACTTAGAAAAACTCGGACGATTTCGGTTCTTAGGAAAATTCTGTCGATTTCGGTACTTAGAAAAATTCTGTTGATTTTGGTACATAGAAAAATCTGACGATTTCCTTACTTAGAAAAATTCCGACGATTTCGGTACTTAGAAAACAATCAGAAGTTTTTGGTTCTAAGAAAATTTCTGACCTTTTCAGTACTTAGAAAATATCTGACTTTTTCGGTACTTAGAAAAATTCTGTCGATTTCGGTACTTAGAAAACATTCAGAAGTCTTCGGTACTTAGAAAATTTCTGACGTTTTCGGTACTTAGAAAAATTCTTACGATTTCGATACTTATTAAACATTCAGAAGTTTTCGGTACTTAGAAAAATTCTGCCGATTTCGGTACTTAGAAAATTTCTGACCTTTTCTGTACTTAGAAAAATTCTTACGATTTCGATACTTATTAAACATTCAGAAGTTTTCGGTACTTAGAAAAATTCTGCCGATTTCGGTACTTAGAAAATTTCTGACCTTTTCGGTACTTGGAAAATTTCTGACCTTTTCGGTACTTAGAAAACAATCAGAAGTTTTTGGTACTAAGAAAATTTCTGACCTTTTCGGTACTTAGAAAATATCTGACGTTTTCGGTACTTAGAAAAATTCTGTCGATTTCGGTACTTAGAAAACATTAAGAAGTCTTCGGTACTTAGAAAATTTCTGACGTTTTCGGTACTTAGAAAAATTCTTACGATTTCGATACTTATTAAACATTCAGAAGTTTTCGGTTCTTAGAAAAATTCTGCCGATTTCGGTACTTAGAAAATTCTGACGGTTTCGGTACTTGGAAAATTTCTGACCTTTTCGGTACTTAGAAAATTTCTGACCTTTTCGGTGCTTAGAAAAATTCTGACGAATTCGGTACTTAGAAAAATTCTGACGGTTTCGGTACTTAGAAAAATTCCGACGATTTCGGTACTTAGAAAATTTCTGCCTTTTTCGGTACTTAGAAATCATTCAGAAGTTTTCGGTACTTAGAAAATTTCTGACGTTATCGGTACTTAGAAAAATTCTGACGATTTCGGTACTTAGAAAAATTCTGGTGATTTCGGAACTTAGAAATATTCTGTTGATTTCGGTACTTAGAAAAATTCTGCCGATTTCGGTACTTAGAAAAATTCTTACGATTTCGATACTTATTAAACATTCAGAAGATTTCGGTACTTAGAAAACATTAAGAAGTCTTCGGTACTTAGAAAATTTCTGACGTTTTCGGTACTTAGAAAAATTCTTACGATTTCGATACTTATTAAACATTCAGAAGATTTCGGTACTTAGAAAATTTCTGACCTTTTCGGTACTTAGAAAAATTTTGACCATTTCGGTACTTAGAAAAATTCTGATGATTTCGGTACTTAGAAAATTTCTGACCTTTTCGGTATTTAGAAAATTTCAAACGATTTCGGTACTTAGAAAAATTCAGACGATTTCGGTACTTAGAAAAATTCTGGTGATTTCGGAACTTAGAAATATTCTGTTGATTTCGGTACTTAGAAAAATTCTGCCGATTTCGGTACTGAGAAAA
Source organism: Parasteatoda tepidariorum (assembly GCF_982258835.1). Taxonomy (NCBI): domain Eukaryota; kingdom Metazoa; phylum Arthropoda; class Arachnida; order Araneae; family Theridiidae; genus Parasteatoda; species Parasteatoda tepidariorum. The sequence goes on along the minus strand of NC_141759.1, from coordinate 106,156,249 downwards.
TTCTGACGATTTCGTTACTTTTAAAATTTCTGACCTTTTCGGTACTTAGAAAATTTCTGACCTCTTCGGTACTTAGAAAAACTGGGACGATTTCGGTACTTAGGAAAATTCTGTCGATTTCGGTACTTAGAAAAATTCTGTTGATTTTGGTACTTAGAAAAATCTGACGATTTCTTTACTTAGAAAAATTCCGACGATTTCGGTGCTTAGAAAACAATCAGAAGTTTTCGGTACTTAGATAATTTCTGACGTTATCGGTACTTAGAAAAATTCTGCCGATTTCGGTACTTATAAAAATTCTGTTGATTTCGGTACTTAGAAAACAATCAGAAGTTTTTGGTACTAAGAAAATTTCTGACCTTTTCGGTACTTAGAAAATATCTGACTTTTTCGGTACTTAGAAAAATTCTGTCGATTTCGGTACTTAGAAAACATTCAGAAGTCTTCGGTACTTAGAAAATTTCTGACGTTTTCGGTACTTAGAAAAATTCTTACGATTTCGATACTTATTAAACATTCAGAAGTTTTCGGTACTTAGAAAAATTCTGCCGATTTCGGTACTTAGAAAATTTCTGACCTTTTCGGTACTTGGAAAATTTCTGACCTTTTCGGTACTTAGAAAATTTCTGACCTTTACGGTACTTAGAAAAATTCTTACGATTTCGGTACTTAGAAAACAATCAGAAGTTTTTGGTACTAAGAAAATTTCTGACCTTTTCGGTACTTAGAAAATATCTGACGTTTTCGGTACTTAGAAAAATTCTGTCGATTTCGGTACTTAGAAAACATTCAGAAGTCTTCGGTACTTAGAAAATTTCTGACGTTTTCGGTACTTAGAAAAATTCTTACGATTTCGATACTTATTAAACATTCAGAAGTTTTCGGTACTTAGAAAAATTCTGCCGATTTCGGTACTTAGAAAATTTCTGACCTTTTCTGTACTTAGAAAAATTCTTACGATTTCGATACTTATTAAACATTCAGAAGTTTTCGGTACTTAGAAAAATTCTGCCGATTTCGGTACTTAGAAAATTTCTGACCTTTTCGGTACTTGGAAAATTTCTGACCTTTTCGGTACTTAGAAAATTTCTGAGCTTTACGGTACTTAGAAAAATTCTGACGATTTCGGTACTTAGAAAACAATCAGAAGTTTTTGGTACTAAGAAAATTTCTGACCTTTTCGGTACTTAGAAAATATCTGACGTTTTCGGTACTTAGAAAAATTCTGTCGATTTCGGTACTTAGAAAACATTAAGAAGTCTTCGGTACTTAGAAAATTTCTGACGTTTTCGGTACTTAGAAAAATTCTTACGATTTCGATACTTATTAAACATTCAGAAGTTTTCGGTTCTTAGAAAAATTCTGCCGATTTCGGTACTTAGAAAATTCTGACGGTTTCGGTACTTGGAAAATTTCTGACCTTTTCGGTACTTAGAAAATTTCTGACCTTTTCGGTGCTTAGAAAAATTCTGACGAATTCGGTACTTAGAAAAATTCTGACGGTTTCGGTACTTAGAAAAATTCCGACGATTTCGGTACTTAGAAAATTTCTGCCTTTTTCGGTACTTAGAAATCATTCAGAAGTTTTCGGTACTTAGAAAATTTCTGACGTTATCGGTACTTAGAAAAATTCTGACGATTTCGGTACTTAGAAAAATTCTGGTGATTTCGGAACTTAGAAATATTCTGTTGATTTCGGTACTTAGAAAAATTCTGCCGATTTCGGTACTTAGAAAAATTCTTACGATTTCGATACTTATTAAACATTCAGAAGATTTCGGTACTTAGAAAACATTAAGAAGTCTTCGGTACTTAGAAAATTTCTGACGTTTTCGGTACTTAGAAAAATTCTTACGATTTCGATACTTATTAAACATTCAGAAGATTTCGGTACTTAGAAAATTTCTGACCTTTTCGGTACTTAGAAAAATTTTGACCATTTCGGTACTTAGAAAAATTCTGATGATTTCGGTACTTAGAAAATTTCTGACCTTTTCGGTATTTAGAAAATTTCAAACGATTTCGGTACTTGGAAAAATTCAGACGATTTCGGTACTTAGAAAAATTCTGGTGATTTCGGAACTTAGAAATATTCTGTTGATTTCGGTACTTAGAAAAATTCTGACGAAAAAAATTCCGACGATTTCGGTACTTAGAAAATTTCTGCCTTTTTCGGTACTTAAAAATCATTCAGAAGTTTTCGGTACTTAGAAAATTTCTGACGTTATCGGTACTTAGAAAAATTCTGCCGATTTCGGTACTTGGAAAATTTCTGACCTTTTCGGTACTTTGAAAATTTCTGACCTTTTCGGTACTTAGAAAAACTCGGACGATTTCGGTACTTAGGAAAATTCTGTCGATTTCTTTACTTAGAAAAATTCCGACGATTTCGGTGCTTAGAAAACAATCAGAAGTTTTCGGTACTTAGATAATTTCTTACGTTTTCGTTACTTAGAAAAATTCTGCCGATTTCGGTACTTATAAAAATTCTGTTGATTTCGGTACTTAGAAAACAATCAGAAGTTTTTGGTACTAAGAAAATTTCTGACCTTTTCGGTACTTAGAAAATATCTGACGATTTCTTTACTTAGAAAATTTCAAACGATTTCGGTACTTAGAAAAATTCAGACGATTTCGGTACTTAGAAAATTTCTGCCTTTTTCGGTACTTAGAAAACATTCAGAAGTTTTCGGTACTTAGAAAATTTCTGACGTTATCGGTACTTAGAAAAATTCTGACGATTTCGGTACTTAGAAAAATTCTGACGATTTCGGTACTTAGAAAAATTCTGGTGATTTCGGAACTTAGAAATATTCTGTTGATTTCGGTACTTAGAAAAATTCGGTTGATTTTGGTACTTAGAAAAATCTGACGATTTCTTTACTTAGAAAAATTCCGACGATTTCGCTGCTTAGAAAACAATCAGAAGTTTTCGGTACTTAGATAATTTCTGACGTTTTCGTTACTTAGAAAAATTCTGCCGATTTCGGTACTTATAAAAATTCTGTTGATTTCGGTACTTAGAAAACAATCAGAAGTTTTTGGAACTAAGAAAATTTCTGACCTTTTCGGTACTTAGAAAATATCTGACTTTTTCGGTACTTAGAAAAATTCTGTCGATTTCGGTACTTAGAAAACATTAAGAAGTCTTCGGTACTTAGAAAATTTCTGACGTTTTCGGTACTTAGAAAAATTCTTACGATTTCGATACTTATTAAACATTCAGAAGTTTTCGGTTCTTAGAAAAATTCTGCCGATTTCGGTACTTGGAAGATTTCTGACCTTTTCGGTACTTAGAAAATTTCTGACCTTTTCGGTGCTTAGAAAAATTCTGACGAATTCGGTACTTAGAAAAATTCTGATGATTTCGGTACTTAGAAAATTTCTGACCTTTTCGGTATTTAGAAAATTTCAAACGATTTCGGTTCTTAGAAAAATTCAGACGATTTCGGTACTTAGAAAAATTCCGACGATTTCGGTACTTAGAAAACAATCAGAAGTTTTTGGTACTAAGAAAATTTCTGACCTTTTCGGTACTTAGAAAATATCTGACGTTTTCGGTACTTAGAAAAATTCTGTCGATTTCGGTACTTAAAAAACATTAAGAAGTCTTCGGTACTTAGAAAATTTCTGACGTTTTCGGTACTTAGAAAAATTCTTACGATTTCGATACTTATTAAACATTCAGAAGTTTTCGGTTCTTAGAAAATTTCTGACCTTTTCGGTACTTAGAAAAATTTTGACGATTTCGGTACTTAGAAAAATTCTGATGATTTCGGTACTTAGAAAATTTCTGACCTTTTCGGTATTTAGAAAATTTCAAATGATTTCGGTACTTAGAAAAATTCAGACGATTTCGGTACTTAGAAAAATTCCGACGATTTCGGTACTTAGAAAATTTCCGACGATTTCGGTACTTAGAAATCATTCAGAAGTTTTCGGTACTTAGAAAATTTCTGACGTTATCGGTACTTAGAAAAATTCTGACGATTTCGGTACTTAGAAAAATTCTGGTGATTTCGGAATTTAGAAATATTCTGTTGATTTCGGTACTTAGAAAAATTCTGCCGATTTCGGTATTTAGAAAATTCTGACGATTTCGGTACTTTTAAAATTTCTGACCTTTTCGGTACTTAGAAAATTTCTGACCTTTTCGGTACTTAGAAAAACTCGGACGATTTCGGTACTTAGGAAAATTCTGTCGATTTCGGTACTTAGAAAAATTCTGTTGATTTTGGTGCATAGAAAAATCTGACGATTTCTTTACTTAGAAAAATTCCGACGATTTCGGTGCTTAGAAAACAATCAGAAGTTTTCGGTACTTAGATAATTTCTGACGTTTTCGTTACTTGGAAAAATTCTGCCGATTTCGGTACTTATAACAATTCTGTTGATTTCGGTACTTAGAAAACAATCAGAAGTTTTTGGTACTTAGAAAATTTCTGACCTTTTCGGTACTTAGAAAATTTTTGACGATTTCGGTACTTAGAAAAATTCTGATGATTTCGGTACTTAGAAAATTTCTGACCTTTTCGGTATTTAGAAAATTTCAAACGATTTCGGTTCTTAGAAAAATTCAGACGATTTCGGTACTTAGAAAAATTCCGACGATTTCGGTACTTAGAAAACAATCAGAAGTTTTTGGTACTAAGAAAATTTCTGACCTTTTCGGTACTTAGAAAATATCTGACGTTTTCGGTACTTAGAAAAATTCTGTCGATTTCGGTACTTAGAAAACATTAAGAAGTCTTCGGTACTTAGAAAATTTCTGACGTTTTCGGTACTTAGAAAAATTCTTACGATTTCGATACTTATTAAACATTCAGAAGTTTTCGGTTCTTAGAAAAATTCTGACGAATTCGGTACTTAGAAAAATTCTGACGATTTCGGTACTTAGAAAAATTCCGACGATTTCGGTACTTAGAAAATTTCTGCCTTTTTCGGTACTTAGAAAACATTCAGAAGATTTCGGTACTTAGAAAATTTCTGACCTTTTCGGTACTTAGAAAAATTTTGACGATTTCGGTACTTAGAAAAATTCTGATGATTTCGGTACTTAGAAAATTTCTGACCTTTTCGGTATTTAGAAAATTTCAAATGATTTCGGTACTTAGAAAAATTCAGACGATTTCGGTACTTAGAAAAATTCCGACGATTTCGGTACTTAGAAAATTTCCGACGATTTCGGTACTTAGAAATCATTCAGAAGTTTTCGGTACTTAGAAAATTTCTGACGTTATCGGTACTTAGAAAAATTCTGACGATTTCGGTACTTAGAAAAATTCTGGTGATTTCGGAATTTAGAAATATTCTGTTGATTTCGGTACTTAGAAAAATTCTGCCGATTTCGGTATTTAGAAAATTCTGACGATTTCGGTACTTGGAAAATTTCTGACCTTTTCGGTACTTAGAAAATTTCTGACCTTTTCGGTACTTAGAAAAACTCGGACGATTTCGGTACTTAGGAAAATTCTGTCGATTTCGGTACTTAGAAAAATTCTGTTGATTTTGGTGCATAGAAAAATCTGACGATTTCTTTACTTAGAAAAATTCCGACGATTTCGGTGCTTAGAAAACAATCAGAAGTTTTCGGTACTTAGATAATTTCTGACGTTTTCGTTACTTGGAAAAATTCTGCCGATTTCGGTACTTATAACAATTCTGTTGATTTCGGTACTTAGAAAACAATCAGAAGTTTTTGGTACTTAGAAAATTTCTGACCTTTTCGGTACTTAGAAAATTTTTGACGATTTCGGTACTTAGAAAAATTCTGATGATTTCGGTACTTAGAAAATTTCTGACCTTTTCGGCATTTAGAAAATTTCAAACGATTTCGGTTCTTAGAAAAATTCAGACGATTTCGGTAGTTAGAAAAATTCCGACGATTTCGGTACTTAGAAAACAATCAGAAGTTTTTGGTACTAAGAAAATTTCTGACCTTTTCGGTACTTAGAAAATATCTGACGTTTTCGGTACTTAGAAAAATTCTGTCGATTTCGGTACTTAGAAAACATTAAGAAGTCTTCGGTACTTAGAAAATTTCTGACGTTTTCGGTACTTAGAAAAATTCTTACGATTTCGATACTTATTAAACATTCAGAAGTTTTCGGTTCTTAGAAAAATTCTGACGAATTCGGTACTTAGAAAAATTCTGACGATTTCGGTACTTAGAAAAATTCCGACGATTTCGGTACTTAGAAAATTTCTGCCTTTTTCGGTACTTAGAAAACATTCAGAAGATTTCGGTACTTAGAAAATTTCTGACCTTTTCGGTACTTAGAAAAATTTTGACGATTTCGGTACTTAGAAAAATTCTGATGATTTCGGTACTTAGAAAATTTCTGACCTTTTCGGTATTTAGAAAATTTCAAATGATTTCGGTACTTAGAAAAATTCTGACGATTTCGGTACTTAGAAAAATTCCGACGATTTCGGTACTTAGAAAATTTCCGACGATTTCGGTACTTAGAAATCATTCAGAAGTTTTCGGTACTTAGAAAATTTCTGACGTTATCGGTACTTAGAAAAATTCTGACGATTTCGGTACTTAGAAAAATTCTGGTGATTTCGGAATTTAGAAATATTCTGTTGATTTCGGTACTTAGAAAAATTCTGCCGATTTCGGTATTTAGAAAATTCTGACGATTTCGGTACTTGGAAAATTTCTGACCTTTTCGGTACTTAGAAAATTTCTGACCTTTTCGGTACTTAGAAAAACTCGGACGATTTCGGTACTTAGGAAAATTCTGTCGATTTCGGTACTTAGAAAAATTCTGTTGATTTTGGTGCATAGAAAAATCTGACGATTTCTTTACTTAGAAAAATTCCGACGATTTCGGTGCTTAGAAAACAATCAGAAGTTTTCGGTACTTAGATAATTTCTGACGTTTTCGTTACTTGGAAAAATTCTGCCGATTTCGGTACTTATAACAATTCTGTTGATTTCGGTACTTAGAAAACAATCAGAAGTTTTTGGTACTAAGAAAATTTCTGACCTTTTCAGTACTTAGAAAATATCTGACTTTTTCGGTACTTCGAAAAATTCTGTCGATTTCGGTACTTAGAAAACATTCAGAAGTCTTCGGTACTTAGAAAATTTCTGACGTTTTCGGTACTTAGAAAAATTCTTACGATTTCGATACTTATTAAACATTCAGAAGTTTTCGGTACTTAGAAAAATTCTGCCGATTTCGGTACTTAGAAAATTTCTGACCTTTTCGGTACTGGGAAAATTTCTGACCTTTTCGGTACTTAGAAAATTTCTGACTTTTTCGGTACTTAGAAAAATTCTGTCGATTTCGGTACTTAGAAAACATTAAGAAGTCTTCGGTACTTAGAAAATTTCTGACGTTTTCGGTACTTAGAAAAATTCTTACGATTTCGATACTTATTAAACATTCAGAAGTTTTCGGTTCTTAGAAAAATTCTGCCGATTTCGGTACTTGGAAGATTTCTGACCTTTTCGGTACTTAGAAAATTTCTGACCTTTTCGGTGCTAAGAAAAATTCTGACGAATTCGGTACTTAGAAAATTTCTGACGTTTTCGGTACTTAGAAAAATTCTTACGATTTCGATACTTATTAAACATTCAGAAGTTTTCGGTTCTTAGAAAAATTCTGCCGATTTCGGTACTTGGAAGATTTCTGACCTTTTCGGTACTTAGAAAATTTCTGACCTTTTCGGTGCTTAGAAAAATTCTGACGAATTCGGTACTTAGAAAAATTCTGACGATTTCGGTACTTAGAAAAATTCCGACGATTTAGGTACTTAGAAAATTTCTGCCTTTTTCGGTACTTAGAAAACATTCAGAAGATTTCGGTACTTAGAAAATTTCTGACCTTTTCGGTACTTAGAAAATTTTTGACGATTTCGGTACTTAGAAAAATTCTGATGATTTCGGTACTTAGAAAATTTCTGACCTTTTCGGTATTTAGAAAATTTCAAACGATTTCGGTTCTTAGAAAAATTCAGACGATTTCGGTACTTAGAAAAATTCCGACGATTTCGGTACTTAGAAAACAATCAGAAGTTTTTGGTACTAAGAAAATTTCTGACCTTTTCGGTACTTAGAAAATATCTGACGTTTTCGGTACTTAGAAAAATTCTGTCGATTTCGGTACTTAGAAAACATTAAGAAGTCTTCGGTACTTAGAAAATTTCTGACGTTTTCGGTACTTAGAAAAATTCTTACGATTTCGATACTTATTAAACATTCAGAAGTTTTCGGTTCTTAGAAATATTCTGACGAATTCGGTACTTAGAAAAATTCTGACGATTTCGGTACTTAGAAAAATTCCGACGATTTCGGTACTTAGAAAATTTCTGCCTTTTTCGGTACTTAGAAAACATTCAGAAGATTTCGGTACTTAGAAAATTTCTGACCTTTTCGGTACTTAGAAAAATTTTGACGATTTCGGTACTTAGAAAAATTCTGATGATTTCGGTACTTAGAAAATTTCTGACCTTTTCGGTATTTAGAAAATTTCAAATGATTTCGGTACTTAGAAAAATTCAGACGATTTCGGTACTTAGAAAAATTCCGACGATTTCGGTACTTAGAAAATTTCCGACGATTTCGGTACTTAGAAATCATTCAGAAGTTTTCGGTACTTAGAAAATTTCTGACGTTATCGGTACTTAGAAAAATTCTGACGATTTCGGTACTTAGAAAAATTCTGGTGATTTCGGAATTTAGAAATATTCTGTTGATTTCAGTACTTAGAAAAATTCTGCCGATTTCGGTATTTAGAAAATTCTGACGATTTCGGTACTTGGAAAATTTCTGACCTTTTCGGTACTTAGAAAATTTCTGACCTTTTCGGTACTTAGAAAAACTCGGACGATTTCGGTACTTAGGAAAATTCTGTCGATTTCGGTACTTAGAAAAATTCTGTTGATTTTGGTGCATAGAAAAATCTGACGATTTCTTTACTTAGAAAAATTCCGACGATTTCGGTGCTTAGAAAACAATCAGAAGTTTTCGGTACTTAGATAATTTCTGACGTTTTCGTTACTTGGAAAAATTCTGCCGATTTCGGTACTTATAACAATTCTGTTGATTTCGGTACTTAGAAAACAATCAGAAGTTTTTGGTACTAAGAAAATTTCTGACCTTTTCAGTACTTAGAAAATATCTGACTTTTTCGGTACTTCGAAAAATTCTGTCGATTTCGGTACTTAGAAAACATTCAGAAGTCTTCGGTACTTAGAAAATTTCTGACGTTTTCGGTACTTAGAAAAATTCTTACGATTTCGATACTTATTAAACATTCAGAAGTTTTCGGTACTTAGAAAAATTCTGCCGATTTCGGTACTTAAAAATTTCTGACCTTTTCGGTACTGGGAAAATTTCTGACCTTTTCGGTACTTAGAAAATTTCTGACTTTTTCGGTACTTAGAAAAATTCTGTCGATTTCGGTACTTAGAAAACATTAAGAAGTCTTCGGTACTTAGAAAATTTCTGACGTTTTCGGTACTTAGAAAAATTCTTACGATTTCGATACTTATTAAACATTCAGAAGTTTTCGGTTCTTAGAAAAATTCTGCCGATTTCGGTACTTGAAAGATTTCTGACCTTTTCGGTACTTAGAAAATTTCTGACCTTTTCGGTGCTAAGAAAAATTCTGACGAATTCGGTACTTAGAAAATTTCTGACGTTTTCGGTACTTAGAAAAATTCTTACGATTTCGATACTTATTAAACATTCAGAAGTTTTCGGTTCTTAGAAAAATTCTGCCGATTTCGGTACTTGGAAGATTTCTGACCTTTTCGGTACTTAGAAAATTTCTGACCTTTTCGGTGCTTAGAAAAATTCTGACGAATTCGGTACTTAGAAAAATTCCGACGATTTAGGTACTTAGAAATTTTCTGCCTTTTTCGGTACTTAGAAAACATTCAGAAGATTTCGGTACTTAGAAAATTTCTGACCTTTTCGGTACTTAGAAAATTTTTGACGATTTCGGTACTTAGAAAAATTCTGATGATTTCGGTACTTAGAAAATTTCTGACCTTTTCGGTATTTAGAAAATTTCAAACGATTTCGGTTCTTAGAAAAATTCAGACGATTTCGGTACTTAGAAAAATTCCGACGATTTCGGTACTTAGAAAACAATCAGAAGTTTTTGGTACTAAGAAAATTTCTGACCTTTTCGGTACTTAGAAAATATCTGACGTTTTCGGTACTTAGAAAAATTCTGTCGATTTCGGTACTTAGAAAACATTAAGAAGTCTTCGGTACTTAGAAAATTTCTGACGTTTTCGGTACTTAGAAAAATTCTTACGATTTCGATACTTATTAAACATTCAGAAGTTTTCGGTTCTTAGAAAAATTCTGCCGATTTCGGTACTTGGAAGATTTCTGACCTTTTCGGTACTTAGAAAATTTCTGACCTTTTCGGTGCTAAGAAAAATTCTGACGAATTCGGTACTTAGAAAATTTCTGACGTTTTCGGTACTTAGAAAAATTCTTACGATTTCGATACTTATTAAACATTCAGAAGTTTTCGGTTCTTAGAAAAATTCTGCCGATTTCGGTACTTGGAAGATTTCTGACCTTTTCGGTACTTAGAAAATTTCTGACCTTTTCGGTGCTTAGAAAAATTCAGACGAATTCGGTACTTAGAAAAATTCTGACGATTTCGGTACTTAGAAAAATTCCGACGATTTAGGTACTTAGAAAATTTCTGCCTTTTTCGGTACTTAGAAAACATTCAGAAGATTTCGGTACTTAGAAAATTTCTGACCTTTTCGGTACTTAGAAAATTTTTGACGATTTCGGTACTTAGAAAAATTCTGATGATTTCGGTACTTAGAAAAATTCCGACGATTTCGGTACTTAGAAAACAATCAGAAGTTTTTGGTACTAAGAAAATTTCTGACCTTTTCGGTACTTAGAAAATATCTGACGTTCTCGGTACTTAGAAAAATTCTGTCGATTTCGGTACTTAGAAAACATTAAGAAGTCTTCGGTACTTAGAAAATTTCTGACGTTTTCGGTACTTAGAAAAATTCTTACGATTTCGATACTTATTAAACATTCAGAAGTTTTCGGTTCTTAGAAATATTCTGACGAATTCGGTACTTAGAAAAATTCTGACGATTTCGGTACTTAGAAAAATTCCGACGATTTCGGTACTTAGAAAATTTCTGCCTTTTTCGGTACTTAGAAAACATTCAGAAGATTTCGGTACTTAGAAAATTTCTGACCTTTTCGGTACTTAGAAAAATTTTGACGATTTCGGTACTTAGAAAAATTCTGATGATTTCGGTACTTAGAAAATTTCTGACCTTTTCGGTATTTAGAAAATTTCAAATGATTTCGGTACTTAGAAAAATTCAGACGATTTCGGTACTTAGAAAAATTCCGACGATTTCGGTACTTAGAAAATTTCCGACGATTTCGGTACTTAGAAATCATTCAGAAGTTTTCGGTACTTAGAAAATTTCTGACGTTATCGGTACTTAGAAAAATTCTGACGATTTCGGTACTTAGAAAAATTCTGGTGATTTCGGAATTTAGAAATATTCTGTTGATTTCAGTACTTAGAAAAATTCTGCCGATTTCGGTATTTAGAAAATTCTGACGATTTCGGTACTTGGAAAATTTCTGACCTTTTCGGTACTTAGAAAATTTCTGACCTTTTCGGTACTTAGAAAAACTCGGACGATTTCGGTACTTAGGAAAATTCTGTCGATTTCGGTACTTAGAAAAATTCTGTTGATTTTGGTGCATAGAAAAATCTGACGATTTCTTTACTTAGAAAAATTCCGACGATTTCGGTGCTTAGAAAACAATCAGAAGTTTTCGGTACTTAGATAATTTCTGACGTTTTCGTTACTTGGAAAAATTCTGCCGATTTCGGTACTTATAACAATTCTGTTGATTTCGGTACTTAGAAAACAATCAGAAGTTTTTGGTACTAAGAAAATTTCTGACCTTTTCAGTACTTAGAAAATATCTGACTTTTTCGGTACTTCGAAAAATTCTGTCGATTTCGGTACTTAGAAAACATTCAGAAGTCTTCGGTACTTAGAAAATTTCTGACGTTTTCGGTACTTAGAAAAATTCTTACGATTTCGATACTTATTAAACATTCAGAAGTTTTCGGTACTTAGAAAAATTCTGCCGATTTCGGTACTTAAAAATTTCTGACCTTTTCGGTACTGGGAAAATTTCTGACCTTTTCGGTACTTAGAAAATTTCTGACTTTTTCGGTACTTAGAAAAATTCTGTCGATTTCGGTACTTAGAAAACATTAAGAAGTCTTCGGTACTTAGAAAATTTCTGACGTTTTCGGTACTTAGAAAAATTCTTACGATTTCGATACTTATTAAACATTCAGAAGTTTTCGGTTCTTAGAAAAATTCTGCCGATTTCGGTACTTGAAAGATTTCTGACCTTTTCGGTACTTAGAAAATTTCTGACCTTTTCGGTGCTAAGAAAAATTCTGACGAATTCGGTACTTAGAAAATTTCTGACGTTTTCGGTACTTAGAAAAATTCTTACGATTTCGATACTTATTAAACATTCAGAAGTTTTCGGTTCTTAGAAAAATTCTGCCGATTTCGGTACTTGGAAGATTTCTGACCTTTTCGGTACTTAGAAAATTTCTGACCTTTTCGGTGCTTAGAAAAATTCTGACGAATTCGGTACTTAGAAAAATTCCGACGATTTAGGTACTTAGAAATTTTCTGCCTTTTTCGGTACTTAGAAAACATTCAGAAGATTTCGGTACTTAGAAAATTTCTGACCTTTTCGGTACTTAGAAAATTTTTGACGATTTCGGTACTTAGAAAAATTCTGATGATTTCGGTACTTAGAAAATTTCTGACCTTTTCGGTATTTAGAAAATTTCAAACGATTTCGGTTCTTAGAAAAATTCAGACGATTTCGGTACTTAGAAAAATTCCGACGATTTCGGTACTTAGAAAACAATCAGAAGTTTTTGGTACTAAGAAAATTTCTGACCTTTTCGGTACTTAGAAAATATCTGACGTTTTCGGTACTTAGAAAAATTCTGTCGATTTCGGTACTTAGAAAACATTAAGAAGTCTTCGGTACTTAGAAAATTTCTGACGTTTTCGGTACTTAGAAAAATTCTTACGATTTCGATACTTATTAAACATTCAGAAGTTTTCGGTTCTTAGAAAAATTCTGACGAATTCGGTACTTAGAAAAATTCTGACGATTTCGGTACTTAGAAAAATTCCGACGATTTCGGTACTTAGAAAATTTCTGCCTTTTTCGGTACTTAGAAAACATTCAGAAGATTTCGGTACTTAGAAAATTTCTGACCTTTTCGGTACTTAGAAAAATTTTGACGATTTCGGTACTTAGAAAAATTCTGATGATTTCGGTACTTAGAAAATTTCTGACCTTTTCGGTATTTAGAAAATTTCAAATGATTTCGGTACTTAGAAAAATTCAGACGATTTCGGTACTTAGAAAAATTCCGACGATTTCGGTACTTAGAAAATTTCCGACGATTTCGGTACTTAGAAATCATTCAGAAGTTTTCGGTACTTAGAAAATTTCTGACGTTATCGGTACTTAGAAAAATTCTGACGATTTCGGTACTTAGAAAAATTGTGGTGATTTCGGAATTTAGAAATATTCTGTTGATTTCGGTACTTAGAAAAATTCTGCCGATTTCGGTATTTAGAAAATTCTGACGATTTCGGTACTTGGAAAATTTCTGACCTTTTCGGTACTTAGAAAATTTCTGACCTTTTCGGTACTTAGAAAAACTCGGACGATTTCGGTACTTAGGAAAATTCTGTCGATTTCGGTACTTAGAAAAATTCTGTTGATTTTGGTGCATAGAAAAATCTGACGATTTCTTTACTTAGAAAAATTCCGACGATTTCGGTGCTTAGAAAACAATCAGAAGTTTTCGGTACTTAGATAATTTCTGACGTTTTCGTTACTTGGAAAAATTCTGCCGATTTCGGTACTTATAACAATTCTGTTGATTTCGGTACTTAGAAAACAATCAGAAGTTTTTGGTACTAAGAAAATTTCTGACCTTTTCAGTACTTAGAAAATATCTGACTTTTTCGGTACTTAGAAAAATTCTTACGATTTCGATACTTATTAAACATTCAGAAGTTTTCGGTACTTAGAAAAATTCTGCCGACTTCGGTACTTAGAAAATTTCTGACCTTTTCGGTACTGGGAAAATTTCTGACCTTTTCGGTACTTAGAAAATTTCTGACCTTTACGGTACTTAGAAAAATTCTGACGATTTCGGTACTTAGAAAACAATCAGAAGTTTTTGGTACTAAGAAAATTTCTGACCTTTTCGGTACTTAGAAAATATCTGACGTTTTCGGTACTTAGAAAAATTCTGTCGATTTCGGTACTTAGAAAACATTAAGAAGTCTTCGGTACTTAGAAAATTTCTGACGTTTTCGGTACTTAGAAAAATTCTTACGATTTCGATACTTATTAAACATTCAGAAGTTTTCGGTTCTTAGAAAAATTCTGCCGATTTCGGTACTTAGAAAATTCTGACGATTTCGGTACTTGGAAAATTTCTGACCTTTTCGGTGCTTAGAAAAATTCTGACGAATTCGGTACTTAGAAAAATTCTGACGGTTTCGGTACTTAGAAAAATTCCGACGATTTCGGTACTTAGAAAATTTCTGCCTTTTTCGGTACTTAGAAAACATTCAGAAGATTTCGGTACTTAGAAAATTTCTGACCTTTTCGGTACTTAGAAAAATTCTGATGATTTCGGTACTTAGAAAATTTCTGACCTTTTCGGTATTTAGAAAATTTCAAACGATTTCGGTACTTAGAAAAATTCAGACGATTTCGGTATTTAGCAAAATTCCGACGATTTCGGTACTTAGAAAATTTCTGCCTTTTTCGGTACTTAGAAATCATTCAGAAGTTTTCGGTACTTAGAAAATTTCTGACGTATTCGGTACTTAGAAAAATTCTTACGATTTCGATACTTATTAAACATTCAGAAGTTTTCGGTACTTAGAAAAATTCTGCCGATTTCGGTACTTAGAAAATTTCTGACCTTTTCGGTACTTGGAAAATTTCTGACCTTTTCGGTACTTAGAAAATTTCTGACCTTTACGGTACTTAGAAAAATTCTGACGATTTCGGTACTTAGAAAACAATCAGAAGTTTTTGGTACTAAGAAAATTTCTGACCTTTTCGGTACTTAGAAAATATCTGACGTTTTCGGTACTTAGAAAACATTAAGAAGTCTTCGGTACTTAGAAAATTTCTGACGTTTTCGGTACTTAGAAAAATTCTTACGATTTCGATACTTATTAAACATTCAGAAGTTTTCGGTTCTTAGAAAAATTCTGACGAATTCGGTACTTAGAAAAATTCTGACGATTTCGGTACTTAGAAAAATTCCGACGATTTCGGTACTTAGAAAATTTCTGCCTTTTTCGGTACTTAGAAAACATTCAGAAGATTTCGGTACTTAGAAAATTTCTGACCTTTTCGGTACTTAGAAAAATTTTGACGATTTCGGTACTTAGAAAATTTCTGACCTTTTCGGTATTTAGAAAATTTCAAATGATTTCGGTACTTAGAAAAATTCAGACGATTTCGGTACTTAGAAAAATTCCGACGATTTCGGTACTTAGAAAATTTCCGACGATTTCGGTACTTAGAAATCATTCAGAAGTTTTCGGTACTTAGAAAATTTCTGACGTTATCGGTACTTAGAAAAATTCTGACGATTTCGGTACTTAGAAAAATTCTGGTGATTTCGGAACTTAGAAATATTCTGTTGATTTCGGTACTTAGAAAAATTCTGCCGATTTCGGTACTTAGAAAATTCTGACGATTTCGGTACTTGGAAAATTTCTGACCTTTTCGGTACTTAGAAAATTTCTGACCTTTTCGGTACTTAGAAAAACTCGGACGATTTCGGTACTTAGGAAAATTCTGTCGATTTCGGTACTTAGAAAAATTCTGTTGATTTTGGTGCATAGAAAAATCTGACGATTTCTTTACTTAGAAAAATTCCGACGATTTCGGTGCTTAGAAAACAATCAGAAGTTTTCGGTACTTAGATAATTTCTGACGTTTTCGTTACTTAGAAAAATTATGCCGATTTCGGTACTTATAAAAATTCTGTTGATTTCGGTACTTAGAAAACAATCAGAAGTTTTTGGTACTAAGAAAATTTCTGACCTTTTCAGTACTTAGAAAATATCTGACTTTTTCGGTACTTCGAAAAATTCTGTCGATTTCGGTACTTAGAAAACATTCAGAAGTCTTCGGTACTTAGAAAATTTCTGACGTTTTCGGTACTTAGAAAAATTCTTACGATTTCGATACTTATTAAACATTCAGAAGTTTTCGGTACTTAGAAAAATTCTGCCGATTTCGGTACTTAGAAAATTTCTGACCTTTTCGGTACTTGGAAAATTTCTGACCTTTTCGGTACTTAGAAAATTTCTGACCTTTACGGTACTTAGAAAAATTCTGACGATTTCGGTACTTAGAAAACAATCAGAAGTTTTTGGTACTAAGAAAATTTCTGACCTTTTCGGTACTTAGAAAATATCTGACGTTTTCGGTACTTAGAAAAATTCTGTCGATTTCGGTACTTAGAAAACATTAAGAAGTCTTCGGTACTTAGAAAATTTCTGACGTTTTCGGTACTTAGAAAAATTCTTACGATTTCGATACTTATTAAACATTCAGAAGTTTTCGGTTCTTAGAAAAATTCTGCCGATTTCGGTACTTAGAAAATTCTGACGATTTCGGTACTTGGAAAATTTCTGACCTTTTCGGTACTTAGAAAATTTCTGACCTTTTCGGTGCTTAGAAAAATTCTGACGAATTCGGTACTTAGAAAAATTCCGACGATTTCGGTACTTAGAAAATTTCTGCCTTTTTCGGTACTTAGAAAACATTCAGAAGATTTCGGTACTTAGAAAATTTCTGACCTTTTCGGTACTTAGAAAAATTCTGATGATTTCGGTACTTAGAAAATTTCTGACCTTTTCGGTATTTAGAAAATTTCGAACGATTTCGGTACTTAGAAAAATTCAGACGATTTCGGTATTTAGAAAAATTCCGACGATTTCGGTACTTAGAAAATTTCTGCCTTTTTCGGTACTTAGAAATCATTCAGAAGTTTTCGGTACTTAGAAAATTTCTGACGTTATCGGTACTTAGAAAAATTCTGACGATTTCGGTACTTAGAAAAATTATGGTGATTTCGGAACTTAGAAATATTCTGTTGATTTCGGTACTTAGAAAAATTCTGCCGATTTCGGTACTTAGAAAATTCTGAAGATTTCGGTACTTGGAAAATTTCTGACCTTTTCGGTACTTAGAAAATTTCTGACCTTTTCGGTACTTAGAAAAACTCGGACGATTTCGGTTCTTAGGAAAATTCTGTCGATTTCGGTACTTAGAAAAATTCTGTTGATTTTGGTACATAGAAAAATCTGACGATTTCCTTACTTAGAAAAATTCCGACGATTTCGGTGCTTAGAAAACAATCAGAAGTTTTCGGTACTTAGATAATTTCTGACGTTTTCGTTATTTAGAAAAATTCTGCCGATTTCGGTACTTATAAAAATTCTGTTGATTTCGGTACTTAGAAAACAATCAGAAGTTTTTGGTTCTAAGAAAATTTCTGACCTTTTCAGTACTTAGAAAATATCTGACTTTTTCTGTACTTAGAAAAATTCTGTCGATTTCGGTACTTAGAAAACATTCAGGAGTCTTCGGTACTTAGAAAATTTCTGACGTTTTCGGTACTTAGAAAAATTCTTACGATTTCGATACTTATTAAACATTCAGAAGTTTTCGGTACTTAGAAAAATTCTGCTGATTTCGGTACTTAGACAATTACTGACCTTTTCGGTAGTTGGAAAATTTCTGACCTTTTCGGTACTTAGAAAATATCTGACTTTTTCGGTACTTAGAAAAATTCTGTCGATTTCGGTACTTAGAAAACATTCAGAAGTCTTCGGTACTTAGAAAATTTCTGACGTTTTCGGTACTTAGAAAAATTCTTACGATTTCGATACTTATTAAACATTCAGAAGTTTTCGGTACTTAGAAAAATTCTGCTGATTTCGGTACTTAGACAATTTCTGACCTTTTCGGTACTTGGAAAATTTCTGACCTTTTCGGTACTTAGAAAATTTCTGACCTTTTCGGTGCTTAGAAAAATTCTGACGAATTCGGTACTTAGAAAAATTCTGACGATTTCGGTACTTAGAAAATTTCTGACCTTTTCGGTATTTAGAAAATTTCAAACGATTTCGGTACTTAGAAAAATTCAGACGATTTCTTTACTTAGAAAAATTCCGACGATTTCGGTACTTAGAAAATTTCTGCCTTTTTCGGTACTTAGAAATCATTCAGAAGTTTTCGGTACTTAGAAAATTTCTGACGATTTCTTTACTTAGAAAATTTCAAACGATTTCGGTACTTAGAAAAATTCAGACGATTTCGGTACTTAGAAAGATTCCGACGATTTCGGTACTTAGAAAATTTCTGCCTTTTTCGGTACTTAGAAAACATTCAGAAGTTTTCGGTACTTAGAAAATTTCTGACGTTATCGGTACTTAGAAAAATTCTGACGATTTCGGTACTTAGAAAAATTCTGACGATTTCGGTACTTAGAAAAATTCTGGTGATTTCGGAACTTAGAAATATTCTGTTGATTTCGGTACTTAGAAAAATTCGGTTGATTTTGGTACTTAGAAAAATCTGACGATTTCTTTACTTAGAAAAATTCCGACGATTTCGGTGCTTAGAAAACAATCAGAAGTTTTCGGTACTTAGATAATTTCTGACATTTTCGTTACTTAGAAAAAATCTGCCGATTTCGGTACTTATAAAAATTCTGTTGATTTCGGTACTTAGAAAACAATCAGAAGTTTTTGGTACTAAGAAAATTTCTGACCTTTTCGGTACTTAGAAAATTTCTGACCTTTACGGTACTTAGAAAAATTCTGTCGATTTCGGTACTTAGAAAACATTAAGAAGTCTTCGGTACTTAGAAAATTTCTGACGTTTTCGGTACTTAGAAAAATTCTTACGATTTCGATACTTATTAAACATTCAGAAGTTTTCGGTTCTTAGAAAAATTCTGACGAATTCGGTACTTAGAAAAATTCTGACGATTTCGGTACTTAGAAAAATTCCGACGATTTCGGTACTTAGAAAATTTCTGCCTTTTTCGGTACTTAGAAAACATTCAGAAGATTTCGGTACTTAGAAAATTTCTGACCTTTTCGGTACTTAGAAAAATTTTGACGATTTCGGTACTTAGAAAAATTCTGATGATTTCGGTACTTAGAAAATTTCTGACCTTTTCGGTATTTAGAAAATTTCAAATGATTTCGGTACTTAGAAAAATTCAGACGATTTCGGTACTTAGAAAAATTCCGACCATTTCGGTACTTAGAAAAATTCTGGTGATTTCGGAACTTAGAAATATTCTGTTGATTTCGGTACTTAGAAAAATTCTGCCGATTTCGGTACTGAGAAAATTCTGACGATTTCGGTACTTTTTAAATTTCTGACCTTTTCGGTACTTAGAAAATTTCTGACCTCTTCGGTACTTAGAAAAACTGGGACGATTTCGGTACTTAGGAAAATTCTGTCGATTTCGGTACTTAGAAAAATTCTGTTGATTTTGGTACTTAGAAAAATCTGACGATTTCTTTACTTAGAAAAATTCCGACGATTTCGGTGCTTAGAAAACAATCAGAAGTTTTCGGTACTTAGATAATTTCTGACGTTTTCGTTACTTAGAAAAATTCTGCCGATTTCGGTACTTATAAAAATTCTGTTGATTTCGGTACTTAGAAAACAATCAGAAGTTTTTGGTACTAAGAAAATTTCTGACCTTTTCGGTAATTAGAAAATATCTGACGTTTTCGGTACTTAGAAAAATTCTGTCGATTTCGGTACTTAGAAAACATAAAGAAGTCTTCGGTACTTAGAAAATTTCTGACGTTTTCGGTACTTAGAAAAATTCTTACGATTTCGATACTTATTAAACATTCAGAAGTTTTCGGTTCTTAGAAAAATTCTGCCGATTTCGGTACTTAGAAAATTCTGACGATTTCGGTACTTGGAAAATTTCTGACCTTTTCGGTACTTAGAAAATTTCTGACCTTTTCGGTGCTTAGAAAAATTCTGACGAATTCGGTACTTAGAAAAATTCTGACGATTTCGGGACTTAGAAAAATTCCGACGATTTCGGTACTTAGAAAATTTCTGTCTTTTTCGGTACTTAGAAAACATTCAGAAGATTTCGGTACTTAGAAAATTTCTGATTTTTTCGGTACTTAGAAAAATTTTGACGATTTCGGTACTTAGAAAAATTCTGATGATTTCGGTACTTAGAAAATTTCTGACCTTTTCGGTATTTAGAAAATTTCAAACGATTTCGGTACTTAGAAAAATTCAGACGATTTCGGTACTTAGAAAATTCCGACGATTTCGGTACTTAGAAAATTTCTGCCTTTTTCGGTACTTAGAAATCATTCAGAAGTTTTCGGTACTTAGAAAATTTCTGACGATTTCGGTACTTAGAAAAATTCCGACGATTTCGGTACTTAGAAAATTTCTGCCTTTTTCGGTACTTAGAAATCATTCAGAAGTTTTCGGTACTTAGAAAATTTCTGACGTTATCGGTACTTAGAAAAATTCTGACGATTTTGGTACATAGAAAAATCTGACGATTTCCTTACTTAGAAAAATTCCGACGATTTCGGTGCTTAGAAAACAATCAGAAGTTTTCGGTACTTAGATAATTTCTGACGTTTTCGTTACTTAGAAAAATTCTGCCGATTTCGGTACTTATAAAAATTCTGTTGATTTCGGTACTTAGAAAACAATCAGAAGATTTTGGTTCTAAGAAAATTTCTGACCTTTTCAGTACTTAGAAAATATCTGACTTTTTCTGTACTTAGAAAAATTCTGTCGATTTCGGTACTTAGAAAACATTCAGGAGTCTTCGGTACTTAGAAAATTTCTGACGTTTTCGGTACTTAGAAAAATTCTTACGATTTCGATACTTATTAAACATTCAGAAGTTTTCGGTACTTAGAAAAATTCTGCTGATTTCGGTACTTAGACAATTACTGACCTTTTCGGTAGTTGGAAAATTTCTGACCTTTTCGGTACTTAGAAAATATCTGACTTTTTCGGTACTTAGAAAAATTCTGTCGATTTCGGTACTTAGAAAACATTCAGAAGTCTTCGGTACTTAGAAAATTTCTGACGTTTTCGGTACTTAGAAAAATTCTTACGATTTCGATACTTATTAAACATTCAGAAGTTTTCGGTACTTAGAAAAATTCTGCTGATTTCGGTACTTAGACAATTTCTGACCTTTTCGGTACTTGGAAAATTTCTGACCTTTTCGGTACTTAGAAAATTTCTGACCTTTTCGGTGCTTAGAAAAATTCTGACGAATTCGGTACTTAGAAAAATTCTGACGATTTCGGTACTTAGAAAATTTCTGACCTTTTTGGTATTTAGAAAATTTCAAACGATTTCGGTACTTAGAAAAATTCAGACGATTTCTTTACTTAGAAAAATTCCGACGATTTCGGTACTTAGAAAATTTCTGCCTTTTTCGGTACTTAGAAATCATTCAGAAGTTTTCGGTACTTAGAAAATTTCTGACGATTTCTTTACTTAGAAAATTTCAAACGATTTCGGTACTTAGAAAAATTCAGACGATTTCGGTACTTAGAAAGATTCCGACGATTTCGGTACTTAGAAAATTTCTGCCTTTTTCGGTACTTAGAAAACATTCAGAAGTTTTCGGTACTTAGAAAATTTCTGACGTTATCGGTACTTAGAAAAATTCTGACGATTTCGGTACTTAGAAAAATTCTGACGATTTCGGTACTTAGAAAAATTCTGGTGATTTCGGAACTTAGAAATATTCTGTTGATTTCGGTACTTAGAAAAATTCGGTTGATTTTGGTACTTAGAAAAATCTGACGATTTCTTTACTTAGAAAAATTCCGACGATTTCGGTGCTTAGAAAACAATCAGAAGTTTTCGGTACTTAGATAATTTCTGACATTTTCGTTACTTAGAAAAAATCTGCCGATTTCGGTACTTATAAAAATTCTGTTGATTTCGGTACTTAGAAAACAATCAGAAGTTTTTGGTACTAAGAAAATTTCTGACCTTTTCGGTACTTAGAAAATTTCTGACCTTTACGGTACTTAGAAAAATTCTGACGATTTCGGTACTTAGAAAACAATCAGAAATTTTTGGTACTAAGAAAATTTCTGACCTTTTCGGTACTTAGAAAATATCTGACGTTTTCGGTACTTAGAAAAATTCTGTCGATTTCGGTACTTAGAAAACATTAAGAAGTCTTCGGTACTTAGAAAATTTCTGACGTTTTCGGTACTTAGAAAAATT
This sequence comes from Parasteatoda tepidariorum, assembly GCF_982258835.1. Classification (NCBI taxonomy): domain Eukaryota; kingdom Metazoa; phylum Arthropoda; class Arachnida; order Araneae; family Theridiidae; genus Parasteatoda; species Parasteatoda tepidariorum. Next base: position 106,133,847 of record NC_141759.1, on the reverse strand, counting down.
CTTACGATTTCGATACTTATTAAACATTCAGAAGTTTTCGGTTCTTAGAAAAATTCTGACGAATTCGGTACTTAGAAAAATTCTGACGATTTCGGTACTTAGAAAAATTCCGACGATTTCGGTACTTAGAAAATTTCTGCCTTTTTCGGTACTTAGAAAACATTCAGAAGATTTCGGTACTTAGAAAATTTCTGACCTTTTCGGTACTTAGAAAAATTTTGACGATTTCGGTACTTAGAAAAATTCTGATGATTTCGGTACTTAGAAAATTTCTGACCTTTTCGGTATTTAGAAAATTTCAAATGATTTCGGTACTTAGAAAAATTCAGACGATTTCGGTACTTAGAAAAATTCCGACCATTTCGGTACTTAGAAAAATTCTGGTGATTTCGGAACTTAGAAATATTCTGTTGATTTCGGTACTTAGAAAAATTCTGCCGATTTCGGTACTGAGAAAATTCTGACGATTTCGGTACTTTTTAAATTTCTGACCTTTTCGGTACTTAGAAAATTTCTGACCTCTTCGGTACTTAGAAAAACTGGGACGATTTCGGTACTTAGGAAAATTCTGTCGATTTCGGTACTTAGAAAAATTCTGTTGATTTTGGTACTTAGAAAAATCTGACGATTTCTTTACTTAGAAAAATTCCGACGATTTCGGTGCTTAGAAAACAATCAGAAGTTTTCGGTACTTAGATAATTTCTGACGTTTTCGTTACTTAGAAAAATTCTGCCGATTTCGGTACTTATAAAAATTCTGTTGATTTCGGTACTTAGAAAACAATCAGAAGTTTTTGGTACTAAGAAAATTTCTGACCTTTTCGGTAATTAGAAAATATCTGACGTTTTCGGTACTTAGAAAAATTCTGTCGATTTCGGTACTTAGAAAACATAAAGAAGTCTTCGGTACTTAGAAAATTTCTGACGTTTTCGGTACTTAGAAAAATTCTTACGATTTCGATACTTATTAAACATTCAGAAGTTTTCGGTTCTTAGAAAAATTCTGCCGATTTCGGTACTTAGAAAATTCTGACGATTTCGGTACTTGGAAAATTTCTGACCTTTTCGGTACTTAGAAAATTTCTGACCTTTTCGGTGCTTAGAAAAATTCTGACGAATTCGGTACTTAGAAAAATTCTGACGATTTCGGGACTTAGAAAAATTCCGACGATTTCGGTACTTAGAAAATTTCTGTCTTTTTCGGTACTTAGAAAACATTCAGAAGATTTCGGTACTTAGAAAATTTCTGATTTTTTCGGTACTTAGAAAAATTCTGATGATTTCGGTACTTAGAAAATTTCTGACCTTTTCGGTATTTAGAAAATTTCAAACGATTTCGATACTTATTAAACATTCAGAAGTTTTCGGTACTTAGAAAAATTCTGCCGATTTCGGTACTTAGAAAATTTCTGACCTTTTCGGTACTTGGAAAATTTCTGACCTTTTCGGTACTTAGAAAATTTCTGACCTTTACGGTACTTAGAAAAATTCGGACGATTTCGGTACTTAGAAAACAATCAGAAGTTTTTGGTACTAAGAAAATTTCTGACCTTTTCGGTACTTAGAAAATATCTGACGTTTTCGGTACTTAGAAAAATTCTGTCGATTTCGGTACTTAGAAAACATTAAGAAGTCTTCGGTACTTAGAAAATTTCTGACGTTTTCGGTACTTAGAAAAATTCTTACGATTTCGATACTTATTAAACATTCAGAAGTTTTCGGTACTTAGAAAAATTCTGCCAATTTCGGTACTTAGAAAATTCTGACGATTTCGGTACTTGGAAAATTTCTGACCTTTTCGGTACTTAGAAAATTTCTGACCTTTTCGGTGCTTAGAAAAATTCTGACGAATTCGGTACTTAGAAAAATTCTGACGATTTCGGTACTTAGAAAAATTCCGACGATTTCGGTACTTGGAAAATTTCTGACCTTTTCGGTACTTAGAAAATTTCTGACCTTTTCGGTGCTTAGAAAAATTCTGACGAATTCGGTACTTAGAAAAATTCTGACGATTTCGGTACTTAGAAAAATTCCGACGATTTCGGTACTTAGAAAATTTCTGCCTTTTTCGGTACTTAGAAAACATTCAGAAGATTTCGGTACTTAGAAAATTTCTGACCTTTTCGGTACTTAGAAAAATTTTGACGAATTCGGTACTTAGAAAAATTCTGATGATTTCGGTACTTAGAAAATTTCTGACCTTTTCGGTATTTAGAAAATTTCAAACGATTTCGGTACTTAGAAAAATTCAGACGATTTCTTTACTTAGAAAAATTCCGACGATTTCGGTACTTAGAAAATTTCTGCCTTTTTCGGTACTTAGAAATCATTCAGAAGTTTTCGGTACTTAGAAAATTTCTGACGTTATCGGTACTTAGAAAAATTCTGACGATTTCGGTACTTAGAAAAATTCTGGTGATTTCGGAACTTAGAAATATTCTGTTGATTTCGGTACTTAGAAAAATTCTGCCGATTTCGGTACTGAGAAAATTCTGACGATTTCGGTGCTTAGAAAACAATCAGAAGTTTTCGGTACTTAGATAATTTCTGACGTTTTCGTTACTTAGAAAAATTCTGCCGATTTCGGTACTTATAAAAATTCTGTTGATTTCGGTACTTAGAAAACAATCAGAAGTTTTTGGTACTAAGAAAATTTCTGACCTTTTCGGTACTTAGAAAATATCTGACTTTTTCGGTACTTAGAAAAATTCTGTCGATTTCGGTACTTAGAAAACATTCAGAAGTCTTCGGTACTTAGAAAATTTCTGACGTTTTCGGTACTTAGAAAAATTCTTACGATTTCGATACTTATTAAACATTCAGAAGTTTTCGGTAATTAGAAAAATTCTGCCGATTTCGGTACTTAGAAAATTTCTGACCTTTTCGGTACTTGGAAAATTTCTGACCTTTTCGGTACTTAGAAAATTTCTGACCTTTACGGTACTTAGAAAAATTCTGACGATTTCGGTACTTAGAAAACAATCAGAAGTTTTTGGTACTAAGAAAATTTCTGACCTTTTCGGTACTTAGAAAATATCTGACGTTTTCGGTACTTAGAAAAATTCTGTCGATTTCGGTACTTAGAAAACATTCAGAAGTCTTCGGTACTTAGAAAATTTCTGACGATTTCGATACTTATTAAACATCCTGAAGTTTTCGGTACTTAGAAAAATTCTGCCGATTTCGGTACTTAGAAAAATTCTGTCGATTTCGGTACTTAGAAAAATTCTGTTGATTTCGGTACTTAGAAAAATTCTGTTGATTTTGGTACTTAGAAAAATTCTGATAATTTCGGTACTTTATTTCGGTACTTTATAATTTCGGTACTGTTACTTTAGTGAAGAGTACTTTATTTTAATTGTATGTTTGTTTAGCTTCACGGAGTGCAAATTCATTTATAGTGAAGAGTCGGCTAGGCATCTTAAGGAGTATAATATTGAGTAATAATCTATATTTTTGTATGTTTCCATTGATTTATCTTCTAATTAAATAATACAAAGAATAAACCAAAGAAAGAATAGTTTTACTTTGAGTAAATTGAAATTAAAAAAAAAAGGTTTTCAGCTCTTTTCAAAATGTGTCCTGTAGCCCCACCCACTTTTAAAAACTATGCTTTTCGACTGTACTTTCAGTGAGTTCTATCATTTAATAACAATTAAGTAACAACAATATTTGTTGCTAAAAATGCACATGACACAGATTCAAATTTGAAGCAATAAAATAATAATCCTTGCCTAAGTTAATTTAATAAATAAAATGAAAATCTCCAATGAATGGAAAAAGACGGTCACCCTCCCAAATACTGACAGCGCCCGATGATGCGCTTCGGTGATCCTTAAGTCCAAGCTTTATATATACTTTACTAAAGTTTTACACTTATTGAATTAAAAAGTTACATTAAATAAGATCTATTCCAAGCATTTAATCAATAATTTCTTTCTATTTATTCAAAATTAAATAATGCTAAAAATATCGAGTCAAGAATGCGTGATGTCAAAGCGCCCCCCCCCCGCCCCAAAAAGCTTTGCAATGAAAGCGATGGCGGAACGCGTTTATTGCCAACACTAAAGTGTTTTATAAGCAAAACCAATTTTTTTTTTTAAAAAATATTGTGTGTACGAAATAAAAAGTTTTTTTTACTTACTTGTGCAAGAAAGGAACTGCTTTTTGAAATCAAAATTATTCAAAGGCCCCCAAAACTCCACAAAAGCGTCAATGTTCGAAATTCGCACACACGATCAAATACTGTTCGAAATTCGCACACACGATCAAATACCGTTCGAAATTCGCACACACGATCAAATACCGTTCGAAATTCGCACACACGATCAAATATTGTCTTTTAAAATAAAAAAAAATTTTACTTAATGATTCGAAAGACTCGATTCAAAGTACGAAATTCGCACACACGATCAAATAAGGTCTTAAAAAAAATTTTTACTTAATGATTCGAAAGACTCGATTCAAAGTACGAAATTCGCACACACGATCAAATAAGGTCTTAAAAAAAATTTTTTACTTAATGATTCGAAAGACTCGATTCAAAGTACGAAATTCGCACACACGATCAAATAAGGTCTTAAAAAAAATTTTTACTTAATGATTCGAAAGACTCGATTCAAAGTACGAAATTCGCACACACGATCAAATAAGGTCTTAAAAAAAATGTTTACTTAATGATTCGAAAGACTCGATTCAAAGTACGAAATTCGCACACAAGATCAAATAAGGTCTTAAAAAAAATTTTTTACTTAATGATTCGAAAGACTCGATTCAAAGTACGAAATTCGCACACACGATAAAATAAGGTCTTAAAAAAAAATTTTTACTTAATGATTCGAAAGACTCGATTCAAAGTACGAAATTCGCACACACGATCAAATAAGGTCTTAAAAAAATTTTTTTTTTACTTAATGATTCGAAAGACTCGATTCAAAGTACGAAATTCGCACACACGATCAAATAAGGTCTTAAAAAAAAATTTTTACTTAATGATTCGAAAGACTCGATTCAAAGTACGAAATTCGCACACACGATCAAATAAGGTCTTAAAAAAAATTTTTACTTAATGATTCGAAAGACTCGATTCAAAGTACGAAATTCGCACACACGATCAAATAAGGTCTTAAAAAAAAAATTTTTACTTAATGATTCGAAAGACTCGATTCAAAGTACGAAATTCGCACACACGATCAAATAAGGTCTTAAAAAAAATTTTTACTTAATGATTCGAAAGACTCGATTCAAAGTACGAAATTCGCACACACGATCAAATAAGGTCTTAAAAAAAAATTTTACTTAATGATTCGAAAGACTCGATTCAAAGTACGAAATTCGCACACACGATCAAATAAGGTCTTAAAAAAATTTTTACTTAATGATTCGAAAGACTCGATTCAAAGTACGAAATTCGCACACACGATCAAATAAGGTCTTAAAAAAATTTTTTTTTACTTAATGATTCGAAAGACTCGATTCAAAGTACGAAATTCGCTCACACGATCAAATAAGGTCTTAAAAAAATTTTTTTACTTAATGATTCGAAAGACTCGATTCAAAGTACGAAATTCGCACACACGATCAAATAAGGTCTTAAAAATTTTTTTTTACAGGTTTTAAAGCTTGAATGAAGCTCTACAAACCTTCCAGTCAGAGGACGAGTCTCAATAGATCGCAGTATGGTAGCTGCTCTACTACGTACAACACCCAGACTAGTACCTAAGTCGTCTACAGACGATTTGGCACCCGTGCATCACACCCACAGGGTTGGACTCGGAGCCGAGAGCGCGCGGTCTAGGCGCCCCCTAGAGTGCTCCAAATCGAACAGGCCTCGTCGCCGGGGTATTCCGCCCGCAAGGGGCGGTAGTACGCCCCGGCTAACTTTGCCCATCGACGCGACGGATGCGAACGGTATCGTTGCAGTGACTAGACGGGACTCTGACTTAGAGGCCTTCAGTCATTATGCCACGGATGGCATCTTCGCTCCATTGGTCATTCGACCCACCGCATGTACTAAAAATTTACCAACCACGTGTTCGAAATGAACCCACAATGCGCCAATCACATTCAGAGACTAGAGTCGTTTTGCGTTCGAGAGTTTCAAATCAAGAGTTTTCCTCCGAGAAGGGGGAAAATGCGTCGGCACCAACGGGGCGGGGAGCTCTCTCAGGTCGAGCACCCTCTTCAAGCCTAGCCCTGCGAAGGACCTCCCTCTTCCCCAGGACGAAGGGATGGGAAACAGGCACGCCCACACGGCACTGACAGTTGCGGTCGAGGCGGGGATCGCCATGGAAGGATCCCCAGGCGTAGGCCGATGTCGGAGCCTACTGGCACACATCTTTAATTGTCCTTCCGCAGGTTCACCTACGGAAACCTTGTTACGCGTTAACTTCCTCTAAATGACCAAGTTCGATCAACTTTCCGGCACGCCGGCTCGACCCGGAGGTCAGCCAGAGCACCAGTCCGAGGACCTCACTAAATCATTCCATCGGATGTTGCGACGGGCGGTTTGCACAAAGGGCAGGGACGTAATCAACACGAGCTGATGACTCGTGCTTACTGGGAATTCCTCGTTCAGGGCAGATATTTACCATTATTCCAGTGATGCCCTTCCGTCAATTCCTTTAAGTTTCAGCTTTGCAACCATACTTCCCCCGGAACCAAAAAGCTTTGGGTTCCCGGAAGCTGCCCGGCGTGTCATTTGAGGGACACAGCCGGATCGGTGGCTGGCATCGTTTATGGTTAGAACTAGGGCGGTATTTGATCGCCTTCGAACCTCTAACTTTCGTTCTTGATTAATGGAAACATTCTTGGCAAATGCTTTCGCAGTAGTTCGTCTTGCGACGGTCCAAGAATTTCACCTCTAGCGTCGCAATACGAATGCCCCCGTCTGTCCCTCTTAATCATTACCTCGTGTTCCGAAAACCAACAAAATAGAACCGAGATCCTATTCCATTATTCCATGCACCATTATTCATGCTTCATGCATACTTTGAGCACTCTAATTTTTTCAAAGTAAAATTGCCGAAACCGAACGACAACCGGTAAAGATCATCGGACAATTTCGGCGGCAATGCTCAGAACAGGCAGTGACCACCGGTGGGCGGACCACCCGTCTGGAACTAAGATCCAACTATGAGCTTTTTAACCGCAACAACTTCAATATACGCTTTTGGAGCTGGAGTTACCGCTGCGGCCGCAGCAGACTTTCCCTCCTTCTTTGATACAAGCATATGACTACTGGCAGGACCAACCATGTTACTTTCACGTTCAGCGAGCGTTCGAAGCTGCGCTTCGAATCTCAGAGGTGGTGGTGCCCCCGGCTGGCGAGGGCGCCGGACCCGGCATGACGGCCGGATTACCGTTCGCACAGATCGAACTAGAGCCTTCTTCCTCTAGTCGGTTCGAGACTCACTGCGTCCCCCTTGGCGTCAACGCCTGGACGCGAGAGTGCTCTGCCGTCGAGAGTCGTGCTCGCGCCGGAACAAACTGCAGAAAACCTCGTAAATGCTTCCATCACTGTTCAGTCTCCTCGCGGCTACAAACTACTGTCCGAGCTGCTACTGAATAGCCGAGGCCGTCGCTTTCAGTGAGGCAACCCCCGTCTGTGTCAAGACGAGAGCACTGCGTTTCTCAAACGCTCACTATGCCGCACAAAGGTCAAAGCTGGCGCGGCTACGGAACGACGTCCGAGCCACTCGCTGAATAGCCGAGACCTTTTGTTTCCGTGAGGCGAGCCCTCGCCCTTGTCGAGGCGAGAGCGTTGCGTTTCTTGAGACACGCTCACTGTGCCTCACATGTATAGTCCCGCACAAAGTTCATGTTCCAAGCGAAAGATTTTTCTCCCGGGCTGTGGCCGTCGACGTCCGCATCCCCAGCCTCTCACCGAGGAAATTTAAATTTGAACGGAAAACGCATATCGGCCTTTCCGGCCTCGCTCGGGCTTCGTCTCAGACTTCCCGTCGCCGGACTTAGAAGAATTTCCACAATTTTCGAGACTTAGAAAAATTTCGGAAAAAATTGGACTTTGACAAAAAAAACACTCTAAAACTAATTAAAAAAAAATTAACTAAAAATTATTATTACATAATTATCATTAAAAATATTATTTATATACATTTATCATATTATATAAATTTCATATTAAAATAATTTAAAATAATTAAAAAAAATAACATACAATTATTATTATATAATTATATTATCAAATTTATATTATAAAAATATTATTAAAAATTATATTTTTATACATTATATTATATACATATTTTATTAAAATATTTTAAAATTTAACTTTTATTATACATCTTTTAAAACCAATTTTGTTAATAAACACATTGTTTTATATTATAAAGTTTCTTCATTAGTACAATGTCAATAACTAATGTTTTTAGGCAACAATGTTACGATATTTGAAGTGTTTACGTCTGGTCTAACAGATCTTTCGAGTTTCTTTGCATAAGTGTATTTTTTTGCTTAATTTGCTTTTTTTTATATTTCTAAGTACGAAAATCTTCTGAATTTTTCAAAGTCAAAACCGTTTGAAAATATTACTAAGTTTGTATGAAAATATTACTATTAATATTGACCTATAATTTTTAAATTGGACCACGTATTATATTACAGGGTAATAGTGTACCCTACCACAGGAAATAATTATAGGTCATTTAGGGGGTACACAGCGTGACCCTAAAGTTTACTATGTATGCCTATGCGAAATAAAGTGTTCTGAGAAGCTTAAAATGAAGAAATAAACGTTCTAAAATGCTTTAAAAATTCAAAGACATCTTTCAATGGTTAACTAACGCAAGGCGCAATATCAGACCTTAATATTGACCCATAATATTTAAATTGGACCAGGTATTATATTGCAGGGTAATAGTGTACCCTACCAAAGGAAATAATTATAGGTCAATTAGGGGGTACACTATGTATATTTTAAATAGTGCATTAAAACAAGGAAAGACGAAGACACTTTTCGATGTTAACTAACGGCACGGTATCGGACCTTAATATTGACCTATAATTTTTAAATTGGACCACGTATTATATTACAGGGTTATAGTGTACCCTACGACAGGAAATAATTATAGGTCAATTAGGGGGTACACAGCGTGACCCTAAAGTTTACGATGTATGCCTATGCGAAATAAAGTGTTCTGAGAAGCTTAAAATGAGGAAATAAGCTTTCTAAAATGCTTTAAAAATTCAAAGACATTTTTCAATAACTAACGGCACGGTATCGGACCTTAATATTGACCTATAATTTTTAAATTGGACCACGTATTATATTACAGGGTAATAGTGTACCCTACCACAGGAAATAATTATAGGTCAATTAGGGGGTACACTATGTATATTTTAAATAGTGCATTAAAACAAGGAAATACGAAGACACTTTTCTATGTTAACTAACGACTCGGTATCGGACCTTAATATTGACCTATAATTTTTAAATTGAACCACGTATTATATTACAGGGTAATAGTGTACCCTACCACAGGAAATAATTATAGGTCAATTAGGGGGTACACAGCGTGACCCTAAATTTCACTGTGTATGCCTATGCGAAATAAAGTGTTCTGAGAAGCTTAAAATGAGGAAATAAGCGTTCTAAAATACTTTAAAAATTCAAAGACATTTTTCTATGTTAACTAACGGCACGGTATCGGACCTTAATATTGACCTATAATTTTTAAATTGGACCACGTATTATATTACAGGGTAATAGTGTACCCTACCACAGGAAACAATTATAGGTCATGTAGGGGGTACACAGCGTCACCCTAAATTTTACTATGTATGCCTATGCAAAATAAAATGTTTTGAGAAGCTAAAAATGAAGAAATAAGCGTTCTAAAATGCTTTAAAAATTCAAAGACATCTTTCAATGGTTAACCAACGCAAGGCGCGATATCAGACCTTAATATTGACCCATAATATTTAAATTGGACCAGGTATTATATTACAGGTTAATAGTGAACCCTACCACAGGAAATAATTATATGTCAATTAGGGGGTACACTATGTATATTTTAAACAGTGCATTAAAACAAGGAAATTGGAAGACACTTTTCTATGTTAACTAACGGCACGGTATCGGACCTTAATATTGTCCTATAATTTTTAAATTCGACCACGTATTATATTACAGGGTAATAGTGTACCCTACCACAGGAAATAATTATAGGTCATTTAGGGGGTACACAGCGTCACCCTAAATTTTACTATGTATGCCTTTGCAAATAAAAATGTTTTGAGAAGCTTAAAATGAAGAAATAAGCGTTCTAAAATGCTTTAAAAGTTCAAAGACATCTTTCAATGGTTAACCAACGCAAGGCGGATTATCAGACATTAATATTCACTCATAATATTTAAATTGGACCAGGTATTATATTACAGGGTAATAGTGAACCCTACCACAGGAAATAATTATATGTCAATTAGGGGGTACACTATGTATATTTTAAATAGTGCATTAAAACAAGGAAATTGGAAGACTCTTTTCTATGTTAACTAACGGCACGGTATCGGACCTTAATATTGACCTAAAATTTTTAAATTGGACCACGTATTATATTAAAGGGTGATAGTGTACCCTACCACGGAAAATAATTATAGGTCAATTAGGGGGTACACAGCGTGACCCTTAAGTTTACTATGTATGCCTATGCGAAATAAAGTGTTCTGAGAAGCTCAAAATGAAGAAATAAGCGTTCTAAAATGCTTTAAAAATTCAAAGACATCTTTCAATGGTTAACTAACGCAAGGCGCAATAACAGACCTTAATATTGACCCATAATATTTAAATTAGACCAGGTATTATATTACAGGGTAATAGTGTACCCTACCACAGGAAATAATTATAGGTCAATTAGGGGGTACACTATGTATATTTTAAATAGTGCATTAAAACAAGGAAATTCGAAGACACTTTTCTATGTTAACTAACGGCACGGTATCGGTCCTTAATATTGACCTATAATTTTTAAATTGGACCACGTATTATATTACAGGGTAATAGTGTACACTACCACAGGAAATAATTATAGGTCATTTAGGGGGTACACAGCGTCACCCTAAAGTTTACTATGTATGCCTATGCGAAATAAAGCGTTCTGAGAAGCTCAAAATGAAGAAATAAGCGTTTTAAAATGCTTTAAAAATTCAAAGACATCTTTCAATGGTTAACCAACGCAAGGCGCGATATCAGACCTTAATATTGACCCATAATATTTAAATTGGACCAGGTATTATATTACAGGGTAATAGTGAACCCTACCACAGGAAATAATTATATGTCAATTAGGGGGTACACTATGTATATTTTAAACAGTGCATTAAAACAAGGAAATTGGAAGACACTTTTCTATGTTAACTAACGGCACGGTATCGGACCTTAATATTGTCCTATAATTTTTAAATTGGACCACGTATTATATTACAGGGTGATAGTGTACCCTACCACGAAAAATAATTATAGGTCAATTAGGGGGTACACAGCGTGACCCTAAAGTTTACTATGTATGCCTATGCGAAATAAAGCGTTCTGAGAAGCTCAAAATGAAGAAATAAGCGTTCTAAAATGCTTTAAAAATTCAAAGACATCTTTCAATGGTTAACCAACGCAAGGCGCGATATCAGACCTTAATATTGACCCATAATATTTAAATTGGACCAGGTATTATATTACAGGGTAATAGTGAACCCTACCACAGGAAATAATTATATGTCAATTAGGGGGTACACTATGTATATTTTAAACAGTGCATTAAAACAAGGAAATTGGAAGACACTTTTCTATGTTAACTAACGGCACGGTATCGGACCTTAATATTGTCCTATAATTTTTAAATTCGACCACGTATTATATTACAGGGTAATAGTGTACCCTACCACAGGAAATAATTATAGGTCAATTAGGGGGTACACAGCGTGACCCTAAAGTTTACGATGTATGCCTATGCGAAATAAAGAGTTCTGAGAAGCTTAAAATGAGGAAATAAGCTTTCTAAAATGCTTTAAAAATTCAAAGACATTTTTCAATAACTAACGGCACGGTATCGGACCTTAATATTGACCTATAATTTTTCAATTGGACCACGTATTATATTACAGGGTAATAGTGTACCCTACCACAGGAAATAATTATAGGTCAATTAGGGGGTACACTATGTATATTTTAAATAGTGCATTAAAACAAGGAAATTCGGCGACACTTTTCTATGTTAACTAACGGCACGGTATCGGACCTTAATATTGACCTACAATTTTTTAATTGGACCACGTATTATATTACAGGGTTATAGTGTACCCTACCACAGGAAATAATTATAGGTCAATTAGGGGGTACACAACGTGACCCTAAAGTTTACTATGTATGCCTATGCGAAATAAAGTGTTCTGAGAAGCTTAAAATGAGGAAATAATCGTTCTAAAATGCTTTAAAAATTCAAAGACATTTTTCAATGTTAACTAACGGCACGGTATCGGACCTTAATATTGACCTATAATTTTTAAATTGGACCACGTATTATATTACAGGGTAATAGTGTACCCTTCCACAGGAAATAATTATAGGTCAATTAGGGGGTACACTATGTATATTTTAAATAGTGCATTAAAACAAGGAAATACGAAGACACTTTTCTATGTTAACTAACGGCTCGGTATCGGACCTTAATATTGACCTATAACTTTTAAATTGAACCACGTATTATATTACAGGGTAATAGTGTACCCTACCACAGGAAATAATTATAGGTCAATTAGGGGGTACACAGCGTGACCCCAAAGTTTACTATGTATGCCTATGCGAAATAGAGTGTTCTGAGAAGCTTAAAATGAAGAAATAAGCGTTCTAAAATGCTTTAAAAATTCAAAGACATTTTTCAATGATAACTAACGGCACGGTATCGGACCTTAATATTGACCTATAATTTTTAAATTGGACCACGTATTATATTACAGGGTAATAGTGTACCCTACCACAGGAAATAATTATAGGTCTTTTAGGGGGTACAAAGCGTGACCCTAAATTTAACTATGTATGCCTATGCGAAATAGAGTGTTCTGAGAAGCTTAAAATGAAGAAATAAGCGTTCTAAAATGCTTTAAAAATTCAAAGACATCTTTCAATGGTTAACTAACGCAAGGCGCAATATCAGACCTTAATATTGACCCATAATATTTAAATTGGGCCAGGTATTATATTACAGGGTAATAGTGTACCCTACCACAGGAAATAATTATAGGTCAATTAGGGGGTACACTATGTATATTTTAAATAGTGCATTAAAACAAGGAAATTCGAAGACACTTTTCTTTGTTAACTAACGGCACGGTATCGGACCTTAATATTGACCTATAATTTTTAAATTGGACCACGTATTATATTACAGGGTTATAGTGTACCCTACGACAGGAAATAATTATAGGTCAATTAGGGGGTACACAGCGTGACCCTAAAGTTTACTATGTATGCCTATGCGAAATAAAGCGTTCTGAGAAGCTCAAAATGAAGAAATAAGCGTTCTAAAATGCTTTAAAAATTCAAAGACATCTTTCAATGGTTAACCAACGCAAGGCGCGATATCAGACCTTAATATTGACCCATAATATTTAAATTGGACCAGGTATTATATTACAGGGTAATAGTGAACCCTACCACAGGAAATAATTATATGTCAATTAGGGGGTACACTATGTATATTTTAAACAGTGCATTAAAACAAGGAAATTGGAAGACACTTTTCTATGTTAACTAACGGCACGGTATAGGACCTTAATATTGTCCTATAATTTTTAAATTCGACCACGTATTATATTACAGGGTAATAGTGTACCCTACCACAGGAAATAATTATAGGTCAATTAGGGGGTACACAGCGTGACCCTAAAGTTTACGATGTATGCCTATGCGAAATAAAGAGTTCTGAGAAGCTTAAAATGAGGAAATAAGCTTTCTAAAATGCTTTAAAAATTCAAAGACATTTTTCAATAACTAACGGCACGGTATCGGACCTTAATATTGACCTATAATTTTTAAATTGGACCACGTATTATATTACAGGGTAATAGTGTACCCTACCACAGGAAATAATTATAGGTCAATTAGGGGGTACACTATGTATATTTTAAATAGTGCATTAAAACAAGGAAATTCGGCGACACTTTTCTATGTTAACTAACGGCACGGTATCGGACCTTAATATTGACCTACAATTTTTTAATTGGACCACGTATTATATTACAGGGTTATAGTGTACCCTACCACAGGAAATAATTATAGGTCAATTAGGGGGTACACAACGTGACCCTAAAGTTTACTATGTATGCCTATGCGAAATAAAGTGTTCTGAGAAGCTTAAAATGAGGAAATAATCGTTCTAAAATGCTTTAAAAATTCAAAGACATTTTTCAATGTTAACTAACGGCACGGTATCGGACCTTAATATTGACCTATAATTTTTAAATTGGACCACGTATTATATTACAGGGTAATAGTGTAGCCTTCCACAGGAAATAATTATAGGTCAATTAGGGGGTACACTATGTATATTTTAAATAGTGCATTAAAACAAGGAAATACGAAGACACTTTTCTATGTTAACTAACGGCTCGGTATCGGACCTTAATATTGACCTATAACTTTTAAATTGAACCACGTATTATATTACAGGGTAATAGTGTACCCTACCACAGGAAATAATTATAGGTCAATTAGGGGGTACACAGCGTGACCCCAAAGTTTACTATGTATGCCTATGCGAAATAGAGTGTTCTGAGAAGCTTAAAATGAAGAAATAAGCGTTCTAAAATGCTTTAAAAATTCAAAGACATTTTTCAATGTTAACTAACGGCACGGTATCGGACCTTAATATTGACCTATAATTTTTAAATTGGACCACGTATTATATTACAGGGTAATAGTGTACCCTACCACAGGAAATAATTATAGGTCTTTTAGGGGGTACAAAGCGTGACCCTAAATTTAACTATGTATGCCTATGCGAAATAGAGTGTTCTGAGAAGCTTAAAATGAAGAAATAAGCGTTCTAAAATGCTTTAAAAATTCAAAGACATCTTTCAATGGTTAACTAACGCAAGGCGCAATATCAGACCTTAATATTGACCCATAATATTTAAATTGGGCCAGGTATTATATTACAGGGTAATAGTGTACCCTACGACAGGAAATAATTATAGGTCAATTAGGGGGTACACTATGTATATTTTAAATAGTGCATTAAAACAAGGAAATTCGAAGACACTTTTCTTTGTTAACTAACGGCACGGTATCGGACCTTAATATTGACCTATAATTTTTAAATTGGACCACGTATTATATTACAGGGTTATAGTGTACCCTACGACAGGAAATAATTATAGGTCAATTAGGGGGTACACAGCGTGACCCTAAAGTTTACGATGTATGCCTATGCGAAATAAAGTGTTCTGAGAAGCTTAAAATGAGGAAATAAGCTTTCTAAAATGCTTTAAAAATTCAAAGACATTTTTCAATAACTAACGGCACGGTATCGGACCTTAATATTGACCTATAATTTTTAAATTGGACCACGTATTATATTACAGGGTAATAGTGTACCCTACCACAGGAAATAATTATAGGTCAAATAGGGGGTACACTATGTATATTTTAAATAGTGCATTAAAACAAGGAAATACGAAGACACTTTTCTATGTTAACTAACGGCTCGGTATCGGACCTTAATATTGACCTATAATTTTTAAATTGAACCACGTATTATATTACAGGGTAATAGTGTACCCTACCACAGGAAATAATTATAGGTCAATTAGGGGGTACACAGCGTGACCCCAAAGTTTACTATGTATGCCTATGCGAAATAGAGTGTTCTGAGAAGCTTAAAATGAAGAAATAAGCGTTCTAAAATGCTTTAAAAATTCAAAGACATTTTTCCATGTTAACTAACGGCACGGTATCGGACCTTAATATTGACCTATAATTTTTAAATTGGACCACGTATTATATTACAGGGTAATAGTGTACCCTACCACAGGAAATAATTATAGGTCAATTAGGGGGTACACAGCGTGACCCCAAAGTTTACTATGTATGCCTATGCGAAATAAAGTGTTCTGAGAAGCTTAAAATGAGGAAATAAGCGTTCTAAAATACTTTAAAAATTAAAAGACATTTTTCTATGTTAACTAACGGCACGGTATCGGACCTTAATATTGACCTATAATTTTTAAATTGGACCACGTATTATATTACAGGGTAATAGTGTACCCTACCACAGGAAATAATTATAGGTCAATTAGGGGGTACACAGCGTGACCCTAAAGTTTACGATGTATGCCTATGCGAAATAAAGTGTTCTGAGAAGCTTAAAATGAGGAAATAAGCTTTCTAAAATGCTTTAAAAATTCAAAGACATTTTTCAATAACTAACGGCACAGTATCGGACCTTAATATTGACCTATAATTTTTAAATTGGACCACGTATTATATTACAGGGTAATAGTGTACCCTACCACAGGAAATAATTATAGGTCAATTAGGGGGTACACTATGTATATTTTAAATTGTGCATTAAAACAAGGAAATTCGGCGACACTTTTCTATGTTAACTAACGGCACGGTATCGGACCTTAATATTGACCTACAATTTTTTAATTGGACCACGTATTATATTACAGGGTTATAGTGTACCCTACCACAGGAAATAATTATAGGTCAATTGGGGGGTACACAGCGTGACCCTAAAGTTTACTATGTATGCCTATGCGAAATAGAGTGTTCTGAGAAGCTTAAAATGAAGAAATAAGCGTTCTAAAATGCTTTAAAAATTCAAAGACATCTTTCAATGGTTAACTAACGCAAGGCGCAATATCAGACCTTAATATTGACCCATATTATTTAAATTGGACCAGGTATTATATTACAGGGTAATAGTGTACCCTACCACAGGAAATAATTATAGGTCAATTAGGGGGTACACTATGTATATTTTAAATAGTGCATTAAAACAAGGAAATACGAAGACACTTTTCTATGTTAACTAACGGCTCGGTATCGGACCTTAATATTGACCTATAATTTTTAAATTGAACCACGTATTATATTACAGGGTAATAGTGTACCCTACCACAGGAAATAATTATAGGTCAATTAGGGGGTACACTATGTATATTTTAAATAGTGCATTAAAACAAGGAAATACGAAGACACTTTTCTATGTTAACTAACGGCACGGTATCAGACCTTAATATTGACCTATAATTTTTAAATAGGACAACGTATTATATTACAGGGTAATAGTGTACCCTACCACAGGAAATAGTGTACGCTTACAGGGTAATAGTGTACGCTACAACAGGAAATATTTATAGGTCAATTAGGGGGTACACTATGTATATTTTAAATAGTGCATTAAAACAAGGAGATTCGAAGACTCTTTTCTATGTTAACTAACGGTAGGGTATCGGACCTTAATATTGACCTAAAATTTTTAAATTGGACCACGTATTATATTACAGGGTGATAGTGTACCTTAACTCAGAAAACAATTATAGGTCAATTATGGGGTACACAGCGTGACCCTAAATTTCACTGTGTATGCCTATGCGAAATAAAGTGTTCTGAGAAGCTTAAAATGAGGAAATAAGCGTTCTAAAATGCTTTAAAAATTCAAAGACATTTTTCAATGTTAACTAACGGCACGGTATCGGACCTTAATATTGACCTATAATTTTTAAATTGAACCACGTATTATATTACAGGGTAATAGTGTACCCTACCACAGGAAATAATTATAGGTCATTTAGGGGGTACAAAGCGTGACCCTAAATTTAACTATGTATGCCTATGCGAAATAGAGTGTTCTGAGAAGCTTAAAATGAGGAAATAAGCGTTCTAAAATACTTTAAAAATTCAAAGACATTTTTCTATGTTAACTAACGGCACGGTATCGGACCTTAATATTGACCTATAATTTTTAAATTGGACCACGTATTATATTACAGGGTAATAGTGTACCCTACCACAGGAAATAATTATAGGTCATTTAGGGGGTACACAGCGTCACCCTAAATTTTACTATGTATGCCTATGCAAAATAAAATGTTTTGAGAAGCTTAAAATGAAGAAATAAGCGTTCTAAAATGCTTTAAAAATTCAAAGACATCTTTCAATGGTTAACCAACGCAAGGCGCGTTATCAGACCTTAATATTGACCCATAATATTTAAATTGGACCAGGTATTATATTACAGGTTAATAGTGAACCCTACCACAGGAAATAATTATATGTCAATTAGGGGGGTACACTATGTATATTTTAAAATGTGCATTAAAACAAGGAAATTGGAAGACACTTTTCTATGTTAACTAACGGCACGGTATCGGACCTTAATATTGTCCTATAATTTCTAAATTCGACCACGTATTATATTACAGGGTAATAGTGTACCCTACCACAGGAAATAATTATAGGTCATTTAGGGGGTACACAGCGTCACCCTAAATTTTACTATGTATGCCTATGCAAATAAAAATGTTTTGAGAAGCTTAAAATGAAGAAATAAGCGTTCTAAAATGCTTTAAAAGTTCAAAGACATCTTTCAATGGTTAACCAACGCAAGGCGGATTATCAGACATTAATATTCACCCATAATATTTAAATTGGACCAGGTATTATATTACAGGGTAATAGTGAACCCTACCACAGGAAATAATTATATGTCAATTAGGGGGTACACTATGTATATTTTAAATAGTGCATTAAAACAAGGAAATTGGAAGACTCTTTTCTATGTTAACTAACGGCACGGTATCGGACCTTAATATTGACCTAAAATTTTTAAATTGGACCACGTATTATATTACAGGGTGATAGTGTACCCTACCACGGAAAATAATTATAGGTCAATTAGGGGGTACACAGCGTGACCCTTAAGTTTACTATGTATGCCTATGCGAAATAAAGTGTTCTGAGAAGCTCAAAATGAAGAAATAAGCGTTCTAAAATGCTTTAAAAATTCAAAGACATCTTTCAATGGTTAACTAACGCAAGGCGCAATAACAGACCTTAATATTGACCCATAATATGTAAATTAGACCAGGTATTATATTACAGGGTAATAGTGTACCCTACCACAGGAAATAATTATAGGTCAATTAGGGGGTACACTATGTATATTTTAAATAGTGCATTAAAACAAGGAAATTCGAAGACACTTTTCTATGTTAACTAACGGCACGGTATCGGTCCTTAATATTGACCTATAATTTTTAAATTGGACCACATATTATATTACAGGGTAATAGTGTACACTACCACAGGAAATAATTATAGGTCATTTAGGGGGTACACAGCGTCACCCTAAATTTTACTATGTATGCCTATGCAAAATAAAATGTTTTGAGAAGCTTAAAATGAAGAAATAAGCGTTCTAAAATGCTTTAAAAATTCAAAGACATCTTTCAATGGTTAACCAACGCAAGGCGCGATATCAGACCTTAATATTGACCCATAATATTTAAATTGGACCAGGTATTATATTAGAGGGTAATAGTGAACCCTACCACAGGAAATAATTATATGTCAATTAGGGGGTACACTATGTATATTTTAAATAGTGCATTAAAACAAGGAAATTGGAAGACTCTTTTCTATGTTAACTAACGGCACGGTATCGGACCTTAATATTGACCTAAAATTTTTAAATTGGACCACGTATTATATTACAGGGTGATAGTGTACCCTACCTCGGAAAATAATTATAGGTCAATTAGGGGGTACACAGCGTGACCCTAAAGTTTACTATGTATGCCTATGCGAAATAAAGCGTTCTGAGAAGCTCAAAATGAAGAAATAAGCGTTCTAAAATGCTTTAAAAATTCAAAGACATCTTTCAATGGTTAACCAACGCAAGGCGCGATATCAGACCTTAATATTGACCCATAATATTTAAATTGGACCAGGTATTATATTACAGGGTAATAGTGAACCCTACCACAGGAAATAATTATATGTCAATTAGGGGGTACACTATGTATATTTTAAACAGTGCATTAAAACAAGGAAATTGGAAGACACTTTTCTATGTTAACTAACGGCACGGTATCGGACCTTAATATTGTCCTATAATTTTTAAATTCGACCACATATTAGATTACAGGGTAATAGTGTACCCTACCACAGGAAATAATTATAGGTCAATTAGGGGGTACACAGCGTGACCCTAAAGTTTACGATGTATGCCTATGCGAAATAAAGAGTTCTGAGAAGCTTAAAATGAGGAAATAAGCTTTCTAAAATGCTTTAAAAATTCAAAGACATTTTTCAATAACTAACGGCACGGTATCGGACCTTAATATTGACCTATAATTTTTAAATTGGACCACGTATTATATTACAGGGTAATAGTGTACCCTACCACAGGAAATAATTATAGGTCAATTAGGGGGTACACTATGTATATTTTAAATAGTGCATTAAAACAAGGAAATTCGGCGACACTTTTCTATGTTAACTAACGGCACGGTATCGGACCTTAATATTGACCTACAATTTTTTAATTGGACCACGTATTATATTACAGGGTTATAGTGTACCCTACCACAGGAAATAATTATAGGTCAATTAGGGGGTACACAACGTGACCCTAAAGTTTACTATGTATGCCTATGCGAAATAAAGAGTTCTGAGAAGCTTAAAATGAGGAAATAAGCTTTCTAAAATGCTTTAAAAATTCAAAGACATTTTTCAATAACTAACGGCACGGTATCGGACCTTAATATTGACCTATAATTTTTAAATTGGACCACGTATTATATTACAGGGTAATAGTGTACCCTACCACAGGAAATAATTATAGGTCAATTAGGGGGTACACTATGTATATTTTAAATAGTGCATTAAAACAAGGAAATTCGGCGACACTTTTCTATGTTAACTAACGGCACGGTATCGGATCTTAATATTGACCTACAATTTTTTAATTGGACCACGTATTATATTACAGGGTTATAGTGTACCCTACCACAGGAAATAATTATAGGTCAAATAGGGGGTACACAACGTGACCCTAAAGTTTACTATGTATGCCTATGCGAAATAAAGTGTTCTGAGAAGCTTAAAATGAGGAAATAATCGTTCTAAAATGCTTTAAAAATTCAAAGACATTTTTCAATGTTAACTAACGGCACGGTATCGGACCTTAATATTGACCTATAATTTTTAAATTGGACCACGTATTATATTACAGGGTAATAGTGTACCCTTCCACAGGAAATAATTATAGGTCAATTAGGGGGTACACTATGTATATTTTAAATAGTGCATTAAAACAAGGAAATACGAAGACACTTTTCTATGTTAACTAACGGCTCGGTATCGGACCTTAATATTGACCTATAACTTTTAAATTGAACCACGTATTATATTACAGGGTAATAGTGTACCCTACCACAGGAAATAATTATAGGTCAATTAGGGGGTACACAGCGTGACCCCAAAGTTTACTATGTATGCCTATGCGAAATAGAGTGTTCTGAGAAGCTTAAAATGAAGAAATAAGCGTTCTAAAATGCTTTAAAAATTCAAAGACATCTTTCAATGGTTAACTAACGCAAGGCGCAATATCAGACCTTAATATTGACCCATAATATTTAAATTGGGCCAGGTATTATATTACAGGGTAATAGTGTACCCTACCACAGGAAATAATTATAGGTCAATTAGGGGGTACACTATGTATATTTTAAATAGTGCATTAAAACAAGGAAATTCGAAGACACTTTTCTTTGTTAACTAACGGCACGGTATCGGACCTTAATATTGACCTATAATTTTTAAATTGGACCACGTATTATATTACAGGGTTATAGTGTACCCTACGACAGGAAATAATTATAGGTCAATTAGGGCGTACACAGCGTGACCCTAAAGTTTACGATGTATGCCTATGCGAAATAAAGTGTTCTGAGAAGCTTAAAATGAGGAAATAAGCTTTCTAAAATGCTTTAAAAATTCAAAGACATTTTTCAATAACTAACGGCACGGTATCGGACCTTAATATTGACCTATAATTTTTAAATTGGACCACGTATTATATTACAGGGTAATAGTGTACCCTACCACAGGAAATAATTATAGGTCAATTAGGGGGTACACTATGTATATTTTAAATAGTGCATTAAAACAAGGAAATTCGGCGACACTTTTCTATGTTAACTAACGGCACGGTATCGGACCTTAATATTGACCTACAATTTTTTAATTGGACCACGTATTATATTACAGGGTTATAGTGTACCCTACCACAGGAAATAATTATAGGTCAATTGGGGGGTACACAGCGTGACCCTAAAGTTTACTATGTATGCCTATGCGAAATAGAGTGTTCTGAGAAGCTTAAATGAAGAAATAAGCGTTCTAAAATGCTTTAAAAATTCAAAGACATCTTTCAATGGTTAACTAACGCAAGGCGCAATATCAGACCTTAATATTGACCCATATTATTTAAATTGGACCAGGTATTATATTACAGGGTAATAGTGTACCCTACCACAGGAAATAATTATAGGTCAATTAGGGGGTACACTATGTATATTTTAAATAGTGCATTAAAACAAGGAAATACGAAGACACTTTTCTATGTTAACTAACGGCTCGGTATCGGACCTTAATATTGACCTATAATTTTTAAATTGAACCACGTATTATATTACAGGGTAATAGTGTACCCTACCACAGGAAATAATTATAGGTCAATTAGGGGGTACACTATGTATATTTTAAATAGTGCATTAAAACAAGGAAATACGAAGACACTTTTCTATGTTAACTAACGGCACGGTATCAGACCTTAATATTGACCTATAATTTTTAAATAGGACAACGTATTATATTACAGGGTAATAGTGTACCCTACCACAGGAAATAGTGTACGCTTACAGGGTAATAGTGTACGCTACAACAGGAAATATTTATAGGTCAATTAGGGGGTACACTATGTATATTTTAAATAGTGCATTAAAACAAGGAGATTCGAAGACTCTTTTCTATGTTAACTAACGGTAGGGTATCGGACCTTAATATTGACCTAAAATTTTTAAATTGGACCACGTATTATATTACAGGGTGATAGTGTACCTTAACTCAGAAAACAATTATAGGTCAATTATGGGGTACACAGCGTGACCCTAAATTTCACTGTGTATGCCTATGCGAAATAAAGTGTTCTGAGAAGCTTAAAATGAGGAAATAAGCGTTCTAAAATGCTTTAAAAATTCAAAGACATTTTTCAATGTTAACTAACGGTAGGGTATCGGACCTTAATATTGACCTAAAATTTTTAAATTGGACCACGTATTATATTACAGGGTGATAGTGTACCTTAACTCAGAAAACAATTATAGGTCAATTATGGGGTACACAGCGTGACCCTAAATTTCACTGTGTATGCCTATGCGAAATAAAGTGTTCTGAGAAGCTTAAAATGAGGAAATAAGCGTTCTAAAATGCTTTAAAAATTCAAAGACATTTTTCAATGTTAACTAACGGCACGGTATCGGACCTTAATATTGACCTAAAATTTTTAAATTGGACCACGTATTATATTACAGGGTGATAGTGTACCTTAACTCAGAAAACAATTATAGGTCAATTATGGGGTACACAGCGTGACCCTAAATTTCACTGTGTATGCCTATGCGAAATAAAGTGTTCTGAGAAGCTTAAAATGAGGAAATAAGCGTTCTAAAATGCTTTAAAAATTCAAAGACATCTTTCAATGGTTAACCAACGCAAGGCGCGTTATCAGACCTTAATATTGACCCATAATATTTAAATTGGACCAGGTATTATATTACAGGTTAATAGTGAACCCTACCACAGGAAATAATTATATGTCAATTAGGGGGTACACTATGTATATTTTAAACAGTGCATTAAAACAAGGAAATTGGAAGACACTTTTCTATGTTAACTAACGGCACGGTATCGGACCTTAATATTGTCCTATAATTTCTAAATTCGACCACGTATTATATTACAGGGTAATAGTGTACCCTACCACAGGAAATAATTATAGGTCATTTAGGGGGTACACAGCGTCACCCTAAATTTTACTATGTATGCCTATGCAAATAAAAATGTTTTGAGAAGCTTAAAATGAAGAAATAAGCGTTCTAAAATGCTTTAAAAGTTCAAAGACATCTTTCAATGGTTAACCAACGCAAGGCGGATTATCAGACATTAATATTCACCCATAATATTTAAATTGGACCAGGTATTATATTACAGGGTAATAGTGAACCCTACCACAGGAAATAATTATATGTCAATTAGGGGGTACACTATGTATATTTTAAATAGTGCATTAAAACAAGGAAATTGGAAGACTCTTTTCTATGTTAACTAACGGCACGGTATCGGACCTTAATATTGACCTAAAATTTTTAAATTGGACCACGTATTATATTACAGGGTGATAGTGTACCCTACCACGGAAAATAATTATAGGTCAATTAGGGGAAACACAGCGTGACCCTTAAGTTTACTATGTATGCCTATGCGAAATAAAGTGTTCTGAGAAGCTCAAAATGAAGAAATAAGCGTTCTAAAATGCTTTAAAAATTCAAAGACATCTTTCAATGGTTAACTAACGCAAGGCGCAATAACAGACCTTAATATTGACCCATAATATGTAAATTAGACCAGGTATTATATTACAGGGTAATAGTGTACCCTACCACAGGAAATAATTATAGGTCAATTAGGGGGTACACTATGTATATTTTAAATAGTGCATTAAAACAAGGAAATTCGAAGACACTTTTCTATGTTAACTAACGGCACGGTATCGGTCCTTAATATTGACCTATAATTTTTAAATTGGACCACATATTATATTACAGGGTAATAGTGTACACTACCACAGGAAATAATTATAGGTCATTTAGGGGGTACACAGCGTCACCCTAAATTTTACTATGTATGCCTATGCAAAATAAAATGTTTTGAGAAGCTTAAAATGAAGAAATAAGCGTTCTAAAATGCTTTAAAAATTCAAAGACATCTTTCAATGGTTAACCAACGCAAGGCGCGATATCAGACCTTAATATTGACCCATAATATTTAAATTGGACCAGGTATTATATTATAGGGTAATAGTGAACCCTACCACAGGAAATAATTATATGTCAATTAGGGGGTACACTATGTATATTTTAAATAGTGCATTAAAACAAGGAAATTGGAAGACTCTTTTCTATGTTAACTAACGGCACGGTATCGGACCTTAATATTGACCTAAAATTTTTAAATTGGACCACGTATTATATTACAGGGTGATAGTGTACCCTACCTCGGAAAATAATTATAGGTCAATTAGGGGGTACACAGCGTGACCCTAAAGTTTACTATGTATGCCTATGCGAAATAAAGCGTTCTGAGAAGCTCAAAATGAAGAAATAAGCGTTCTAAAATGCTTTAAAAATTCAAAGACATCTTTCAATGGTTAACCAACGCAAGGCGCGATATCAGACCTTAATATTGCCCATAATATTTAAATTGGACCAGGTATTATATTACAGGGTAATAGTGAACCCTACCACAGGAAATAATTATATGTCAATTAGGGGGTACACTATGTATATTTTAAACAGTGCATTAAAACAAGGAAATTGGAAGACACTTTTCTATGTTAACTAACGGCACGGTATCGGACCTTAATATTGTCCTATAATTTCTAAATTCGACCACATATTATATTACAGGGTAATAGTGTACCCTACCACAGGAAATAATTATAGGTCAATTAGGGGGTACACAGCGTGACCCTAAAGTTTACGATGTATGCCTATGCGAAATAAAGAGTTCTGAGAAGCTTAAAATGAGGAAATAAGCTTTCTAAAATGCTTTAAAAATTCAAAGACATTTTTCAATAACTAACGGCACGGTATCGGACCTTAATATTGACCTATAATTTTTAAATTGGACCACGTATTATATTACAGGGTAATAGTGTACCCTACCACAGGAAATAATTATAGGTCAATTAGGGGGTACACTATGTATATTTTAAATAGTGCATTAAAACAAGGAAATTCGGCGACACTTTTCTATGTTAACTAACGGCACGGTATCGGACCTTAATATTGACCTACAATTTTTTAATTGGACCACGTATTATATTACAGGGTTATAGTGTACCCTACCACAGGAAATAATTATAGGTCAATTAGGGGGTACACAACGTGACCCTAAAGTTTACTATGTATGCCTATGCGAAATAAAGTGTTCTGAGAAGCTTAAAATGAGGAAATAATCGTTCTAAAATGCTTTAAAAATTCAAAGACATTTTTCAATGTTAACTAACGGCACGGTATCGGACCTTAATATTGACCTATAATTTTTAAATTGGACCACGTATTATATTACAGGGTAATAGTGTACCCTTCCACAGGAAATAATTATAGGTCAATTAGGGGGTACACTATGTATATTTTAAATAGTGCATTAAAACAAGGAAATACGAAGACACTTTTCTATGTTAACTAACGGCTCGGTATCGGACCTTAATATTGACCTATAACTTTTAAATTGAACCACGTATTATATTACAGGGTAATAGTGTACCCTACCACAGGAAATAATTATAGGTCAATTAGGGGGTACACAGCGTGACCCCAAAGTTTACTATGTATGCCTATGCGAAATAGAGTGTTCTGAGAAGCTTAAAATGAAGAAATAAGCGTTCTAAAATGCTTTAAAAATTCAAAGACATTTTTCAATGTTAACTAACGGCACGGTATCGGACCTTAATATTGACCTATAATTTTTAAATTGGACCACGTATTATATTACAGGGTAATAGTGTACCCTACCACAGGAAATAATTATAGGTCATTTAGGGGGTACAAAGCGTGACCCTAAATTTAACTATGTATGCCTATGCGAAATAGAGTGTTCTGAGAAGCTTAAAATGAAGAAATAAGCGTTCTAAAATGCTTTAAAAATTCAAAGACATCTTTCAATGGTTAACTAACGCAAGGCGCAATATCAGACCTTAATATTGACCCATAATATTTAAATTGGGCCAGGTATTATATTACAGGGTAATAGTGTACCCTACCACAGGAAATAATTATAGGTCAATTAGGGGGTACACTATGTATATTTTAAATAGTGCATTAAAACAAGGAAATTCGAAGACACTTTTCTTTGTTAACTAACGGCAGGGTATCGGACCTTAATATTGACCTATAATTTTTAAATTGGACCACGTATTATATTACAGGGTTATAGTGTACCCTACCACAGGAAATAATTATAGGTCAATTAGGGGGTACACAGCGTGACCCTAAAGTTTACGATGTATGCCTATGCGAAATAAAGTGTTCTGAGAAGCTTAAAATGAGGAAATAAGCTTTCTAAAATGCTTTAAAAATTCAAAGACATTTTTCAATAACAAACGGCACGGTATCGGGTATTATATTACAGGGTAATAGTGTACCCTTCAACAGGAAATAATTATAGGTCTATTAGGGGGTACACAGCGTGACCCTAAAGTTTACTATGTATATCTACGACAAATAAAGTGTTCTGAGAAGCTTAAAATGAAGAAATAAGCCTTCTAAAAAGCTTTAAAAATTCAAAGACATTTTTCTATGTTAACTAACGGCACGGTATCGGACCTTAATATTGACCTATATATTTTAAATTGGACCGCGTATTATATTACAGGGTGATAGTGTTCCCTACCACAGGAAATAATTATAGGTCATTTAGGGGGTACACAGCGTGACCCTAAAGTTTACTATGTATGCCTATGCGAAATAAAGTGTTCCGAGAAGCTTAAAATGAAGAAATAAGCCTTCTAAAAAGCTTTAAAAATTCAAAGACATTTTTCTATGTTAACTAACGGCACGGTATCGGACCTTAATATTGACCTATAATTTTTAAATAGGACAACGTATTATATTACAGGGTAATAGTGTACCCTACCACAGGAAATAATTATAGGTCAATTAGGGGGTACACAGCGTGACCCTAAAGTTTACTATGTATGCCTATGCGAAATAGAGTGATCTGAGAAGCTTAAAATGAAGAAATAAGCGTTCTAAAATGCTTTAAAAATTCAAAGACATCTTTCAATGGTTAACTAACGCAAGGCGCGATATCAGACCTTAATATGGAACCATAATATTTAAATTGGACCAGGTATTATATTACAGGGTAATAGTGTACCCTACAACAGGAAATATTTATAGGTCAATTAGGGGGTACACTATGTATATTTTAAATAGTGCATTAAAACAAGGAGATTCGAAGACTCTTTTCTATGTTAACTAACGGTAGGGTATCGGACCTTAATATTGACCTAAAATTTTTAAATTGGACCACGTATTATATTACAGGGTGATAGTGTACCTTAACTCAGAAAACAATTATAGGTCAATTAGGGGGTACACAGCGTGACCCTAAATTTCACTGTGTATGCCTATGCGAAATAAAGTGTTCTGAGAAGCTTAAAATGAGGAAATAAGCGTTCTAAAATGCTTTAAAAATTCAAAGACATTTTTCAATGTTAACTAACGGCACGGTATCGGACCTTAATATTGACCTATAATTTTTAAATTGAACCACGTATTATATTACAGGGTAATAGTGTACCCTACCACAGGAAATAATTATAGGTCATTTAGGGGGTACAAAGCGTGACCCTAAATTTAACTATGTATGCCTATGCGAAATAGAGTGTTCTGAGAAGCTTAAAATGAAGAAATAAGCGTTCTAAAATGCTTTAAAAATTCAAAGACATCTTTCAATGGTTAACTAACGCAAGGCGCAATATCAGACCTTAATATTGACCCATAATATTTAAATTGGGCCAGGTATTATATTACAGGGTAATAGTGTACCCTACCACAGGAAATAATTATAGGTCAATTAGGGGGTACACTATGTATATTTTAAATAGTGCATTAAAACAAGGAAATTCGAAGACACTTTTCTTTGTTAACTAACGGCACGGTATCGGACCTTAATATTGACCTATAATTTTTAAATTGGACCACGTATTATATTACAGGGTTATAGTGTACCCTACCACAGGAAATAATTATAGGTCAATTAGGGGGTACACAGCGTGACCCTAAAGTTTACGATGTATGCCTATGCGAAATAAAGTGTTCTGAGAAGCTTAAAATGAGGAAATAAGCTTTCTAAAATGCTTTAAAAATTCAAAGACATTTTTCAATAACTAACGGCACGGTATCGGACCTTAATATTGACCTATATATTTTAAATTGGACCATGTATTATATTACAGGGTGATAGTGTTCCCCACCACAGGAAATAATTATAGGTCAATTAGGGGGTACACAGCGTGACCCTAAAGTTTACTATGTATGCCTATGCGAAATAAAGTGTTCCGAGAAGCTTAAAATAAAGAAATATGCCTTCTAAAAAGCTTTAAAAATTCAAAGACATTTTTCTATGTTAACTAACGGCACGGTATCGGACCTTAATATTGACCTATAGTTTTTAAATTCGACCACGTATTATATTACAGGGTAATAGTGCACCCTACCACAGGAAATAATTATAGGTGAATTAGGGGGAACACAGCGTGACCCTAAAGTTTACTATGTATGCCTATGCGAAATAAAGTGTTCTGAGAAGCTCAAAATGAAGAAATAAGCGTTCTAAAATGCTTTAAAAATTCAAAGACATCTTTCAATGGTTAACTAACGCAAGGCGCAAAATCAGACCTTAATATTGACCCATAATATTTAAATTGGACCAGGTATTATATTACAGGGTAATAGTGAACCCTACCACAGGAAATAATTATAGGTCAATTAGGGGGTACACTATGTATATTTTAAATATTGCATTAAAACAAGGAAATTCGAAGACATTTTTCTATGTTAACTAACGGCACGGTATCGGACCTTAATATTGACCTATAATTTTTAAATTGGACCACGTATTATATTACAGGGTAATAGTGTACCCTACCACAGGAAATAATTATAGGTCATTTAGGGGGTACACAGCGTCACCCTAAATTTTACTATGTATGCCTATGCAAAATAAAATGTTTTGAGAAGCTTAAAATGAAGAAATAAGCGTTCTAAAATGCTTTAAAAATTCAAATACATCTTTCAATGGTTAACCAACGCAAGGCGCGATATCAGACCTTAATATTGACCCATAATATTTAAATTGGACCAGGTATTATATTACAGGGTAATAGTGAACCCTACCACAGGAAATAATTATATGTCAATTAGGGGGTACACTATGTATATTTTAAACAGTGCATTAAAACAAGGAAATTGGAAGACACTTTTCTATGTTAACTAACGGCACGGTATCGGACCTTAATATTGTCCTTTAATTTTTAAATTTGACCACGTATTATATTACAGGGTAATAGTGTACCCTACCACAGGAAATAATTATAGGTCATTTAGAGGGTACACAGCGTCACCCTAAATTTTACTATGTATGCCTATGCAAATAAAAATGTTTTGAGAAGCTTAAAATGAAGAAATAAGCGTTCTAAAATGCTTTAAAAGTTCAAAGACATCTTTCAATGGTTAACCAACGCAAGGCGCGATATCAGACCTTAATATTGACCCATAATATTTAAATTGGACCAGGTGTTATATTACAGGGTAATAGTGAACCCTACCACAGGAAATAATTATATGTCAATTAGGGGGTACACTATGTATATTTTAAATAGTGCATTAAAACAAGGAAATTGGAAGACTCTTTTCTATGTTAACTAACGGCACGGTATCGGACCTTAATATTGACCTAAAATTTTTAAATTGGACCACGTATTATATTACAGGGTGATAGTGTACCCTACCACGGAAAATAATTATAGGTCAATTAGGGGGTACACAGCGTGACCCTTAAGTTTACTATGTATGCCTATGCGAAATAAAGTGTTCCGAGAAGCTTAAAATAAAGAAATATGCCTTCTAAAAAGCTTTAAAAATTCAAAGACATTTTTCTATGTTAACTAACGGCACGGTATCGGACCTTAATATTGACCTATAGTTTTTAAATTCGACCACGTATTATATTACAGGGTAATAGTGCACCCTACCACAGGAAATATTTATAGGTGAATTAGGGGGAACACAGCGTGACCCTAAAGTTTACTATGTATGCCTATGCGAAATAAAGCGTTCTGAGAAGCTCAAAATGAAGAAATAAGCGTTCTAAAATGCTTTAAAAATTCAAAGACATCTTTCAATGGTTAACTAACGCAAGGCGCAATATCAGACCTTAATATTGACCCATAATATTTAAATTGGACCAGGTATTATATTACAGGGTAATAATGTACCCTACCACAGGAAATAATTATAGGTCAATTACGGGGTACACTATGTATATTTTAAATAGTGCATTAAAACAAGGAAATTCGAAGACACTTTTCTATGTTAACTAACGGCACGGTATCGGACCTTAATATTGTCCTATAATTTTTAAATTGGACCACGTATTATATTCAGGGTTATAGTGTACCCTTCCACAGGAAATAATTATAGGTCAATTAGGGGGTACACAGCGTGACCCTAAAGTTTACTATGTATGCCTATGCGAAATAAAGTGTTCTGAGAAACTTAAAATGAGGAAATAAGCGTTCTAAAATACTTTAAAAATTCAAAGACATTTTTCTATGTTAACTAACGGCACGGTATCGGACCTTAATATTGACCTATAATTTTTAAATTGGACCACGTATTATATTACAGGGTAATAGTGTACCCTACCACAGGAAATAATTATAGGTCAATTAGGGGGTACACAGCGTGACCCTTAAGTTTACTATGTATGCCTATGCGAAATAAAGTGTTCCGAGAAGCTTAAAATAAAGAAATATGCCTTCTAAAAAGCTTTAAAAATTCAAAGACATTTTTCTATGTTAACTAACGGCACGGTATCGGACCTTAATATTGACCTATAGTTTTTAAATTCGACCACGTATTATATTACAGGGTAATAGTGCACCCTACCACAGGAAATATTTATAGGTGAATTAGGGGGAACACAGCGTGACCCTAAAGTTTACTATGTATGCCTATGCGAAATAAAGTGTTCTGAGAAGCTCAAAATGAAGAAATAAGCGTTCTAAAATGCTTTAAAAATTCAAAGACATCTTTCAATGGTTAACTAACGCAAGGCGCAATATCAGACCTTAATATTGACCCATAATATTTAAATTGGACCAGGTATTATATTACAGGGTAATAATGTACCCTACCACAGGAAATAATTATAGGTCAATTACGGGGTACACTATGTATATTTTAAATAGTGCATTAACCTTCCGTTAGTCGCGCACTTGTTTCCGACATGGTTAATCGCGTTGCACCTATGAGGTGTTTCTGATTTTTTGAAAGCCAAATGAAATTTAGTCTAGTTTAAATAGTTAATTGTTACCAATTTAAGACTCTTTAGAGAGATAAATATCAAAAAACTTATTTAGCGAAGTACCGAAGATAAATTTTTCTTGCTCCCGCGTCGGATCTCTTCCTCCATCACAAGATGTTCAACCAATTGACGCAAGAAGGTTCTGCGGTTTTTTACTCCGTAACCATTTTCTGTGTATATAACTTGACCATTTATACCTGCTACGTTGAGAAGGACAGAAAATGAGATAAAATATATATATTTAATTCATAAAAATATTATATCCATAATACTTGCGTCAATGGTCGCGCTGCACCAGAGGGGTGATTTGAACGTTTCCAACTCTCCATCGACATGTTCTAAGGTCGGTTTTACACGGACATTTGAGTAATCCAAAGTTAGGAACATAACATTAGGCTCGACCCCCGGAAAAATCTATTGACGGCAAAGGAGGTGGAAGTGCAGTAGGGATGCACCTGTGAGGTGCGCGCGACTAACGGAAGGTTAAAACAAGGAAATTCGAAGACACTTTTCTATGTTAACTAACGGCACGGTATCGGACCTTAATATTGTCCTATAATTTTTAAATTGGACCACGTATTATATTCAGGGTTATAGTGTACCCTTCCACAGGAAATAATTATAGGTCAATTAGGGGGTACACAGCGTGACCCTAAAGTTTACTATGTATGCCTATGCGAAATAAAGTGTTCTGAGAAACTTAAAATGAGGAAATAAGCGTTCTAAAATACTTTAAAAATTCAAAGACATTTTTCTATGTTAACTAACGGCACGGTATCGGACCTTAATATTGACCTATAATTTTTAAATTGGACCACGTATTATATTACAGGGTAATAGTGTACCCTACCTCAGGAAATAATTATAGGTCATTTAGGGGGTACACAGCGTCACCCTAAATTTTACTATGTATGCCTATGCAAAATAAAATGTTTTGAGAAGCTTAAAATGAAGAAATAAGCGTTCTAAAATGCTTTAAAAATTCAAAGACAACTTTCAATGGTTAACCAACGCAAGGCGCGATATCAGACCTTAATATTGACCCATAATATTTAAATTGGACCAGGTATTATATTACAGGGTAATAGTGAACCCTACCACAGGAAATAATTATATGTCAATTAGGGGGTACACTATGTATATTTTAAACAGTGCATTAAAACAAGGAAATTGGAAGACACTTTTCTATGTTAACTAACGGCACGGTATCGGACCTTAATATTGTCCTATAATTTTTAAATTTGACCACGTATTATATTACAGGGTAATAGTGTACCCTACCACAGGAAATAATTATAGGTCATTTAGGGGGTACACAGCGTCACCCTAAATTTTACTATGTATGCCTATGCAAATAAAAATGTTTTGAGAAGCTTAAAATGAAGAAATAAGCGTTCTAAAATGCTTTAAAAGTTCAAAGACATCTTTCAATGGTTAACCAACGCAAGGCGCGATATCAGACCTTAATATTGACCCATAATATTTAAATTGGACCAGGTATTATATTACAGGGTAATAGTGAACCCTACCACAGGAAATAATTATATGTCAATTAGGGGGTACACTATGTATATTTTAAATAGTGCATTAAAACAAGGAAATTGGAAGACTCTTTTCTATGTTAACTAACGGCACGGTATTGGACCTTAATATTGACCTATAATTTTTAAATTGGACCACATATTATATTACAGGGTAATAGTGTACCCTACCGCAGGAAATAATTATAGGTCAATTAGGGGGTACACAGCGTGACCCCAAAGTTTACTATGTATGCCTATGCGAAATAGAGTGTTCTGAGAAGCTTAAAATGAAGAAATAAGCGTTCTAAAATGCTTTAAAAATTCAAAGACATCTTTCAATGGTTAACTAACGCAAGGCGCAGTATCAGACCTTAATATTGACCCATTTTATTTAAATTGGACCAGGTATTATATTACAGGGTAATAGTGTACCCTACAACAGGAAATAATTATAGGTCAATTAGGGGGTACACTATGTATATTTTAAATAGTGCATTAAAACAAGGAAATTAGAAGACACTTTTCTATGTTAACTAACGGCACGGTATCGGACCTTAATATTGACCTATAATTTTTAAATTGGACCACGTATTATAATACAGGGTGATAGTGTACCCTACCACGGAAAATAATTATAGGTCAATTAGGGGGTACACAGCGTGACCCTTAAGTTTACTATGTATGCCTATGCGAAATAAAGTGTTCTGAGAAGCTCAAAATGAAGAAATAAGCGTTCTAAAATGCTTTAAAAATTCAAAGACATCTTTCAATGGTTAACTAACGCAAGGCGCAATAACAGACCTTAATATTGACCCATAATATTTAAATTAGACCAGGTATTATATTACAGGGTAATAGTGTACCCTACCACAGGAAATAATTATAGGTCAATTAGGGGGTACACTATGTATATTTTAAATAGTGCATTAAAACAAGGAAATTCGAAAACACTTTTCTATGTTAACTAACGGCACGGTATCGGTCCTTAATATTGACCTATAATTTTTAAATTGGACCACGTATTATATTACAGGGTAATAGTGTACACTACCACAGGAAATAATTATATGTCATTTAGGGGGTACACAGCGTCACCCTAAATTTTACTATGTATGCCTATGCAAAATAAAATGTTTTGAGAAGCTTAAAATGAAGAAATAAGCGTTCTAAAATGCTTTAAAAATTCAAAGACATCTTTCAATGGTTAACTAACGCAAAGCGCAATAACAGACCTTAATATTGACCCATAATATTTAAATTGGACCAGGTATTATATTACAGGGTAATAGTGTACCCTACCACAGGAAATAATTATAGGTCAATTAGGGGGTACACTATGTATATTTTAAATAGTGCATTAAAACAAGGAAATTCGAAGACACTTTTCTATGTTAACTAACGGCACGGTATCGGACCTTAATATTGACCTATAATTTTTAAATTGGACCACGTATTATATTACAGGGTAATATTGTTCCCTACCACGGGAAATAATTATAGGTCACTTAGGGGTACACAGCGTGACCCTAAAGTTTACTACGTATGCCTATGCGAAATAAAGTGTTCTGAGAAGCTTAAAATGAGGAAATAAGCGTTCTAAAATGCTTTAAAAATTCAAAGACATCTTTCAATGTTTAACTAACGCAAGGCGCAATATCAGACCTTAATATTGACCAATAATATTTAAATTGGACCAGGTATTATATTACAGGGTAATAGTGTACCCTACAACAGGAAATAATTATTGGTCAATTAGGGGGTACATTATGTATATTTTAAATAGTGCATTAAAACAAGGAAATTCGATGGCACTTTTCTATGTTAACTAACGGCACGGTATCGGACCTTAATATTGACCTATAATTTTTAAATTGGACCACGTATTATATTACAAGGTTATAGTGTACCCTACCACAGGAATTAATTATATGTCAATTAGGGGGTACACAGCGTGACCCTAAAGTTTACTATGTATGCCTAAGCGAAATAGAGTGTTCTGAGAAGCTTAAAATGAGGAAATAAGCGTTCTAAAATGCTTTAAAAATTCAAAGACATCTTTCAATGGTTAACTAACGCAAGGCGCAATATCAGACCTTAATATTGACCCATAATATTTAAATTGGACCAGGTATTATATTACAGGGTAATAGTGTACCCTACCACAGGAAATAATTATAGGTCAATTAGGGGGTACACTATGTATATTTTAAATAGTGCATTGAAACAAGGAAATTCGAAGACACTTTTCTATGTTAACTAACGGCACGGTATCGGACCTTAATATTGACCTATAATTTTTAATTTGGACCACGTATTATATTACAGGGTCATAGTGTACCCTACCACAGGAAATAATTATAGGTCAATTAGGGGGTACGCAGCGTGACCCTAAAGTTTACTATGTATTCCTATGCGAAATAAAGTGTTCTGAGAAGCTTAAAATGAAGAAATAAGCCTTCTAAAAAGCTTTAAAAATTCAAAGACATTTTTCTATGTTAGCTAACGGCACGGTATCGGACCTTAATATTGACCAAAAATTTTTAAATTGGACCACGTATTATATTACAGGGTGATAGTGTACCCTACCACAGGAAATAATTATAGGTCAATTAGGGGGTACACAGCGTGACCCTAAAGTTTACTATGTATGCCTATGCGAAATAAAGTGTTCTGAGAAGCTTAAAATGAGGAAATAAGCGTTCTAAAATGCTTTAAAAATTCAAAGACATTTTTCAATGTTAACTAACGGCACGGTATCGGACTTTAATATTGACCTATAATTTTTAAATTGGACCACGTATTATATTACAGGGTAATAGTGTACCCTTCCACAGGAAATAATTATAGGTCAATTAGGGGGTACACAGCGTGACCCTAAAGTTTACTATGTATGCCTATGCAAAATAGAGTGTTCTGAGAAGCTTAAAATGAAGAAATAAGCGTTCTAAAATGCTTTAAAAATTCAAAGACATCTCTCAATGGTTAACTAACGCAAGGCGCAATATCAGACCTTAATATTGACCCATATTATTTAAATTGGACCAGGTATTATATTACAGGGTAATAGTGTACCCTACCACAGGAAATAATTATAGGTCAATTAGGGGGTACACTATGTATATTTTAAATAGTGCATTAAAACAAGGAAATACGAAGACACTTTTCTATGTTAACTAACGGCACGGTATTGGACCTTAATATTGACCTATAATTTTTAAATTGGACCACGTATTATATTACAGGGTAATAGTGTACCCTACCACAGGAAATAATTATAGGTCAATTAGGGGGTACACTATGTATATTTTAAATAGTGCATTAAAACAAGGAAATACGAAGACACTTTTCTATGTTAACTAACGGCACGGTATCGGACCTTAATATTGTCCTATAATTTTTAAATTTGACCACGTATTATATTACAGGGTAATAGTGTACCCTACCACAGGAAATAATTATAGGTCATTTAGGGGGTACACAGCGTCACCCTAAATTTTACTATGTATGCCTATGC
This sequence comes from Parasteatoda tepidariorum, assembly GCF_982258835.1. Taxonomy (NCBI): domain Eukaryota; kingdom Metazoa; phylum Arthropoda; class Arachnida; order Araneae; family Theridiidae; genus Parasteatoda; species Parasteatoda tepidariorum. The sequence goes on along the minus strand of NC_141759.1, from coordinate 106,096,349 downwards.
AAATAAAAATGTTTTGAGAAGCTTAAAATGAAGAAATAAGCGTTCTAAAATGCTTTAAAAGTTCAAAGACATCTTTCAATGGTTAACCAACGCAAGGCGCGATATCAGACCTTAATATTGACCCATAATATTTAAATTGGACCAGGTATTATATTACAGGGTAATAGTGAACCCTACCACAGGAAATAATTATATGTCAATTAGGGGGTACACTATGTATATTTTAAATAGTGCATTAAAACAAGGAAATTGGAAGACTCTTTTCTATGTTAACTAACGGCACGGTATTGGACCTTAATATTGACGTATAATTTTTAAATTGGACCACGTATTATATTACAGGGTAATAGTGTACCCTACCGCAGGAAATAATTATAGGTCAATTAGGGGGTACACAGCGTGACCCCAAAGTTTACTATGTATGCCTATGCGAAATAGAGTGTTCTGAGAAGCTTAAAATGAAGAAATAAGCGTTCTAAAATGCTTTAAAAATTCAAAGACATCTTTCAATGGTTAACTAACGCAAGGCGCAGTATCAGACCTTAATATTGACCCATTTTATTTAAATTGGACCAGGTATTATATTACAGGGTAATAGTGTACCCTACAACAGGAAATAATTATAGGTCAATTAGGGGGTACACTATGTATATTTTAAATAGTGCATTAAAACAAGGAAATTAGAAGACACTTTTCTATGTTAACTAACGGCACGGTATCGGACCTTAATATTGACCTATAATTTTTAAATTGGACCACGTATTATATTACAGGGTAATAGTGTACACTACCACAGGAAATAATTATATGTCATTTAGGGGGTACACAGCGTCACCCTAAATTTTACTATGTATGCCTATGCAAAATAAAATGTTTTGAGAAGCTTAAAATGAAGAAATAAGCGTTCTAAAATGCTTTAAAAATTCAAAGACATCTTTCAATGGTTAACTAACGCAAAGCGCAATAACAGACCTTAATATTGACCCATAATATTTAAATTGGACCAGGTATTATATTACAGGGTAATAGTGTACCCTACCACAGGAAATAATTATAGGTCAATTAGGGGGTACACTATGTATATTTTAAATAGTGCATTAAAACAAGGAAATTCGAAGACACTTTTCAATGTTAACTAACGGCACGGTATCGGACCTTAATATTGACCTATAATTTTTAAATTGGACCACGTATTATATTACAGGGTAATATTGTTCCCTACCACGGGAAATAATTATAGGTCACTTAGGGGTACACAGCGTGACCCTAAAGTTTACTACGTATGCCTATGCGAAATAAAGTGTTCTGAGAAGCTTAAAATGAGGAAATAAGCGTTCTAAAATGCTTTAAAAATTCAAAGACATCTTTCAATGTTTAACTAACGCAAGGCGCAATATCAGACCTTAATATTGACCAATAATATTTAAATTGGACCAGGTATTATATTACAGGGTAATAGTGTACCCTACCACAGGAAATAATTATTGGTCAATTAGGGGGTACATTATGTATATTTTAAATAGTGCATTAAAACAAGGAAATTCGATGGCACTTTTCTATGTTAACTAACGGCACGGTATCGGACCTTAATATTGACCTATAATTTTTAAATTGGACCACGTATTATATTACAAGGTTATAGTGTACCCTACCACAGGAATTAATTATATGTCAATTAGGGGGTACACAGCGTGACCCTAAAGTTTACTATGTATGCCTAAGCGAAATAGAGTGTTCTGAGAAGCTTAAAATGAGGAAATAAGCGTTCTAAAATGCTTTAAAAATTCAAAGACATCTTTCAATGGTTAACTAACGCAAGGCGCAATATCAGACCTTAATATTGACCCATAATATTTAAATTGGACCAGGTATTATATTACAGGGTAATAGTGTACCCTACCACAGGAAATAATTATAGGTCAATTAGGGGGTACACTATGTATATTTTAAATAGTGCATTAAAACAAGGAAATTCGAAGACACTTTTCTATGTTAACTAACGGCACGGTATCGGACCTTAATATTGACCTATAATTTTTAGTTTAGACCACGTATTATATTACAGGGTCATAGTGTACCCTACCACAGGAAATAATTATAGGTCAATTAGGGGGTACGCAGCGTGACCCTAAAGTTTACTATGTATTCCTATGCGAAATAAAGTGTTCTGACAAGCTTAAAATGAAGAAATAAGCCTTCTAAAAAGCTTTAAAAATTCAAAGACATTTTTCTATGTTAGCTAACGGCACGGTATCGGACCTTAATATTGACCAAAAATTTTTAAATTGGACCACGTATTATATTACAGGGTGATAGTGTACCCTACCACAGGAAATAATTATAGGTCAATTAGGGGGTACACAGCGTGACCCTAAAGTTTACTATGTATGCCTATGCGAAATAAAGTGTTCTGAGAAGCTTAAAATGAGGAAATAAGCGTTCTAAAATGCTTTAAAAATTCAAAGACATTTTTCAATGTTAACTAACGGCACGGTATCGGACTTTAATATTGACCTATAATTTTTAAATTGGACCACGTATTATATTACAGGGTAATAGTGTACCCTACCTCAGGAAATAATTATAGGTCATTTAGGGGGTACACAGCGTCACCCTAAATTTTACTATGTATGCCTATGCAAAATAAAATGTTTTGAGAAGCTTAAAATGAAGAAATAAGCGTTCTAAAATGCTTTAAAAATTCAAAGACAACTTTCAATGGTTAACCAACGCAAGGCGCGATATCAGACCTTAATATTGACCCATAATATTTAAATTGGACCAGGTATTATATTACAGGGTAATAGTGAACCCTACCACAGGAAATAATTATATGTCAATTAGGGGGTACACTATGTATATTTTAAACAGTGCATTAAAACAAGGAAATTGGAAGACACTTTTCTATGTTAACTAACGGCACGGTATCGGACCTTAATATTGTCCTATAATTTTTAAATTTGACCACGTATTATATTACAGGGTAATAGTGTACCCTACCACAGGAAATAATTATAGGTCATTTAGGGGGTACACAGCGTCACCCTAAATTTTACTATGTATGCCTATGCAAATAAAAATGTTTTGAGAAGCTTAAAATGAAGAAATAAGCGTTCTAAAATGCTTTAAAAGTTCAAAGACATCTTTCAATGGTTAACCAACGCAAGGCGCGATATCAGACCTTAATATTGACCCATAATATTTAAATTGGACCAGGTATTATATTACAGGGTAATAGTGAACCCTACCACAGGAAATAATTATATGTCAATTAGGGGGTACACTATGTATATTTTAAATAGTGCATTAAAACAAGGAAATTGGAAGACTCTTTTCTATGTTAACTAACGGCACGGTATTGGACCTTAATATTGACCTATAATTTTTAAATTGGACCACATATTATATTACAGGGTAATAGTGTACCCTACCGCAGGAAATAATTATAGGTCAATTAGGGTGTACACAGCGTGACCCCAAAGTTTACTATGTATGCCTATGCGAAATAGAGTGTTCTGAGAAGCTTAAAATGAAGAAATAAGCGTTCTAAAATGCTTTAAAAATTCAAAGACATCTTTCAATGGTTAACTAACGCAAGGCGCAGTATCAGACCTTAATATTGACCCATTTTATTTAAATTGGACCAGGTATTATATTACAGGGTAATAGTGTACCCTACAACAGGAAATAATTATAGGTCAATTAGGGGGTACACTATGTATATTTTAAATAGTGCATTAAAACAAGGAAATTAGAAGACACTTTTCTATGTTAACTAACGGCACGGTATCGGACCTTAATATTGACCTATAATTTTTAAATTGGACCACGTATTATAATACAGGGTGATAGTGTACCCTACCACGGAAAATAATTATAGGTCAATTAGGGGGTACACAGCGTGACCCTTAAGTTTACTATGTATGCCTATGCGAAATAAAGTGTTCTGAGAAGCTCAAAATGAAGAAATAAGCGTTCTAAAATGCTTTAAAAATTCAAAGACATCTTTCAATGGTTAACTAACGCAAGGCGCAATAACAGACCTTAATATTGACCCATAATATTTAAATTAGACCAGGTATTATATTACAGGGTAATAGTGTACCCTACCACAGGAAATAATTATAGGTCAATTAGGGGGTACACTATGTATATTTTAAATAGTGCATTAAAACAAGGAAATTCGAAAACACTTTTCTATGTTAACTAACGGCACGGTATCGGTCCTTAATATTGACCTATAATTTTTAAATTGGACCACGTATTATATTACAGGGTAATAGTGTACACTACCACAGGAAATAATTATATGTCATTTAGGGGGTACACAGCGTCACCCTAAATTTTACTATGTATGCCTATGCAAAATAAAATGTTTTGAGAAGCTTAAAATGAAGAAATAAGCGTTCTAAAATGCTTTAAAAATTCAAAGACATCTTTCAATGGTTAACTAACGCAAAGCGCAATAACAGACCTTAATATTGACCCATAATATTTAAATTGGACCAGGTATTATATTACAGGGTAATAGTGTACCCTACCACAGGAAATAATTATAGGTCAATTAGGGGGTACACTATGTATATTTTAAATAGTGCATTAAAACAAGGAAATTCGAAGACACTTTTCTATGTTAACTAACGGCACGGTATCGGACCTTAATATTGACCTATAATTTTTAAATTGGACCACGTATTATATTACAGGGTAATATTGTTCCCTACCACGGGAAATAATTATAGGTCACTTAGGGGTACACAGCGTGACCCTAAAGTTTACTACGTATGCCTATGCGAAATAAAGTGTTCTGAGAAGCTTAAAATGAGGAAATAAGCGTTCTAAAATGCTTTAAAAATTCAAAGACATCTTTCAATGTTTAACTAACGCAAGGCGCAATATCAGACCTTAATATTGACCAATAATATTTAAATTGGACCAGGTATTATATTACAGGGTAATAGTGTACCCTACAACAGGAAATAATTATTGGTCAATTAGGGGGTACATTATGTATATTTTAAATAGTGCATTAAAACAAGGAAATTCGATGGCACTTTTCTATGTTAACTAACGGCACGGTATCGGACCTTAATATTGACCTATAATTTTTAAATTGGACCACGTATTATATTACAAGGTTATAGTGTACCCTACCACAGGAATTAATTATATGTCAATTAGGGGGTACACAGCGTGACCCTAAAGTTTACTATGTATGCCTAAGCGAAATAGAGTGTTCTGAGAAGCTTAAAATGAGGAAATAAGCGTTCTAAAATGCTTTAAAAATTCAAAGACATCTTTCAATGGTTAACTAACGCAAGGCGCAATATCAGACCTTAATATTGACCCATAATATTTAAATTGGACCAGGTATTATATTACAGGGTAATAGTGTACCCTACCACAGGAAATAATTATAGGTCAATTAGGGGGTACACTATGTATATTTTAAATAGTGCATTGAAACAAGGAAATTCGAAGACACTTTTCTATGTTAACTAACGGCACGGTATCGGACCTTAATATTGACCTATAATTTTTAATTTGGACCACGTATTATATTACAGGGTCATAGTGTACCCTACCACAGGAAATAATTATAGGTCAATTAGGGGGTACGCAGCGTGACCCTAAAGTTTACTATGTATTCCTATGCGAAATAAAGTGTTCTGAGAAGCTTAAAATGAAGAAATAAGCCTTCTAAAAAGCTTTAAAAATTCAAAGACATTTTTCTATGTTAGCTAACGGCACGGTATCGGACCTTAATATTGACCAAAAATTTTTAAATTGGACCACGTATTATATTACAGGGTGATAGTGTACCCTACCACAGGAAATAATTATAGGTCAATTAGGGGGTACACAGCGTGACCCTAAAGTTTACTATGTATGCCTATGCGAAATAAAGTGTTCTGAGAAGCTTAAAATGAGGAAATAAGCGTTCTAAAATGCTTTAAAAATTCAAAGACATTTTTCAATGTTAACTAACGGCACGGTATCGGACTTTAATATTGACCTATAATTTTTAAATTGGACCACGTATTATATTACAGGGTAATAGTGTACCCTTCCACAGGAAATAATTATAGGTCAATTAGGGGGTACACAGCGTGACCCTAAAGTTTACTATGTATGCCTATGCAAAATAGAGTGTTCTGAGAAGCTTAAAATGAAGAAATAAGCGTTCTAAAATGCTTTAAAAATTCAAAGACATCTCTCAATGGTTAACTAACGCAAGGCGCAATATCAGACCTTAATATTGACCCATATTATTTAAATTGGACCAGGTATTATATTACAGGGTAATAGTGTACCCTACCACAGGAAATAATTATAGGTCAATTAGGGGGTACACTATGTATATTTTAAATAGTGCATTAAAACAAGGAAATACGAAGACACTTTTCTATGTTAACTAACGGCACGGTATTGGACCTTAATATTGACCTATAATTTTTAAATTGGACCACGTATTATATTACAGGGTAATAGTGTACCCTACCACAGGAAATAATTATAGGTCAATTAGGGGGTACACTATGTATATTTTAAATAGTGCATTAAAACAAGGAAATACGAAGACACTTTTCTATGTTAACTAACGGCACGGTATCGGACCTTAATATTGTCCTATAATTTTTAAATTTGACCACGTATTATATTACAGGGTAATAGTGTACCCTACCACAGGAAATAATTATAGGTCATTTAGGGGGTACACAGCGTCACCCTAAATTTTACTATGTATGCCTATGCAAATAAAAATGTTTTGAGAAGCTTAAAATGAAGAAATAAGCGTTCTAAAATGCTTTAAAAGTTCAAAGACATCTTTCAATGGTTAACCAACGCAAGGCGCGATATCAGACCTTAATATTGACCCATAATATTTAAATTGGACCAGGTATTATATTACAGGGTAATAGTGAACCCTACCACAGGAAATAATTATATGTCAATTAGGGGGTACACTATGTATATTTTAAATAGTGCATTAAAACAAGGAAATTGGAAGACTCTTTTCTATGTTAACTAACGGCACGGTATTGGACCTTAATATTGACCTATAATTTTTAAATTGGACCACGTATTATATTACAGGGTAATAGTGTACCCTACCGCAGGAAATAATTATAGGTCAATTAGGGGGTACACAGCGTGACCCCAAAGTTTACTATGTATGCCTATGCGAAATAGAGTGTTCTGAGAAGCTTAAAATGAAGAAATAAGCGTTCTAAAATGCTTTAAAAATTCAAAGACATCTTTCAATGGTTAACTAACGCAAGGCGCAGTATCAGACCTTAATATTGACCCATTTTATTTAAATTGGACCAGGTATTATATTACAGGGTAATAGTGTACCCTACAACAGGAAATAATTATAGGTCAATTAGGGGGTACACTATGTATATTTTAAATAGTGCATTAAAACAAGGAAATTAGAAGACACTTTTCTATGTTAACTAACGGCACGGTATCGGACCTTAATATTGACCTATAATTTTTAAATTGGACCACGTATTATATTACAGGGTAATAGTGTACACTACCACAGGAAATAATTATATGTCATTTAGGGGGTACACAGCGTCACCCTAAATTTTACTATGTATGCCTATGCAAAATAAAATGTTTTGAGAAGCTTAAAATGAAGAAATAAGCGTTCTAAAATGCTTTAAAAATTCAAAGACATCTTTCAATGGTTAACTAACGCAAAGCGCAATAACAGACCTTAATATTGACCCATAATATTTAAATTGGACCAGGTATTATATTACAGGGTAATAGTGTACCCTACCACAGGAAATAATTATAGGTCAATTAGGGGGTACACTATGTATATTTTAAATAGTGCATTAAAACAAGGAAATTCGAAGACACTTTTCAATGTTAACTAACGGCACGGTATCGGACCTTAATATTGACCTATAATTTTTAAATTGGACCACGTATTATATTACAGGGTAATATTGTTCCCTACCACGGGAAATAATTATAGGTCACTTAGGGGTACACAGCGTGACCCTAAAGTTTACTACGTATGCCTATGCGAAATAAAGTGTTCTGAGAAGCTTAAAATGAGGAAATAAGCGTTCTAAAATGCTTTAAAAATTCAAAGACATCTTTCAATGTTTAACTAACGCAAGGCGCAATATCAGACCTTAATATTGACCAATAATATTTAAATTGGACCAGGTATTATATTACAGGGTAATAGTGTACCCTACCACAGGAAATAATTATTGGTCAATTAGGGGGTACATTATGTATATTTTAAATAGTGCATTAAAACAAGGAAATTCGATGGCACTTTTCTATGTTAACTAACGGCACGGTATCGGACCTTAATATTGACCTATAATTTTTAAATTGGACCACGTATTATATTACAAGGTTATAGTGTACCCTACCACAGGAATTAATTATATGTCAATTAGGGGGTACACAGCGTGACCCTAAAGTTTACTATGTATGCCTAAGCGAAATAGAGTGTTCTGAGAAGCTTAAAATGAGGAAATAAGCGTTCTAAAATGCTTTAAAAATTCAAAGACATCTTTCAATGGTTAACTAACGCAAGGCGCAATATCAGACCTTAATATTGACCCATAATATTTAAATTGGACCAGGTATTATATTACAGGGTAATAGTGTACCCTACCACAGGAAATAATTATAGGTCAATTAGGGGGTACACTATGTATATTTTAAATAGTGCATTAAAACAAGGAAATTCGAAGACACTTTTCTATGTTAACTAACGGCACGGTATCGGACCTTAATATTGACCTATAATTTTTAGTTTGGACCACGTATTATATTACAGGGTCATAGTGTACCCTACCACAGGAAATAATTATAGGTCAATTAGGGGGTACGCAGCGTGACCCTAAAGTTTACTATGTATTCCTATGCGAAATAAAGTGTTCTGACAAGCTTAAAATGAAGAAATAAGCCTTCTAAAAAGCTTTAAAAATTCAAAGACATTTTTCTATGTTAGCTAACGGCACGGTATCGGACCTTAATATTGACCAAAAATTTTTAAATTGGACCACGTATTATATTACAGGGTGATAGTGTACCCTACCACAGGAAATAATTATAGGTCAATTAGGGGGTACACAGCGTGACCCTAAAGTTTACTATGTATGCCTATGCGAAATAAAGTGTTCTGAGAAGCTTAAAATGAGGAAATAAGCGTTCTAAAATGCTTTAAAAATTCAAAGACATTTTTCAATGTTAACTAACGGCACGGTATCGGACTTTAATATTGACCTATAATTTTTAAATTGGACCACGTATTATATTACAGGGTAATAGTGTACCCTTCCACAGGAAATAATTATAGGTCAATTAGGGGGTACACAGCGTGACCCTAAAGTTTACTATGTATGCCTATGCGAAATAGAGTGTTCTGAGAAGCTTAAAATGAAGAAATAAGCGTTCTAAAATGCTTTAAAAATTCAAAGACATCTCTCAATGGTTAACTAACGCAAGGCGCAATATCAGACCTTAATATTGACCCATATTATTTAAATTGGACCAGGTATTATATTACAGGGTAATAGTGTACCCTACCACAGGAAATAATTATAGGTCAATTAGGGGGTACACTATGTATATTTTAAATAGTGCATTAAAACAAGGAAATACGAAGACACTTTTCTATGTTAACTAACGGCACGGTATTGGACCTTAATATTGACCTATAATTTTTAAATTGGACCACGTATTATATTACAGGGTAATAGTGTACCCTACCACAGGAAATAATTATAGGTCAATTAGGGGGTACACTATGTATATTTTAAATAGTGCATTAAAACAAGGAAATTCGAAGACACTTTTCTATGTTAACTAACGGCACGGTATCGGACCTTAATATTGACCTATAATTTTTAATTTGGACCACGTATTATATTATAGGGTCATAGTGTACCCTACCACAGGAAATAATTATAGGTCAATTAGGGGGTACGCAGCGTGACCCTAAAGTTTACTATGTATTCCTATGCGAAATAAAGTGTTCTGAGAAGCTTAAAATGAAGAAATAAGCCTTCTAAAAAGCTTTAAAAATTCAAAGACATTTTTCTATGTTAGCTAACGGCACGGTATCGGACCTTAATATTGACCAAAAATTTTTAAATTGGACCACGTATTATATTACAGGGTGATAGTGTACCCTACCACAGGAAATAATTATAGGTCAATTAGGGGGTACACAGCGTGACCCTAAAGTTTACTATGTATGCCTATGCGAAATAAAGTGTTCTGAGAAGCTTAAAATGAGGAAATAAGCGTTCTAAAATGCTTTAAAAATTCAAAGACATTTTTCAATGTTAACTAACGGCACGGTATCGGACTTTAATATTGACCTATAATTTTTAAATTGGACCACGTATTATATTACAGGGTAATAGTGTACCCTTCCACAGGAAATAATTATAGGTCAATTAGGGGGTACACAGCGTGACCCTAAAGTTTACTATGTATGCCTATGCGAAATAGAGTGTTCTGAGAAGCTTAAAATGAAGAAATAAGCGTTCTAAAATGCTTTAAAAATTCAAAGACATCTCTCAATGGTTAACTAACGCAAGGCGCAATATCAGACCTTAATATTGACCCATATTATTTAAATTGGACCAGGTATTATATTACAGGGTAATAGTGTACCCTACCACAGGAAATAATTATAGGTCAATTAGGGGGTACACTATGTATATTTTAAATAGTGCATTAAAACAAGGAAATTCGAAAACACTTTTCTATGTTAACTAACGGCACGGTATCGGTCCTTAATATTGACCTATAATTTTTAAATTGGACCACGTATTATATTACAGGGTAATAGTGTACACTACCACAGGAAATAATTATAGGTCATTTAGGGGGAACACAGCGTCACCCTAAATTTTACTATGTATGCCTATGCAAAATAAAATGTTTTGAGAAGCTTAAAATGAAGAAATAAGCGTTCTAAAATGCTTTAAAAATTCAAAGACATCTTTCAATGGTTAACTAACGCAAAGCGCAATAACAGACCTTAATATTGACCCATAATATTTAAATTGGACCAGGTATTATATTACAGGGTAATAGTGTACCCTACCACAGGAAATAATTATAGGTCAATTAGGGGGTACACTATGTATATTTTAAATAGTGCATTAAAACAAGGAAATTCGAAGACACTTTTCTATGTTAACTAACGGCACGGTATCGGACCCTAATATTGACCTATAATTTTTAAATTGGACCACGTATTATATTACAGGGTAATATTGTTCCCTACCACGGGAAATAATTATAGGTCACTTAGGGGTACACAGCGTGACCCTAAAGTTTACTACGTATGCCTATGCGAAATAAAGTGTTCTGAGAAGCTTAAAATGAGGAAATAACGTTCTAAAATGCTTTAAAAATTCAAAGACATCTTTCAATGTTTAACTAACGCAAGGCGCAATATCAGACCTTAATATTGACCAATAATATTTAAATTGGACCAGGTATTATATTACAGGGTAATAGTGTACCCTACCACAGGAAATAATTATTGGTCAATTAGGGGGTACATTATGTATATTTTAAATAGTGCATTAAAACAAGGAAATTCGATGGCACTTTTCTATGTTAACTAACGGCACGGTATCGGACCTTAATATTGACCTATAATTTTTCAATTGGACCACGTATTATATTACAGGGTTATAGTGTACCCTACCACAGGAATTAATTATATGTCAATTAGGGGGTACACAGCGTGACCCTAAAGTTTACTATGTATGCCTAAGCGAAATAGAGTGTTCTGAGAAGCTTAAAATGAGGAAATAAGCGTTCTAAAATGCTTTAAAAATTCAAAGACTTCTTTCAATGGTTAACTAACGCAAGGCGCAATATCAGACCTTAATATTGATACATAATATTTAAATTGGACCAGGTATTATATTACAGGGTAATAGTGTACCCTACCACAGGAAATAATTATAGGTCAATTAGGGGGTACACTATGTATATTTTAAATAGTGCATTAAAACAAGGAAATTCGAAGACACTTTTCTATGTTAATTAACGGCACGGTATCGAACCTTAATATTGACCTATAATTTTTAATTTGGACCACGTATTATATTACAGGGTCATAGTGTACCCTACCACAGGAAATAATTATAGGTCAATTAGGGGGTACGCAGCGTGACCCTAAAGTTTACTATGTATTCCTATGCGAAATAAAGTGTTCTGAGAAGCTTAAAATGAAGAAATAAGCCTTCTAAAAAGCTTTAAAAATTCAAAGACATTTTTCTATGTTAGCTAACGGCACGGTATCGGACCTTAATATTGACCAAAAATTTTTAAATTGGACCACGTATTATATTACAGGGTGATAGTGTACACTACCACAGGAAATAATTATAGGTCAATTAGGGGGTACACAGCGTGACCCTAAAGTTTACTATGTATGCCTATGCGAAATAAAGTGTTCTGAGAAGCTTAAAATGAGGAAATAAGCGTTCTAAAATGCTTTAAAAATTCAAAGACATTTTTCAATGTTAACTAACGGCACGGTATCGGACTTTAATATTGACCTATAATTTTTAAATTGGACCACGTATTATATTACAGGGTAATAGTGTACCCTTCCACAGGAAATAATTATAGGTCAATTAGAGGGTACACAGCGTGACCCTAAAGTTTACTATGTATGCCTATGCGAAATAGAGTGTTCTGAGAAGCTTAAAATGAAGAAATAAGCGTTCTAAAATGCTTTAAAAATTCAAAGACATCTCTCAATGGTTAACTAACACAAGGCGCAATATCAGACCTTAATATTGACCCATATTATTTAAATTGGACCAGGTATTATATTACAGGGTAATAGTGTACCCTACCACAGGAAATAATTATAGGTCAATTAGGGGGTACACTATGTATATTTTAAATAGTGCATTAAAACAAGGAAATACGAAGACACTTTTCTATGTTAACTAACGGCACGGTATTGGACCTTAATATTGACCTATAATTTTTAAATTGGACCACGTATTATATTACAGGGTAATAGTGTACCCTACCACAGGAAATAATTATAGGTCAATTAGGGGGTACACAGCGTGACCCCAAAGTTTACTATGTATGCCTATGCGAAATAGAGTGTTCTGAGAAGCTTAAAATGAAGAAATAAGCGTTCTAAAATGCTTTAAAAATTCAAAGACATCTTTCAATGGTTAACTAACGCAAAGGCGCAGTATCAGACCTTAATATTGACCCATTTTATTTAAATTGGACCAGGTATTATATTACAGGGTAATAGTGTACCCTACCACAGGAAATAATTATAGGTCAATTAGGGGGTACACTATGTATATTTTAAATAGTGCATTAAGATAAGGAAATTCGAAGACACTTTTCTATGTTAACTAACGGCACGGTATCGGTCCTTAATATTGACCTATAATTTTTAAATTGGACCACGTATTATATTACAGGGTAATAGTGTACACTACCACAGGAAATAATTATAGGTCATTTAGGGGGTACACAGCGTCACCCTAAATTTTACTATGTATGCCTATGCAAAATAAAATGTTTTGAGAAGCTTAAAATGAAGAAATAAGCGTTTTAAAATGCTTTAAAAATTCAAAGACATCTTTCAATGGTTAACCAACGCAAGGCACGATATCAGACCTTAATATTGACCCATAATATTTAAATTGGACCAGGTATTATATTACAGGGTAATAGTGAACCCTACCACAGGAAATAATTATATGTCAATTAGGGGGTACACTATGTATATTTTAAATAGTGCATTAAAACAAGGAAATTGGAAGACACTTTTCTATATTAACTAACGGCACGGTATCGGACCTTAATATTGTCCTATAATTTTTAAATTCGACCACGTATTATATTACAGGGTAATAGTGTACCCTACCACAGGAAATAATTATAGGTCATTTAGGGGGTACACAGCGTCACCCTAAATTTTACTATGTATGCCTATGCAAATAAAAATGTTTTGAGAAGCTTAAAATGAAGAAATAAGCGTTCTAAAATGCTTTAAAAGTTCAAAGACATCTTTCAATGGTTAACTAACGCAATGCGCAATAACAGACCTTAATAATGACCCATAATATTTAAATTGGACCAGGTATTATATTACAGGGTAATAGTGTACCCTACCACAGGAAATAATTATAGGTCAATTAGGGGTACACAGCGTGACCCTAAAGTTTACTATGTATGCCTATGCGAAATAAAGTGTTCTGAGAAGCTTAAAATGAGGAAATAAGCGTTCTAAAATGCTTTAAAAATTCAAAGACATTTTTCAATGTTAACTAACGGCACGGTATCGGACCTTAATATTGACCTATAATTTTTAAATTGGACCACGTATTATATTACAGGGTAATAGTGTACCCTTCCACAGGAAATAATTATAGGTCAATTAGGGGGTACACAGCGTGACCCTAAAGTTTACTATGTATGCCTATGCGAAATAGAGTGTTCTGAGAAGCTTAAAATGAAGAAATAAGCGTTCTAAAATGCTTTAAAAATTCAAAGACATCTCTCAATGGTTAACTAACGCAAGGCGCAATATCAGACCTTAATATTGACCCATATTCTTTAAATTGGACCAGGTATTATATTACAGGGTAATAGTGTACCCTACCACAGGAAATAATTATAGGTCAATTAGGGGGTACACTATGTATATTTTAAATAGTGCATTAAAACAAGGAAATACGAAGACACTTTTCTATGTTAACTAACGGCACGGTATTGGACCTTAATATTGACCTATAATTTTTAAATTGGACCACGTATTATATTACAGGGTAATAGTGTACCCTACCACAGGAAATAATTATAGGTCAATTAGGGGGTACACAGCGTGACCCCAAAGTTTACTATGTATGCCTATGCGAAATAGAGTGTTCTGAGAAGCTTAAAATGAGGAAATAAGCGTTCTAAAATGCTTTAAAAATTCAAAGACATCTTTCAATGGTTAACTAACGCAAGGCGCAATATCAGACCTTAATATTGACCCATAATATTTAAATTGGACCAGGTATTATATTACAGGGTAATAGTGTACCCTACCACAGGAAATAATTATAGGTCAATTAGGGGGTACACTATGTATATTTTAAATAGTGCATTAAAACAAGGAAATTCGAAGACACTTTTCTATGTTAACTAACGGCACGGTATCGGACCTTAATATTGACCTATAATTTTTAATTTGGACCACGTATTATATTACAGGGTCATAGTGTACCCTACCACAGGAAATAATTATAGGTCAATTAGGGGGTACGCAGCGTGACCCTAAAGTTTACTATGTATTCCTATGCGAAATAAAGTGTTCTGAGAAGCTTAAAATGAAGAAATAAGCCTTCTAAAAAGCTTTAAAAATTCAAAGACATTTTTCTATGTTAGCTAACGGCACGGTATCGGACCTTAATATTGACCAAAAATTTTTAAATTGGACCACGTATTATATTACAGGGTGATAGTGTACCCTACCACAGGGAATAATTATAGGTCAATTAGGGGGTACACAGCGTGACCCTAAAGTTTACTATGTATGCCTATGCGAAATAAAGTGTTCTGAGAAGCTTAAAATGAGGAAATAAGCGTTCTAAAATGCTTTAAAAATTCAAAGACATTTTTCAATGTTAACTAACGGCACGGTATCGGACTTTAATATTGACCTATAATTTTTAAATTGGACCACGTATTATATTACAGGGTAATAGTGTACCCTTCCACAGGAAATAATTATAGGTCAATTAGGGGGTACACAGCGTGACCCTAAAGTTTACTATGTATGCCTATGCGAAATAGAGTGTTCTGAGAAGCTTAAAATGAAGAAATAAGCGTTCTAAAATGCTTTAAAAATTCAAAGACATCTCTCAATGGTTAACTAACGCAAGGCGCAATATCAGACCTTAATATTGACCCATATAATTTAAATTGGACCAGGTATTATATTACAGGGTAATAGTGTACCCTACCACAGGAAATAATTATAGGTCAATTAGGGGGTACACTATGTATATTTTAAATAGTGCATTAAAACAAGGAAATACGAAGACACTTTTCTATGTTAACTAACGGCACGGTATTGGACCTTAATATTGACCTATAATTTATAAATTGGACCACGTATTATATTACAGGGTAATAGTGTACCCTACCACAGGAAATAATTATAGGTCAATTAGGGGGTACACTATGTATATTTTAAATAGTGCATTAAAACAAGGAAATTCGAAGACACTTTTCTATGTTAACTAACGGCACGGTATCGGACCTTAATATTGACCTATAATTTTTAATTTGGACCACGTATTATATTACAGGGTCATAGTGTACCCTACCACAGGAAATAATTATAGGTCAATTAGGGGGTACGCAGCGTGGCCCTAAAGTTTACTATGTATTCCTATGCGAAATAAAGTGTTCTGAGAAGCTTAAAATGAAGAAATAAGCCTTCTAAAAAGCTTTAAAAATTCAAAGACATTTTTCTATGTTAGCTAACGGCACGGTATCGGACCTTAATATTGACCAAAAATTTTTAAATTGGACCACGTATTATATTACAGGGTGATAGTGTACCCTACCACAGGAAATAATTATAGGTCAATTAGGGGGTACACAGCGTGACCCTAAAGTTTACTATGTATGCCTATGCGAAATAAAGTGTTCTGAGAAGCTTAAAATGAGGAAATAAGCGTTCTAAAATGCTTTAAAAATTCAAAGACATTTTTCAATGTTAACTAACGGCACGGTATCGGACCCTAATATTGACCTATAATTTTTAAATTGGACCACGTATTATATTACAGGGTAATATTGTTCCCTACCACGGGAAATAATTATAGGTCACTTAGGGGTACACAGCGTGACCCTAAAGTTTACTACGTATGCCTATGCGAAATAAAGTGTTCTGAGAAGCTTAAAATGAGGAAATAACGTTCTAAAATGCTTTAAAAATTCAAAGACATCTTTCAATGTTTAACTAACGCAAGGCGCAATATCAGACCTTAATATTGACCAATAATATTTAAATTGGACCAGGTATTATATTACAGGGTAATAGTGTACCCTACCACAGGAAATAATTATTGGTCAATTAGGGGGTACATTATGTATATTTTAAATAGTGCATTAAAACAAGGAAATTCGATGGCACTTTTCTATGTTAACTAACGGCACGGTATCGGACCTTAATATTGACCTATAATTTTTCAATTGGACCACGTATTATATTACAGGGTTATAGTGTACCCTACCACAGGAATTAATTATATGTCAATTAGGGGGTACACAGCGTGACCCTAAAGTTTACTATGTATGCCTAAGCGAAATAGAGTGTTCTGAGAAGCTTAAAATGAGGAAATAAGCGTTCTAAAATGCTTTAAAAATTCAAAGACTTCTTTCAATGGTTAACTAACGCAAGGCGCAATATCAGACCTTAATATTGATACATAATATTTAAATTGGACCAGGTATTATATTACAGGGTAATAGTGTACCCTACCACAGGAAATAATTATAGGTCAATTAGGGGGTACACTATGTATATTTTAAATAGTGCATTAAAACAAGGAAATTCGAAGACACTTTTCTATGTTAATTAACGGCACGGTATCGAACCTTAATATTGACCTATAATTTTTAATTTGGACCACGTATTATATTACCGGGTCATAGTGTACCCTACCACAAGAAATAATTATAGGTCAATTAGGGGGTACGCAGCGTGACCCTAAAGTTTACTATGTATTCCTATGCGAAATAAAGTGTTCTGAGAAGCTTAAAATGAAGAAATAAGCCTTCTAAAAAGCTTTAAAAATTCAAAGACATTTTTCTATGTTAGCTAACGGCACGGTATCGGACCTTAATATTGACCAAAAATTTTTAAATTGGACCACGTATTATATTACAGGGTGATAGTGTACCCTACCACAGGAAATAATTATTGGTCAATTAGGGGGTACATTATGTATATTTTAAATAGTGCATTAAAACAAGGAAATTCGATGGCACTTTTCTATGTTAACTAACGGCACGGTATCGGACCTTAATATTGACCTATAATTTTTCAATTGGACCACGTATTATATTACAGGGTTATAGTGTACCCTACCACAGGAATTAATTATATGTCAATTAGGGGGTACACAGCGTGACCCTAAAGTTTACTATGTATGCCTAAGCGAAATAGAGTGTTCTGAGAAGCTTAAAATGAGGAAATAAGCGTTCTAAAATGCTTTAAAAATTCAAAGACTTCTTTCAATGGTTAACTAACGCAAGGCGCAATATCAGACCTTAATATTGATACATAATATTTAAATTGGACCAGGTATTATATTACAGGGTAATAGTGTACCCTACCACAGGAAATAATTATAGGTCAATTAGGGGGTACACTATGTATATTTTAAATAGTGCATTAAAACAAGGAAATTCGAAGACACTTTTCTATGTTAATTAACGGCACGGTATCGAACCTTAATATTGACCTATAATTTTTAATTTGGACCACGTATTATATTACAGGGTCATAGTGTACCCTACCACAGGAAATAATTATAGGTCAATTAGGGGGTACGCAGCGTGACCCTAAAGTTTACTATGTATTCCTATGCGAAATAAAGTGTTCTGAGAAGCTTAAAATGAAGAAATAAGCCTTCTAAAAAGCTTTAAAAATTCAAAGACATTTTTCTATGTTAGCTAACGGCACGGTATCGGACCTTAATATTGACCAAAAATTTTTAAATTGGACCACGTATTATATTACAGGGTGATAGTGTACCCTACCACAGGAAATAATTATAGGTCAATTAGGGGGTACACAGCGTGACCCTAAAGTTTACTATGTATGCCTATGCGAAATAAAGTGTTCTGAGAAGCTTAAAATGAGGAAATAAGCGTTCTAAAATGCTTTAAAAATTCAAAGACATTTTTCAATGTTAACTAACGGCACGGTATCGGACTTTAATATTGACCTATAATTTTTAAATTGGACCACGTATTATATTACAGGGTAATAGTGTACCCTTCCACAGGAAATAATTATAGGTCAATTAGGGGGTACACAGCGTGACCCTAAAGTTTACTATGTATGCCTATGCGAAATAGAGTGTTCTGAGAAGCTTAAAATGAAGAAATAAGCGTTCTAAAATGCTTTAAAAATTCAAAGACATCTCTCAATGGTTAACTAACGCAAGGCGCAATATCAGACCTTAATATTGACCCATATTATTTAAATTGGACCAGGTATTATATTACAGGGTAATAGTGTACCCTACCACAGGAAATAATTATAGGTCAATTAGGGGGTACACTATGTATATTTTAAATAGTGCATTAAAACAAGGAAATACGAAGACACTTTTCTATGTTAACTAACGGCACGGTATTGGACCTTAATATTGACCTATAATTTTTAAATTGGACCACGTATTATATTACAGGGTAATAGTGTACCCTACCACAGGAAATAATTATAGGTCAATTAGGGGGTACACAGCGTGACCCCAAAGTTTACTATGTATGCCTATGCGAAATAGAGTGTTCTGAGAAGCTTAAAATGAAGAAATAAGCGTTCTAAAATGCTTTAAAAATTCAAAGACATCTTTCAATGGTTAACTAACGCAAAGGCGCAGTATCAGACCTTAATATTGACCCATTTTATTTAAATTGGACCAGGTATTATATTACAGGGTAATAGTGTACCCTACCACAGGAAATAATTATAGGTCAATTAGGGGGTACACTATGTATATTTTAAATAGTGCATTAAGATAAGGAAATTCGAAGACACTTTTCTATGTTAACTAACGGCACGGTATCGGTCCTTAATATTGACCTATAATTTTTAAATTGGACCACGTATTATATTACAGGGTAATAGTGTACACTACCACAGGAAATAATTATAGGTCATTTAGGGGGTACACAGCGTCACCCTAAATTTTACTATGTATGCCTATGCAAAATAAAATGTTTTGAGAAGCTTAAAATGAAGAAATAAGCGTTTTAAAATGCTTTAAAAATTCAAAGACATCTTTCAATGGTTAACCAACGCAAGGCACGATATCAGACCTTAATATTGACCCATATTATTTAAATTGGACCAGGTATTATATTACAGGGTAATAGTGTACCCTACCACAGGAAATAATTATAGGTCAATTAGGGGGTACACTATGTATATTTTAAATAGTGCATTAAAACAAGGAAATACGAAGACACTTTTCTATGTTAACTAACGGCATGGTATTGGACCTTAATATTGACCTATAATTTTTAAATTGGACCACGTATTATATTACAGGGTAATAGTGTACCCTACCACAGGAAATAATTATAGGTCAATTAGGGGGTACACAGCGTGACCCCAAAGTTTACTATGTATGCCTATGCGAAATAGAGTGTTCTGAGAAGCTTAAAATGAAGAAATAAGCGTTCTAAAATGCTTTAAAAATTCAAAGACATCTTTCAATGGTTAACTAACGCAAAGGCGCAGTATCAGACCTTAATATTGACCCATTTTATTTAAATTGGACCAGGTATTATATTACAGGGTAATAGTGTACCCTACCACAGGAAATAATTATAGGTCAATTAGGGGGTACACTATGTATATTTTAAATAGTGCATTAAGATAAGGAAATTCGAAGACACTTTTCTATGTTAACTAACGGCACGGTATCGGTCCTTAATATTGACCTATAATTTTTAAATTGGACCACGTATTATATTACAGGGTAATAGTGTACACTACCACAGGAAATAATTATAGGTCATTTAGGGGGTACACAGCGTCACCCTAAATTTTACTATGTATGCCTATGCAAAATAAAATGTTTTGAGAAGCTTAAAATGAAGAAATAAGCGTTTTAAAATGCTTTAAAAATTCAAAGACATCTTTCAATGGTTAACCAACGCAAGGCACGATATCAGACCTTAATATTGACCCATAATATTTAAATTGGACCAGGTATTATATTACAGGGTAATAGTGAACCCTACCACAGGAAATAATTATATGTCAATTAGGGGGTACACTATGTATATTTTAAATAGTGCATTAAAACAAGGAAATTGGAAGACACTTTTCTATATTAACTAACGGCACGGTATCGGACCTTAATATTGTCCTATAATTTTTAAATTCGACCACGTATTATATTACAGGGTAATAGTGTACCCTACCACAGGAAATAATTATAGGTCATTTAGGGGGTACACAGCGTCACCCTAAATTTTACTATGTATGCCTATGCAAATAAAAATGTTTTGAGAAGCTTAAAATGAAGAAATAAGCGTTCTAAAATGCTTTAAAAGTTCAAAGACATCTTTCAATGGTTAACTAACGCAATGCGCAATAACAGACCTTAATAGTGTACCCTACCACAGGAAATAATTATAGGTCAATTAGGGGTACACAGCGTGACCCTAAAGTTTACTATGTATGCCTATGCGAAATAAAGTGTTCTGAGAAGCTTAAAATGAGGAAATAAGCGTTCTAAAATGCTTTAAAAATTCAAAGACATTTTTCAATGTTAACTAACGGCACGGTATCGGACCTTAATATTGACCTATAATTTTTAAATTGGACCACGTATTATATTACAGGGTAATAGTGTACCCTTCCACAGGAAATAATTATAGGTCAATTAGGGGGTACACAGCGTGACCCTAAAGTTTACTATGTATGCCTATGCGAAATAGAGTGTTCTGAGAAGCTTAAAATGAAGAAATAAGCGTTCTAAAATGCTTTAAAAATTCAAAGACATCTCTCAATGGTTAACTAACGCAAGGCGCAATATCAGACCTTAATATTGACCCATATTCTTTAAATTGGACCTGGTATTATATTACAGGGTAATAGTGTACCCTACCACAGGAAATAATTATAGGTCAATTAGGGGGTACACTAAGTATATTTTAAATAGTGCATTAAAACAAGGAAATACGAAGACACTTTTCTATGTTAACTAACGGCACGGTATTGGACCTTAATATTGACCTATAATTTTTAAATTGGACCACGTATTATATTACAGGGTAATAGTGTACCCTACCACAGGAAATAATTATAGGTCAATTAGGGGGTACACAGCGTGACCCCAAAGTTTACTATGTATGCCTATGCGAAATAGAGTGTTCTGAGAAGCTTAAAATGAGGAAATAAGCGTTCTAAAATGCTTTAAAAATTCAAAGACATCTTTCAATGGTTAACTAACGCAAGGCGCAATATCAGACCTTAATATTGACCCATAATATTTAAATTGGACCAGGTATTATATTACAGGGTAATAGTGTACCCTACCACAGGAAATAATTATAGGTCAATTAGGGGGTACACTATGTATATTTTAAATAGTGCATTAAAACAAGGAAATTCGAAGACACTTTTCTATGTTAACTAACGGCACGGTATCGGACCTTAATATTGACCTATAATTTTTAATTTGGACCACGTATTATATTACAGGGTCATAGTGTACCCTACCACAGGAAATAATTATAGGTCAATTAGGGGGTACGCAGCGTGACCCTAAAGTTTACTATGTATTCCTATGCGAAATAAAGTGTTCTGAGAAGCTTAAAATGAAGAAATAAGCCTTCTAAAAAGCTTTAAAAATTCAAAGACATTTTTCTATGTTAGCTAACGGCACGGTATCGGACCTTAATATTGACCAAAAATTTTTAAATTGGACCACGTATTATATTACAGGGTGATAGTGTACCCTACCACAGGGAATAATTATAGGTCAATTAGGGGGTACACAGCGTGACCCTAAAGTTTACTATGTATGCCTATGCGAAATAAAGTGTTCTGAGAAGCTTAAAATGAGGAAATAAGCGTTCTAAAATGCTTTAAAAATTCAAAGACATTTTTCAATGTTAACTAACGGCACGGTATCGGACTTTAATATTGACCTATAATTTTTAAATTGGACCACGTATTATATTACAGGGTAATAGTGTACCCTTCCACAGGAAATAATTATAGGTCAATTAGGGGGTACACAGCGTGACCCTAAAGTTTACTATGTATGCCTATGCGAAATAGAGTGTTCTGAGAAGCTTAAAATGAAGAAATAAGCGTTCTAAAATGCTTTAAAAATTCAAAGACATCTCTCAATGGTTAACTAACGCAAGGCGCAATATCAGACCTTAATATTGACCCATAATATTTAAATTGGACCAGGTATTATATTACAGGGTAATAGTGTACCCTACCACAGGAAATAATTATAGGTCAATTAGGGGGTACACTATGTATATTTTAAATAGTGCATTAAAACAAGGAAATTCGAAGACACTTTTCTATGTTAACTAACGGCACGGTATCGGACCTTAATATTGACCTATAATTTTTAATTTGGACCACGTATTATATTACAGGGTCATAGTGTACCCTACCACAGGAAATAATTATAGGTCAATTAGGGGGTACGCAGCGTGACCCTAAAGTTTACTATGTATTCCTATGCGAAATAAAGTGTTCTGAGAAGCTTAAAATGAAGAAATAAGCCTTCTAAAAAGCTTTAAAAATTCAAAGACATTTTTCTATGTTAGCTAACGGCACGGTATCGGACCTTAATATTGACCAAAAATTTTTAAATTGGACCACGTATTATATTACAGGGTGATAGTGTACCCTACCACAGGAAATAATTATAGGTCAATTAGGGGGTACACAGCGTGACCCTAAAGTTTACTATGTATGCCTATGCGAAATAAAGTGTTCTGAGAAGCTTAAAATGAGGAAATAAGCGTTCTAAAATGCTTTAAAAATTCAAAGACATTTTTCAATGTTAACTAACGGCACGGTATCGGACTTTAATATTGACCTATAATTTTTAAATTGGACCACGTATTATATTACAGGGTAATAGTGTACCCTTCCACAGGAAATAATTATAGGTCAATTAGGGGGTACACAGCGTGACCCTAAAGTTTACTATGTATGCCTATGCGAAATAGAGTGTTCTGAGAAGCTTAAAATGAAGAAATAAGCGTTCCAAAATGCTTTAAAAATTCAAAGACATCTCTCAATGGTTAACTAACGCAAGGCGCAATATCAGACCTTAATATTGACCCATATTATTTAAATTGGACCAGGTATTATATTACAGGGTAATAGTGTACCCTTCCACAGGAAATAATTATAGGTCAATTAGGGGGTACACAGCGTGACCCTAAAGTTTACTATGTATGCCTATGCGAAATAGAGTGTTCTGAGAAGCTTAAAATGAAGAAATAAGCGTTCTAAAATGCTTTAAAAATTCAAAGACATCTCTCAATGGTTAACTAACGCAAGGCGCAATATCAGACCTTAATATTGACCCATATTCTTTAAATTGGACCTGGTATTATATTACAGGGTAATAGTGTACCCTACCACAGGAAATAATTATAGGTCAATTAGGGGGTACACTAAGTATATTTTAAATAGTGCATTAAAACAAGGAAATACGAAGACACTTTTCTATGTTAACTAACGGCACGGTATTGGACCTTAATATTGACCTATAATTTTTAAATTGGACCACGTATTATATTACAGGGTAATAGTGTACCCTACCACAGGAAATAATTATAGGTCAATTAGGGGGTACACAGCGTGACCCCAAAGTTTACTATGTATGCCTATGCGAAATAGAGTGTTCTGAGAAGCTTAAAATGAGGAAATAAGCGTTCTAAAATGCTTTAAAAATTCAAAGACATCTTTCAATGGTTAACTAACGCAAGGCGCAATATCAGACCTTAATATTGACCCATAATATTTAAATTGGACCAGGTATTATATTACAGGGTAATAGTGTACCCTACCACAGGAAATAATTATAGGTCAATTAGGGGGTACACTATGTATATTTTAAATAGTGCATTAAAACAAGGAAATTCGAAGACACTTTTCTATGTTAACTAACGGCACGGTATCGGACCTTAATATTGACCTATAATTTTTAATTTGGACCACGTATTATATTACAGGGTCATAGTGTACCCTACCACAGGAAATAATTATAGGTCAATTAGGGGGTACGCAGCGTGACCCTAAAGTTTACTATGTATTCCTATGCGAAATAAAGTGTTCTGAGAAGCTTAAAATGAAGAAATAAGCCTTCTAAAAAGCTTTAAAAATTCAAAGACATTTTTCTATGTTAGCTAACGGCACGGTATCGGACCTTAATATTGACCAAAAATTTTTAAATTGGACCACGTATTATATTACAGGGTGATAGTGTACCCTACCACAGGGAATAATTATAGGTCAATTAGGGGGTACACAGCGTGACCCTAAAGTTTACTATGTATGCCTATGCGAAATAAAGTGTTCTGAGAAGCTTAAAATGAGGAAATAAGCGTTCTAAAATGCTTTAAAAATTCAAAGACATTTTTCAATGTTAACTAACGGCACGGTATCGGACTTTAATATTGACCTATAATTTTTAAATTGGACCACGTATTATATTACAGGGTAATAGTGTACCCTTCCACAGGAAATAATTATAGGTCAATTAGGGGGTACACAGCGTGACCCTAAAGTTTACTATGTATGCCTATGCGAAATAGAGTGTTCTGAGAAGCTTAAAATGAAGAAATAAGCGTTCTAAAATGCTTTAAAAATTCAAAGACATCTCTCAATGGTTAACTAACGCAAGGCGCAATATCAGACCTTAATATTGACCCATAATATTTAAATTGGACCAGGTATTATATTACAGGGTAATAGTGTACCCTACCACAGGAAATAATTATAGGTCAATTAGGGGGTACACTATGTATATTTTAAATAGTGCATTAAAACAAGGAAATTCGAAGACACTTTTCTATGTTAACTAACGGCACGGTATCGGACCTTAATATTGACCTATAATTTTTAATTTGGACCACGTATTATATTACAGGGTCATAGTGTACCCTACCACAGGAAATAATTATAGGTCAATTAGGGGGTACGCAGCGTGACCCTAAAGTTTACTATGTATTCCTATGCGAAATAAAGTGTTCTGAGAAGCTTAAAATGAAGAAATAAGCCTTCTAAAAAGCTTTAAAAATTCAAAGACATTTTTCTATGTTAGCTAACGGCACGGTATCGGACCTTAATATTGACCAAAAATTTTTAAATTGGACCACGTATTATATTACAGGGTGATAGTGTACCCTACCACAGGAAATAATTATAGGTCAATTAGGGGGTACACAGCGTGACCCTAAAGTTTACTATGTATGCCTATGCGAAATAAAGTGTTCTGAGAAGCTTAAAATGAGGAAATAAGCGTTCTAAAATGCTTTAAAAATTCAAAGACATTTTTCAATGTTAACTAACGGCACGGTATCGGACTTTAATATTGACCTATAATTTTTAAATTGGACCACGTATTATATTACAGGGTAATAGTGTACCCTTCCACAGGAAATAATTATAGGTCAATTAGGGGGTACACAGCGTGACCCTAAAGTTTACTATGTATGCCTATGCGAAATAGAGTGTTCTGAGAAGCTTAAAATGAAGAAATAAGCGTTCCAAAATGCTTTAAAAATTCAAAGACATCTCTCAATGGTTAACTAACGCAAGGCGCAATATCAGACCTTAATATTGACCCATATTATTTAAATTGGACCAGGTATTATATTACAGGGTAATAGTGTACCCTACCACAGGAAATAATTATAGGTCAATTAGGGGGTACACTATGTATATTTTAAATAGTGCAATAAAACAAGGAAATACGAAGACACTTTTCTATGTTAACTAACGGCACGGTATTGGACCTTAATATTGACCTATAATTTTTAAATTGGACCACGTATTATATTACAGAGTAATAGTGTACCCTACCACAGGAAATAATTATAGGTCAATTAGGGGGTACACTATGTATATTTTAAATAGTGCATTAAAACAAGGAAATTCGAAGACACTTTTCTATGTTAACTAACGGCACGGTATCGGACCTTAATATTGACCTATAATTTTTAATTTGGACCACGTATTATATTACAGGGTCATAGTGTACCATACCACAGGAAATAATTATAGGTCAATTAGGGGGTACGCAGCGTGACCCTAAAGTTTACTATGTATTCCTATGCGAAATAAAGTGTTCTGAGAAGCTTAAAATGAAGAAATAAGCCTTCTAAAAAGCTTTAAAAATTCAAAGACATTTTTCTATGTTAGCTAACGGCACGGTATCGGACCTTAATATTGACCAAAAATTTTTAAATTGGACCACGTATTATATTACAGGGTGATAGTGTACCCTACCACAGGAAATAATTATAGGTCAATTAGGGGGTACACAGCGTGACCCTAAAGTTTACTATGTATGCCTATGCGAAATAAAGTGTTCTGAGAAGCTTAAAATGAGGAAATAAGCGTTCTAAAATGCTTTAAAAATTCAAAGACATTTTTCAATGTTAACTAACGGCACGGTATCGGACTTTAATATTGACCTATAATTTTTAAATTGGACCACGTATTATATTACAGGGTAATAGTGTACCCTTCCACAGGAAATAATTATAGGTCAATTAGGGGGTACACAGCGTGACCCTAAAGTTTACTATGTATGCCTATGCGAAATAGAGTGTTCTGAGAAGCTTAAAATGAAGAAATAAGCGTTCTAAAATGCTTTAAAAATTCAAAGACATCTCTCAATGGTTAACTAACGCAAGGCGCAATATCAGACCTTAATATTGACCCATATTATTTAAATTGGACCAGGTATTATATTACAGGGTAATAGTGTACCCTACCACAGGAAATAATTATAGGTCAATTAGGGGGTACACTATGTATATTTTAAATAGTGCATTAAAACAAGGAAATACGAAGACACTTTTCTATGTTAACTAACGGCACGGTATTGGACCTTAATATTGACCTATAATTTTTAAATTGGACAACGTATTATATTACAGGGTAATAGTGTACCCTACCACAGGAAATAATTATAGGTCAATTAGGGGGTACACAGCGTGACCCCAAATTTTACTATGTATGCCTATGCGAAATAGAGTGTTCTGAGAAGCTTAAAATGAAGAAATAAGCGTTCTAAAATGCTTTAAAAATTCAAAGACATCTTTCAATGGTTAACTAACGCAAGGCGCAGTATCAGACCTTAATATTGACCCATTTTATTTAAATTGGACCAGGTATTATATTACAGGGTAATAGTGTACCCTACCACAGGAAATAATTATAGGTCAATTAGGGGGTACACTATGTATATTTTAAATAGTGCATTAAAACAAGGAAATTCGAAAACACTTTTCTATGTTAACTAACGGCACGGTATCGGTCCTTAATATTGACCTATAATTTTTAAATTGGACCACGTATTATATTACAGGGTAATAGTGTACACTACCACAGGAAATAATTATAGGTCATTTAGGGGGAACACAGCGTCACCCTAAATTTTACTATGTATGCCTATGCAAAATAAAATGTTTTGAGAAGCTTAAAATGAAGAAATAAGCGTTCTAAAATGCTTTAAAAATTCAAAGACATCTTTCAATGGTTAACTAACGCAAAGCGCAATAACAGACCTTAATATTGACCCATAATATTTAAATTGGACCAGGTATTATATTACAGGGTAATAGTGTACCCTACCACAGGAAATAATTATAGGTCAATTAGGGGGTACACTATGTATATTTTAAATAGTGCATTAAAACAAGGAAATTCGAAGACACTTTTCTATGTTAATTAACGGCACGGTATCGAACCTTAATATTGACCTATAATTTTTAATTTGGACCACGTATTATATTACAGGGTCATAGTGTACCCTACCACAGGAAATAATTATAGGTCAATTAGGGGGTACGCAGCGTGACCCTAAAGTTTACTATGTATTCCTATGCGAAATAAAGTGTTCTGAGAAGCTTAAAATGAAGAAATAAGCCTTCTAAAAAGCTTTAAAAATTCAAAGACATTTTTCTATGTTAGCTAACGGCACGGTATCGGACCTTAATATTGACCAAAAATTTTTAAATTGGACCACGTATTATATTACAGGGTGATAGTGTACCCTACCACTGGAAATAATTATAGGTCAATTAGGGGGTACACAGCGTGACCCTAAAGTTTACTATGTATGCCTATGCGAAATAAAGTGTTCTGAGAAGCTTAAAATGAGGAAATAAGCGTTCTAAAATGCTTTAAAAATTCAAAGACATTTTTCAATGTTAACTATCGGCACGGTATCGGACTTTAATATTGACCTATAATTTTTAAATTGGACCACGTATTATATTACAGGGTAATAGTGTACCCTTCCTCAGGAAATAATTATAGGTCAATTAGAGGGTACACAGCGTGACCCTAAAGTTTACTATGTATGCCTATGCGAAATAGAGTGTTCTGAGAAGCTTAAAATGAAGAAATAAGCGTTCTAAAATGCTTTAAAAATTCAAAGACATCTCTCAATGGTTAACTAACGCAAGGCGCAATATCAGACCTTAATATTGACCCATATTATTTAAATTGGACCAGGTATTATATTACAGGGTAATAGTGTACCCTACCACAGGAAATAATTATAGGTCAATTAGGGGGTACACTATGTATATTTTAAATAGTGCATTAAAACAAGGAAATACGAAGACACTTTTCTATGTTAACTAACGGCACGGTATTGGACCTTAATATTGACCTATAATTTTTAAATTGGACCACGTATTATATTACAGGGTAATAGTGTACCCTACCACAGGAAATAATTATAGGTCAATTAGGGGGTACACAGCGTGACCCCAAAGTTTACTATGTATGCCTATGCGAAATAGAGTGTTCTGAGAAGCTTAAAATGAAGAAATAAGCGTTCTAAAATGCTTTAAAAATTCAAAGACATCTTTCAATGGTTAACTAACGCAAAGGCGCAGTATCAGACCTTAATATTGACCCATTTTATTTAAAGTGTACCCTACCACAGGAAATAATTATAGGTCAATTAGGGGGTACACTATGTATATTTTAAATAGTGCATTAAGATAAGGAAATTCGAAGACACTTTTCTATGTTAACTAACGGCACGGTATCGGTCCTTAATATTGACCTATAATTTTTAAATTGGACCACGTATTATATTACAGGGTAATAATGTACACTACCACAGGAAATAATTATAGGTCATTTAGGGGGTACACAGCGTCACCCTAAATTTTACTATGTATGCCTATGCAAAATAAAATGTTTTGAGAAGCTTAAATTGAAGAAATAAGCGTTTTAAAATGCTTTAAAAATTCAAAGACATCTTTCAATGGTTAACCAACGCAAGGCACGATATCAGACCTTAATATTGACCCATAATATTTAAATTGGACCAGGTATTATATTACAGGGTAATAGTGAACCCTACCACAGGAAATAATTATATGTCAATTAGGGGGTACACTATGTATATTTTAAATAGTGCATTAAAACAAGGAAATTGGAAGACACTTTTCTATATTAACTAACGGCACGGTATCGGACCTTAATATTGTCCTATAATTTTTAAATTCGACCACGTATTATATTACAGGGTAATAGTGTACCCTACCACAGGAAATAATTATAGGTCATTTAGGGGGAACACAGCGTCACCCTAAATTTTACTATGTATGCCTATGCAAAATAAAATGTTTTGAGAAGCTTAAAATGAAGAAATAAGCGTTCTAAAATGCTTTAAAAATTCAAAGACATCTTTCAATGGTTAACTAACGCAAAGCGCAATAACAGACCTTAATATTGACCCATAATATTTAAATTGGACCAGGTATTATATTACAGGGTAATAGTGTACCCTACCACAGGAAATAATTATAGGTCAATTAGGGGGTACACTATGTATATTTTAAATAGTGCATTAAAACAAGGAAATTCGAAGACACTTTTCTATGTTAATTAACGGCACGGTATCGAACCTTAATATTGACCTATAATTTTTAATTTGGACCACGTATTATATTACAGGGTCATAGTGTACCCTACCACAGGAAATAATTATAGGTCAATTAGGGGGTACGCAGCGTGACCCTAAAGTTTACTATGTATTCCTATGCGAAATAAAGTGTTCTGAGAAGCTTAAAATGAAGAAATAAGCCTTCTAAAAAGCTTTAAAAATTCAAAGACATTTTTCTATGTTAGCTAACGGCACGGTATCGGACCTTAATATTGACCAAAAATTTTTAAATTGGACCACGTATTATATTACAGGGTGATAGTGTACCCTACCACAGGAAATAATTATAGGTCAATTAGGGGGTACACAGCGTGACCCTAAAGTTTACTATGTATGCCTATGCGAAATAAAGTGTTCTGAGAAGCTTAAAATGAGGAAATAAGCGTTCTAAAATGCTTTAAAAATTCAAAGACATTTTTCAATGTTAACTATCGGCACGGTATCGGACTTTAATATTGACCTATAATTTTTAAATTGGACCACGTATTATATTACAGGGTAATAGTGTACCCTTCCTCAGGAAATAATTATAGGTCAATTAGAGGGTACACAGCGTGACCCTAAAGTTTACTATGTATGCCTATGCGAAATAGAGTGTTCTGAGAAGCTTAAAATGAAGAAATAAGCGTTCTAAAATGCTTTAAAAATTCAAAGACATCTCTCAATGGTTAACTAACGCAAGGCGCAATATCAGACCTTAATATTGACCCATATTATTTAAATTGGACCAGGTATTATATTACAGGGTAATAGTGTACCCTACCACAGGAAATAATTATAGGTCAATTAGGGGGTACACTATGTATATTTTAAATAGTGCATTAAAACAAGGAAATACGAAGACACTTTTCTATGTTAACTAACGGCACGGTATTGGACCTTAATATTGACCTATAATTTTTAAATTGGACCACGTATTATATTACAGGGTAATAGTGTACCCTACCACAGGAAATAATTATAGGTCAATTAGGGGGTACACAGCGTGACCCCAAAGTTTACTATGTATGCCTATGCGAAATAGAGTGTTCTGAGAAGCTTAAAATGAAGAAATAAGCGTTCTAAAATGCTTTAAAAATTCAAAGACATCTTTCAATGGTTAACTAACGCAAAGGCGCAGTATCAGACCTTAATATTGACCCATTTTATTTAAAGTGTACCCTACCACAGGAAATAATTATAGGTCAATTAGGGGGTACACTATGTATATTTTAAATAGTGCATTAAGATAAGGAAATTCGAAGACACTTTTCTATGTTAACTAACGGCACGGTATCGGTCCTTAATATTGACCTATAATTTTTAAATTGGACCACGTATTATATTACAGGGTAATAGTGTACACTACCACAGGAAATAATTATAGGTCATTTAGGGGGTACACAGCGTCACCCTAAATTTTACTATGTATGCCTATGCAAAATAAAATGTTTTGAGAAGCTTAAAATGAAGAAATAAGCGTTTTAAAATGCTTTAAAAATTCAAAGACATCTTTCAATGGTTAACCAACGCAAGGCACGATATCAGACCTTAATATTGACCCATAATATTTAAATTGGACCAGGTATTATATTACAGGGTAATAGTGAACCCTACCACAGGAAATAATTATATGTCAATTAGGGGGTACACTATGTATATTTTAAATAGTGCATTAAAACAAGGAAATTGGAAGACACTTTTCTATATTAACTAACGGCACGGTATCGGACCTTAATATTGTCCTATAATTTTTAAATTCGACCACGTATTATATTACAGGGTAATAGTGTACCCTACCACAGGAAATAATTATAGGTCATTTAGGGGGTACACAGCGTCACCCTAAATTTTACTATGTATGCCTATGCAAATAAAAATGTTTTGAGAAGCTTAAAATGAAGAAATAAGCGTTCTAAAATGCTTTAAAAGTTCAAAGACATCTTTCAATGGTTAACTAACGCAATGCGCAATAACAGACCTTAATAATGACCCATAATATTTAAATTGGACCAGGTATTATATTACAGGGTAATAGTGTACCCTACCACAGGAAATAATTATAGGTCAATTAGGGGTACACAGCGTGACCCTAAAGTTTACTATGTATGCCTATGCGAAATAAAGTGTTCTGAGAAGCTTAAAATGAGGAAATAAGCGTTCTAAAATGCTTTAAAAATTCAAAGACATTTTTCAATGTTAACTAACGGCACGGTATCGGACCTTAATATTGACCTATAATTTTTAAATTGGACCACGTATTATATTACAGGGTAATAGTGTACCCTTCCACAGGAAATAATTATAGGTCAATTATGGGGTACACAGCGTGACCCTAAAGTTTACTATGTATGCCTATGCGAAATAGAGTGTTCTGAGAAGCTTAAAATGAAGAAATAAGCGTTCTAAAATGCTTTAAAAATTCAAAGACATCTCTCAATGGTTAACTAACGCAAGGCGCAATATCAGACCTTAATATTGACCCATAATATTTAAATTGGACCAGGTATTATATTACAGGGTAATAGTGTACCCTACCACAGGAAATAATTATAGGTCAATTAGGGGGTACACTATGTATATTTTAAATAGTGCATTAAAACAAGGAAATTCGAAGACACTTTTCTATGTTAACTAACGGCACGGTATCGGACCTTAATATTGACCTATAATTTTTAATTTGGACCACGTATTATATTACAGGGTCATAGTGTACCCTACCACAGGAAATAATTATAGGTCAATTAGGGGGTACGCAGCGTGACCCTAAAGTTTACTATGTATTCCTATGCGAAATAAAGTGTTCTGAGAAGCTTAAAATGAAGAAATAAGCCTTCTAAAAAGCTTTAAAAATTCAAAGACATTTTTCTATGTTAGCTAACGGCACGGTATCGGACCTTAATATTGACCAAAAATTTTTAAATTGGACCACGTATTATATTACAGGGTGATAGTGTACCCTACCACAGGGAATAATTATAGGTCAATTAGGGGGTACACAGCGTGACCCTAAAGTTTACTATGTATGCCTATGCGAAATAAAGTGTTCTGAGAAGCTTAAAATGAGGAAATAAGCGTTCTAAAATGCTTTAAAAATTCAAAGACATTTTTCAATGTTAACTAACGGCACGGTATCGGACTTTAATATTGACCTATAATTTTTAAATTGGACCACGTATTATATTACAGGGTAATAGTGTACCCTTCCACAGGAAATAATTATAGGTCAATTAGGGGGTACACAGCGTGACCCTAAAGTTTACTATGTATGCCTATGCGAAATAGAGTGTTCTGAGAAGCTTAAAATGAAGAAATAAGCGTTCTAAAATGCTTTAAAAATTCAAAGACATCTCTCAATGGTTAACTAACGCAAGGCGCAATATCAGACCTTAATATTGACCCATATAATTTAAATTGGACCAGGTATTATATTACAGGGTAATAGTGTACCCTACCACAGGAAATAATTATAGGTCAATTAGGGGGTACACTATGTATATTTTAAATAGTGCATTAAAACAAGGAAATACGAAGACACTTTTCTATGTTATCTAACGGCACGGTATTGGACCTTAATATTGACCTATAATTTTTAAATTGGACCACGTATTATATTACAGGGTAATAGTGTACCCTACCACAGGAAATAATTATAGGTCAATTAGGGGGTACACAGCGTGACCCCAAAGTTTACTATGTATGCCTATGCGAAATAGAGTGTTCTGAGAAGCTTAAAATGAAGAAATAAGCGTTCTAAAATGCTTTAAAAATTCAAAGACATCTTTCAATGGTTAACTAACGCAAGGCGCAGTATCAGACCTTAATATTGACCCATTTTATTTAAATTGGACCAGGTATTATATTACAGGGTAATAGTGTACCCTACCACAGGAAATAATTATAGGTCAATTAGGGGGCACACTATGTATATTTTAAATAGTGCATTAAAACAAGGAAATTCGAAGACACTTTTCTATGTTAACTAACGGAACGGTATCGGTCCTTAATATTGACCTATAATTTTTAAATTGGACCACGTATTATATTACAGGGTAATAGTGTACACTACCACAGGAAATAATTATAGGTCATTTAGGGGGTACACAGCGTCACCCTAAATTTTACTATGTATGCCTATTCAAAATAAAATGTTTTGAGAAGCTTAAAATGAAGAAATAAGCGTTTTAAAATGCTTTAAAAATTCAAAGACATCTTTCAATGGTTAACCAACGCAAGGCACGATATCAGACCTTAATATTGACCCATAATATTTAAATTGGACCAGGTATTATATTACAGGGTAATAGTGAACCCTACCACAGGAAATAATTATATGTCAATTAGGGGGTACACTATGTATATTTTAAACAGTGCATTAAAACAAGGAAATTGGAAGACACTTTTCTATGTTAACTAACGGCACGGTATCGGACCTTAATATTGTCCTATAATTTTTAAATTCGACCACGTATTATATTACAGGGTAATAGTGTACCCTACCACAGGAAATAATTATAGGTCATTTAGGGGGTACACAGCGTCACCCTAAATTTTACTATGTATGCCTATGCAAATAAAAATGTTTTGAGAAGCTTAAAATGAAGAAATAAGCGTTCTAAAATGCTTTAAAAGTTCAAAGACATCTTTCAATGGCTAACCAACGCAAGGCGCGATATCAGACCTTAATATTGACCCATAATATTTAAATTGGACCAGGTATTATATTACAGGGTGATAGTGTACCCTACCACGGAAAATAATTATAGGTCAATTAGGGGGTACACAGCGCGACCCTTAAGTTTACTATGTATGCCTATGCGAAATAAAGTGTTCTGAGAAGCTCAAAATGAAGAAATAAGCGTTCTAAAATGCTTTAAAAATTCAAAGACATCTTTCAATGGTTAACTAACGCAAGGCGCAATAACAGACCTTAATATTGACCCATAATATTTAAATAAGACCAGGTATTATATTACAGGGTAATAGTGTACCCTACCAAAGGAAATAATTATAGGTCAATTAGGGGGTACACTATGTATATTTTAAATAGTGCATTAAAACAAGGAAATTGGAAGACTCTTTTCTATGTTAACTAACGGCACGGTATCGGACCTTAATATTGACCTAAAATTTTTAAATTGGACCACGTATTATATTACAGGGTGATAGTGTACCCTACCACGGAAAATAATTATAGGTCAATTAGGGGGTACACAGCGTGACCCCAAAGTTTACTATGTATGCCTATGCGAAATAGAGTGTTCTGAGAAGCTTAAAATGAAGAAATAAGCGTTCTAAAATGCTTTAAAAATTCAAAGACATCTTTCAATGGTTAACTAACGCAAGGCGCAGTATCAGACCTTAATATTGACCCATTTTATTTAAATTGGACCAGGTATTATATTACAGGGTAATAGTGTACCCTACCACAGGAAATAATTATAGGTCAATTAGGGGGTACACTATGTATATTTTAAATAGTGCATTAAAACAAGGAAATTCGAAGACACTTTTCGATGTTAACTAACGGAACGGTATCGGTCCTTAATATTGGCCTATAATTTTTAAATTGGACCACGTATTATATTACAGGGTAATAGTGTACACTACCACAGGAAATAATTATAGGTCATTTAGGGGGTACACAGCGTCACCCTAAATTTTACTATGTATGCCTATTCAAAATAAAATGTTTTGAGAAGCTTAAAATGAAGAAATAAGCGTTTTAAAATGCTTTAAAAATTCAAAGACATCTTTCAATGGTTAACCAACGCAAGGCACGATATCAGACCTTAATATTGACCCATAATATTTAAATTGGACCAGGTATTATATTACAGGGTAATAGTGAACCCTACCACAGGAAATAATTATATGTCAATTAGGGGGTACACTATGTATATTTTAAACAGTGCATTAAAACAAGGAAATTGGAAGACACTTTTCTATGTTAACTAACGGCACGGTATCGGACCTTAATATTGTCCTATAATTTTTAAATTCGACCACGTATTATATTACAGGGTAATAGTGTACCCTACCACAGGAAATAATTATAGGTCATTTAGGGGGTACACAGCGTCACCCTAAATTTTACTATGTATGCCTATGCAAATAAAAATGTTTTGAGAAGCTTAAAATGAAGAAATAAGCGTTCTAAAATGCTTTAAAAGTTCAAAGACATCTTTCAATGGCTAACCAACGCAAGGCGCGATATCAGACCTTAATATTGACCCATAATATTTAAATTGGACCAGGTATTATATTACAGGGTGATAGTGTACCCTACCACGGAAAATAATTATAGGTCAATTAGGGGGTACACAGCGCGACCCTTAAGTTTACTATGTATGCCTATGCGAAATAAAGTGTTCTGAGAAGCTCAAAATGAAGAAATAAGCGTTCTAAAATGCTTTAAAAATTCAAAGACATCTTTCAATGGTTAACTAACGCAAGGCGCAATAACAGACCTTAATATTGACCCATAATATTTAAATAAGACCAGGTATTATATTACAGGGTAATAGTGTACCCTACCAAAGGAAATAATTATAGGTCAATTAGGGGGTACACTATGTATATTTTAAATAGTGCATTAAAACAAGGAAATTGGAAGACTCTTTTCTATGTTAACTAACGGCACGGTATCGGACCTTAATATTGACCTAAAATTTTTAAATTGGACCACGTATTATATTACAGGGTGATAGTGTACCCTACCACGGAAAATAATTATAGGTCAATTAGGGGGTACACAGCGTGACCCCAAAGTTTACTATGTATGCCTATGCGAAATAGAGTGTTCTGAGAAGCTTAAAATGAAGAAATAAGCGTTCTAAAATGCTTTAAAAATTCAAAGACATCTTTCAATGGTTAACTAACGCAAGGCGCAGTATCAGACCTTAATATTGACCCATTTTATTTAAATTGGACCAGGTATTATATTACAGGGTAATAGTGTACCCTACCACAGGAAATAATTATAGGTCAATTAGGGGGTACACTATGTATATTTTAAATAGTGCATTAAAACAAGGAAATTCGAAGACACTTTTCGATGTTAACTAACGGAACGGTATCGGTCCTTAATATTGGCCTATAATTTTTAAATTGGACCACGTATTATATTACAGGGTAATAGTGTACACTACCACAGGAAATAATTATAGGTCATTTAGGGGGTACACAGCGTCACCCTAAATTTTACTATGTATGCCTATGCAAAATAAAATGTTTTGAGAAGCTTAAAATGAAGAAATAAGCGTTTTAAAATGCTTTAAAAATTCAAAGACATCTTTCAATGGTTAACCAACGCAAGGCACGATATCAGACCTTAATATTGACCCATAATATTTAAATTGGACCAGGTATTATATTACAGGGTAATAGTGAACCCTACCACAGGAAATAATTATATGTCAATTAGGGGGTACACTATGTATATTTTAAACAGTGCATTAAAACAAGGAAATTGGAAGACACTTTTCTATGTTAACTAACGGCACGGTATCGGACCTTAATATTGTTCTATAATTTTTAAATTCGACCACGTATTATATTACAGGGTAATAGTGTACCCTACCACAGGAAATAATTATAGGTCATTTAGGGGGTACACAGCGTCACCCTAAATTTTACTATGTATGCCTATGCAAATAAAAATGTTTTGAGAAGCTTAAAATGAAGAAATAAGCGTTCTAAAATGCTTTAAAAGTTCAAAGACATCTTTCAATGGCTAACCAACGCAAGGCGCGATATCAGACCTTAATATTGACACATAATATTTAAATTGGACCAGGTATTATATTACAGGGTGATAGTGTACCCTACCACGGAAAATAATTATGGGTCAATTAGGGGGTACACAGCGCGACCCTTAAGTTTACTATGTATGCCTATGCGAAATAAAGTGTTCTGAGAAGCTCAAAATGAAGAAATAAGCGTTCTAAAATGCTTTAAAAATTCAAAGACATCTTTCAATGGTTAACTAACGCAAGGCGCAATAACAGACCTTAATATTGACCCATAATATTTAAATAAGACCAGGTATTATATTACAGGGTAATAGTGTACCCTACCAAAGGAAATAATTATAGGTCAATTAGGGGGTACACTATGTATATTTTAAATAGTGCATTAAAACAAGGAAATTGGAAGACTCTTTTCTATGTTAACTAACGGCACGGTATCGGACCTTAATATTGACCTAAAATTTTTAAATTGGACCACGTATTATATTACAGGGTGATAGTGTACCCTACCACGGAAAATAATTATAGGTCAATTAGGGGGTACACAGCGTGACCCTAAAGTTTACTATGTATGCCTATGCGAAATAAAGTGTTCTGAGAAGCTCAAAATGAAGAAATAAGCGTTCTAAAATGCTTTAAAAATTCAAAGACATCTTTCAATGGTTAACTAACGCAAGGCGCAGTATCAGACCTTAATATTGACCCATTTTATTTAAATTGGACCAGGTATTATATTACAGGGTAATAGTGTACCCTACCACAGGAAATAATTATAGGTCAATTAGGGGGTACACTATGTATATTTTAAATAGTGCATTAAAACAAGGAAATTAGAAGACACTTTTCTATGTTAACTAACGGCACTGTATCGGACCTTAATATTGACCTATAATTTTTAAATTGGACCACGTATTATATTACAGGGTGATAGTGTACCCTACCACGGAAAATAATTATAGGTCAATTAGGGGGTACACAGCGTGACCCTTAAGTTTACTATGTATGCCTATGCGAAATAAAGTGTTCTGAGAAGCTCAAAATGAAGAAATAAGTGTTCTAAAATGCTTTAAAAATTCAAAGACATCTTTCAATGGTTAACTAACGCAAGGCGCAATAACAGACCTTAATATTGACCCATAATATTTAAATTAGACCAGGTATTATATTACAGGGTAATAGTGTACCCTACCACAGGAAATAATTATAGGTCAATTAGGGGGTACACTATGTATATTTTAAATAGTGCATTAAAACAAGGAAATTCGAAAACACTTTTCTATGTTAACTAACGGCACGGTATCGGTCCTTAATATTGACCTATAATTTTTAAATTGGACCACGTATTATATTACAGGGTAATATTGTTCCCTACCACGGGAAATAATTATAGGTCACTTAGGGGTACACAGCGTGACCCTAAAGTTTACTACGTATGCCTATGCGAAATAAAGTGTTCTGAGAAGCTTAAAATGAGGAAATAAGCGTTCTAAAATGCTTTAAAAATTCAAAGACATCTTTCAATGTTTAACTAACGCAAGGCGCAATATCAGACCTTAATATTGACCAATAATATTTAAATTGGACCAGGTATTATATTACAGGGTAATAGTGTACCCTACCACAGGAAATAATTATTGGTCAATTAGGGGGTACATTATGCATATTTTAAATAGTGCATTAAAACAAGGAAATTCGATGGCACTTTTCTATGTTAACTAACGGCACGGTATCGGACCTTAATATTGACCCATAATATTTAAATAAGACCAGGTATTATATTACAGGGTAATAGTGTACCCTACCAAAGGAAATAATTATAGGTCAATTAGGGGGTACACTATGTATATTTTAAATAGTGCATTAAAACAAGGAAATTGGAAGACTCTTTTCTATGTTAACTAACGGCACGGTATCGGATCTTAATATTGACCTAAAATTTTTAAATTGGACCACGTATTATATTACAGGGTGATAGTGTACCCTACCACGGAAAATAATTATAGGTCAATTAGGGGGTACACAGCGTGACCCTAAAGTTTACTATGTATGCCTATGCGAAATAAAGTGTTCTGAGAAGCTCAAAATGAAGAAATAAGCGTTCTAAAATGCTTTAAAAATTCAAAGACATCTTTCAATGGTTAACTAACGCAAGGCGCAGTATCAGACCTTAATATTGACCCATTTTATTTAAATTGGACCAGGTATTATATTGCAGGGTAATAGTGTACCCTACCACAGGAAATAATTATAGGTCAATTAGGGGGTACACTATGTATATTTTAAATAGTGCATTAAAACAAGGAAATTAGAAGACACTTTTCTATGTTAACTAACGGCACTGTATCGGACCTTAATATTGACCTATAATTTTTAAATTGGACCACGTATTATATTACAGGGTGATAGTGTACCCTACCACGGAAAATAATTATAGGTCAATTAGGGGGTACACAGCGTGACCCTTAAGTTTACTATGTATGCCTATGCGAAATAAAGTGTTCTGAGAAGCTCAAAATGAAGAAATAAGTGTTCTAAAATGCTTTAAAAATTCAAAGACATCTTTCAATGGTTAACTAACGCAAGGCGCAATAACAGACATTAATATTGACCCATAATATTTAAATTAGACCAGGTATTATATTACAGGGTAATAGTGTACCCTACCACAGGAAATAATTATAGGTCAATTAGGGGGTACACTATGTATATTTTAAATAGTGCTTTAAAACAAGGAAATTCGAAAACACTTTTCTATGTTAACTAACGGCACGGTATCGGTCCTTAATATTGACCTATAATTTTTAAATTGGACCACGTATTATATTACAGGGTAATATTGTTCCCTACCACGGGAAATAATTATAGGTCACTTAGGGGTACACAGCGTGACCCTAAAGTTTACTACGTATGCCTATGCGAAATAAAGTGTTCTGAGAAGCTTAAAATGAGGAAATAAGCGTTCTAGAATGCTTTAAAAATTCAAAGACATCTTTCAATGTTTAACTAACGCAAGGCGCAATATCAGACCTTAATATTGACCAATAATATTTAAATTGGACCAGGTATTATATTACAGGGTAATAGTGTACCCTACCACAGGAAATAATTATTGGTCAATTAGGGGGTACATTATGCATATTTTAAATAGTGCATTAAAACAAGGAAATTCGATGGCACTTTTCTATGTTAACTAACGGCACGGTATCGGACCTTAATATTGACCTATAATTTTTAAATTGGACCACGTATTATATTACAGGGTGATAGTGTACCCTACCACGGAAAATAATTATAGGTCAATTAGGGGGCACACAGCGTGACCCTTAAGTTTACTATGTATGCCTATGCGAAATAAAGTGTTCTGAGAAGCTCAAAATGAAGAAATAAGTGTTCTAAAATGCTTTAAAAATTCAAAGACATCTTTCAATGGTTAACTAACGCAAGGCGCAATAACAGACCTTAATATTGACCCATAATATTTAAATTAGACCAGGTATTATATTACAGGGTAATAGTGTACCCTACCACAGGAAATATTTATAGGTCAATTAGGGGGTACACTATGTATATTTTAAATAGTGCATTAAAACAAGGAAATTCGAAAACACTTTTCTATGTTAACTAACGGCACGGTATCGGTCCTTAATATTGACCTATAATTTTTAAATTGGACCACGTATTATATTACAGGGTAATATTGTTCCCTACCACGGGAAATAATTATAGGTCACTTAGGGGTACACAGCGTGACCCTAAAGTTTACTACGTATGCCTATGCGAAATAAAGTGTTCTGAGAAGCTTAAAATGAGGAAATAAGCGTTCTAAAATGCTTTAAAAATTCAAAGACATCTTTCAATGTTTAACTAACGCAAGGCGCAATATCAGACCTTAATATTGACCAATAATATTTAAATTGGACCAGGTATTATATTACAGGGTAATAGTGTACCCTACCACAGGAAATAATTATAGGTCATTTAGGGGGTACACAGCGTCACCCTAAATTTTACTATGTATGCCTATGCAAATAAAAATGTTTTGAGAAGCTTAAAATGAAGAAATAAGCGTTCTAAAATGCTTTAAAAGTTCAAAGACATCTTTCAATGGCTAACCAACGCAAGGCGCGATATCAGACCTTAATATTGACCCATAATATTTAAATTGGACCAGGTATTATATTACAGGGTGATAGTGTACCCTACCACGGAAAATAATTATAGGTCAATTAGGGGGTACACAGCGCGACCCTTAAGTTTACTATGTATGCCTATGCGAAATAAAGTGTTCTGAGAAGCTCAAAATGAAGAAATAAGCGTTCTAAAATGCTTTAAAAATTCAAAGACATCTTTCAATGGTTAACTAACGCAAGGCGCAATAACAGACCTTAATATTGACCCATAATATTTAAATAAGACCAGGTATTATATTACAGGGTAATAGTGTACCCTACCAAAGGAAATAATTATAGGTCAATTAGGGGGTACACTATGTATATTTTAAATAGTGCATTAAAACAAGGAAATTGGAAGACTCTTTTCTATGTTAACTAACGGCACGGTATCGGACCTTAATATTGACCTAAAATTTTTAAATTGGACCACGTATTATATTACAGGGTGATAGTGTACCCTACCACGGAAAATAATTATAGGTCAATTAGGGGGTACACAGCGTGACCCCAAAGTTTACTATGTATGCCTATGCGAAATAGAGTGTTCTGAGAAGCTTAAAATGAAGAAATAAGCGTTCTAAAATGCTTTAAAAATTCAAAGACATCTTTCAATGGTTAACTAACGCAAGGCGCAGTATCAGACCTTAATATTGACCCATTTTATTTAAATTGGACCAGGTATTATATTACAGGGTAATAGTGTACCCTACCACAGGAAATAATTATAGGTCAATTAGGGGGTACACTATGTATATTTTAAATAGTGCATTAAAACAAGGAAATTCGAAGACACTTTTCGATGTTAACTAACGGAACGGTATCGGTCCTTAATATTGGCCTATAATTTTTAAATTGGACCACGTATTATATTACAGGGTAATAGTGTACACTACCACAGGAAATAATTATAGGTCATTTAGGGGGTACACAGCGTCACCCTAAATTTTACTATGTATGCCTATGCAAAATAAAATGTTTTGAGAAGCTTAAAATGAAGAAATAAGCGTTTTAAAATGCTTTAAAAATTCAAAGACATCTTTCAATGGTTAACCAACGCAAGGCACGATATCAGACCTTAATATTGACCCATAATATTTAAATTGGACCAGGTATTATATTACAGGGTAATAGTGAACCCTACCACAGGAAATAATTATATGTCAATTAGGGGGTACACTATGTATATTTTAAACAGTGCAT
Organism: Parasteatoda tepidariorum; assembly: GCF_982258835.1. NCBI lineage: Eukaryota > Metazoa > Arthropoda > Arachnida > Araneae > Theridiidae > Parasteatoda > Parasteatoda tepidariorum. The sequence continues at coordinate 106,052,258 of NC_141759.1, read as the reverse complement.
TAAAACAAGGAAATTGGAAGACACTTTTCTATGTTAACTAACGGCACGGTATCGGACCTTAATATTGTTCTATAATTTTTAAATTCGACCACGTATTATATTACAGGGTAATAGTGTACCCTACCACAGGAAATAATTATAGGTCATTTAGGGGGTACACAGCGTCACCCTAAATTTTACTATGTATGCCTATGCAAATAAAAATGTTTTGAGAAGCTTAAAATGAAGAAATAAGCGTTCTAAAATGCTTTAAAAGTTCAAAGACATCTTTCAATGGCTAACCAACGCAAGGCGCGATATCAGACCTTAATATTGACACATAATATTTAAATTGGACCAGGTATTATATTACAGGGTGATAGTGTACCCTACCACGGAAAATAATTATGGGTCAATTAGGGGGTACACAGCGCGACCCTTAAGTTTACTATGTATGCCTATGCGAAATAAAGTGTTCTGAGAAGCTCAAAATGAAGAAATAAGCGTTCTAAAATGCTTTAAAAATTCAAAGACATCTTTCAATGGTTAACTAACGCAAGGCGCAATAACAGACCTTAATATTGACCCATAATATTTAAATAAGACCAGGTATTATATTACAGGGTAATAGTGTACCCTACCAAAGGAAATAATTATAGGTCAATTAGGGGGTACACTATGTATATTTTAAATAGTGCATTAAAACAAGGAAATTGGAAGACTCTTTTCTATGTTAACTAACGGCACGGTATCGGACCTTAATATTGACCTAAAATTTTTAAATTGGACCACGTATTATATTACAGGGTGATAGTGTACCCTACCACGGAAAATAATTATAGGTCAATTAGGGGGTACACAGCGTGACCCTAAAGTTTACTATGTATGCCTATGCGAAATAAAGTGTTCTGAGAAGCTCAAAATGAAGAAATAAGCGTTCTAAAATGCTTTAAAAATTCAAAGACATCTTTCAATGGTTAACTAACGCAAGGCGCAGTATCAGACCTTAATATTGACCCATTTTATTTAAATTGGACCAGGTATTATATTACAGGGTAATAGTGTACCCTACCACAGGAAATAATTATAGGTCAATTAGGGGGTACACTATGTATATTTTAAATAGTGCATTAAAACAAGGAAATTAGAAGACACTTTTCTATGTTAACTAACGGCACTGTATCGGACCTTAATATTGACCTATAATTTTTAAATTGGACCACGTATTATATTACAGGGTGATAGTGTACCCTACCACGGAAAATAATTATAGGTCAATTAGGGGGTACACAGCGTGACCCTTAAGTTTACTATGTATGCCTATGCGAAATAAAGTGTTCTGAGAAGCTCAAAATGAAGAAATAAGTGTTCTAAAATGCTTTAAAAATTCAAAGACATCTTTCAATGGTTAACTAACGCAAGGCGCAATAACAGACCTTAATATTGACCCATAATATTTAAATTAGACCAGGTATTATATTACAGGGTAATAGTGTACCCTACCACAGGAAATAATTATAGGTCAATTAGGGGGTACACTATGTATATTTTAAATAGTGCATTAAAACAAGGAAATTCGAAAACACTTTTCTATGTTAACTAACGGCACGGTATCGGTCCTTAATATTGACCTATAATTTTTAAATTGGACCACGTATTATATTACAGGGTAATATTGTTCCCTACCACGGGAAATAATTATAGGTCACTTAGGGGTACACAGCGTGACCCTAAAGTTTACTACGTATGCCTATGCGAAATAAAGTGTTCTGAGAAGCTTAAAATGAGGAAATAAGCGTTCTAAAATGCTTTAAAAATTCAAAGACATCTTTCAATGTTTAACTAACGCAAGGCGCAATATCAGACCTTAATATTGACCAATAATATTTAAATTGGACCAGGTATTATATTACAGGGTAATAGTGTACCCTACCACAGGAAATAATTATTGGTCAATTAGGGGGTACATTATGCATATTTTAAATAGTGCATTAAAACAAGGAAATTCGATGGCACTTTTCTATGTTAACTAACGGCACGGTATCGGACCTTAATATTGACCCATAATATTTAAATAAGACCAGGTATTATATTACAGGGTAATAGTGTACCCTACCAAAGGAAATAATTATAGGTCAATTAGGGGGTACACTATGTATATTTTAAATAGTGCATTAAAACAAGGAAATTGGAAGACTCTTTTCTATGTTAACTAACGGCACGGTATCGGATCTTAATATTGACCTAAAATTTTTAAATTGGACCACGTATTATATTACAGGGTGATAGTGTACCCTACCACGGAAAATAATTATAGGTCAATTAGGGGGTACACAGCGTGACCCTAAAGTTTACTATGTATGCCTATGCGAAATAAAGTGTTCTGAGAAGCTCAAAATGAAGAAATAAGCGTTCTAAAATGCTTTAAAAATTCAAAGACATCTTTCAATGGTTAACTAACGCAAGGCGCAGTATCAGACCTTAATATTGACCCATTTTATTTAAATTGGACCAGGTATTATATTGCAGGGTAATAGTGTACCCTACCACAGGAAATAATTATAGGTCAATTAGGGGGTACACTATGTATATTTTAAATAGTGCATTAAAACAAGGAAATTAGAAGACACTTTTCTATGTTAACTAACGGCACTGTATCGGACCTTAATATTGACCTATAATTTTTAAATTGGACCACGTATTATATTACAGGGTGATAGTGTACCCTACCACGGAAAATAATTATAGGTCAATTAGGGGGTACACAGCGTGACCCTTAAGTTTACTATGTATGCCTATGCGAAATAAAGTGTTCTGAGAAGCTCAAAATGAAGAAATAAGTGTTCTAAAATGCTTTAAAAATTCAAAGACATCTTTCAATGGTTAACTAACGCAAGGCGCAATAACAGACATTAATATTGACCCATAATATTTAAATTAGACCAGGTATTATATTACAGGGTAATAGTGTACCCTACCACAGGAAATAATTATAGGTCAATTAGGGGGTACACTATGTATATTTTAAATAGTGCTTTAAAACAAGGAAATTCGAAAACACTTTTCTATGTTAACTAACGGCACGGTATCGGTCCTTAATATTGACCTATAATTTTTAAATTGGACCACGTATTATATTACAGGGTAATATTGTTCCCTACCACGGGAAATAATTATAGGTCACTTAGGGGTACACAGCGTGACCCTAAAGTTTACTACGTATGCCTATGCGAAATAAAGTGTTCTGAGAAGCTTAAAATGAGGAAATAAGCGTTCTAGAATGCTTTAAAAATTCAAAGACATCTTTCAATGTTTAACTAACGCAAGGCGCAATATCAGACCTTAATATTGACCAATAATATTTAAATTGGACCAGGTATTATATTACAGGGTAATAGTGTACCCTACCACAGGAAATAATTATTGGTCAATTAGGGGGTACATTATGCATATTTTAAATAGTGCATTAAAACAAGGAAATTCGATGGCACTTTTCTATGTTAACTAACGGCACGGTATCGGACCTTAATATTGACCTATAATTTTTAAATTGGACCACGTATTATATTACAGGGTGATAGTGTACCCTACCACGGAAAATAATTATAGGTCAATTAGGGGGCACACAGCGTGACCCTTAAGTTTACTATGTATGCCTATGCGAAATAAAGTGTTCTGAGAAGCTCAAAATGAAGAAATAAGTGTTCTAAAATGCTTTAAAAATTCAAAGACATCTTTCAATGGTTAACTAACGCAAGGCGCAATAACAGACCTTAATATTGACCCATAATATTTAAATTAGACCAGGTATTATATTACAGGGTAATAGTGTACCCTACCACAGGAAATATTTATAGGTCAATTAGGGGGTACACTATGTATATTTTAAATAGTGCATTAAAACAAGGAAATTCGAAAACACTTTTCTATGTTAACTAACGGCACGGTATCGGTCCTTAATATTGACCTATAATTTTTAAATTGGACCACGTATTATATTACAGGGTAATATTGTTCCCTACCACGGGAAATAATTATAGGTCACTTAGGGGTACACAGCGTGACCCTAAAGTTTACTACGTATGCCTATGCGAAATAAAGTGTTCTGAGAAGCTTAAAATGAGGAAATAAGCGTTCTAAAATGCTTTAAAAATTCAAAGACATCTTTCAATGTTTAACTAACGCAAGGCGCAATATCAGACCTTAATATTGACCAATAATATTTAAATTGGACCAGGTATTATATTACAGGGTAATAGTGTACCCTACCACAGGAAATAATTATTGGTCAATTAGGGGGTACATTATGTATATTTTAAATAGTGCATTAAAACAAGGAAATTCGATGGCACTTTTCTATGTTAACTAACGGCACGGTATCGGACCTTAATATTGACCTATAATTTTTAAATTTGACCACGTATTATATTACAGGGTTATAGTGTACCCTACCACAGGAATTAATTATATGTCAATTAGGGGGTACACAGCGTGACCCTAAAGTTTACTATGTATGCCTAAGCGAAATAGAGTGTTCTGAGAAGCTTAAAACGAGGAAATAAGCGTTCTAAAATGCTTTAAAAATTCAAAGACATCTTTCAATGGTTAACTAACGCAAGGCGCAATATCAGACCTTAATATTGACCCATAATATTTAAATTGGACCAGGTATTATATTACAGGGTAATAGTGTACCCTACCACAGGAAATAATTATAGGTCAATTAGGGTTTACACTATGTATATTTTAAATAGTGCATTAAAACAAGGAGATTCGAAGACTCTTTTCTATGTTAACTAACGGTAGGGTATCGGACCTTAATATTGACCTAAAATTTTTAAATTGGACCACGTATTATATTACAGGGTGATAGTGTACCCTAACTCAGAAAACAATTATAGGTCAATTAGGGCGTACACAGCGTGACCCTAAAGTTCACTGTGTATGCCTATGCGAAATAAAGTGTTCTGAGAAGCTTAAAATGAGGAAATAAGCGTTCTAAAATGCTTTAAAAATTCAAAGACATTTTTCAATGTTAACTAATGGCACGGTATCGGACCTCAATATTGACCTATAATTTTTAAATTGAACCACGTATTATATTACAGGGTAATAGTGTACCCTACCACAGGAAATAATTATAGGTCATTTAGGGGGTACAAAGCGTGACCCTAAATTTAACTATGTATGCCTATGCGAAATAGAGTGTTCTGAGAAGCTTAAAATGAAGAAATAAGCGTTCTAAAATGCTTTAAAAATTCAAAGACATCTTTCAATGGTTAACTAACGCAAGGCGCAATATCAGACCTTAATATTGACCCATAATATTTAAATTGGGCCAGGTATTATATTACAGGGTAATAGTGTGCCCTACCACAGGAAATAACTATAGGTCAATTAGGGGGCACACTATGTATATTTTAAATAGTGCATTAAAACAAGGAAATTCGAAGACACTTTTCTTTGTTAACTAACGGCACGGTATCGGACCTTAATATTGACCTATAATTTTTAAATTGGACCACGTATTATATTACAGGGTTATAGTGTTTCCTACCACAGGAAATAATTATAGGTCAATTAGGGGGTACACAGCGTGACCCTAAAGTTTACTATGTATGCCTATGCGAAATAAAGTGTTCCGAGAAGCTTAAAATGAAGAAATAAGCCTTCTAAAAAGCTTTAAAAATTCAAAGACATTTTTCAATGTTAACTAACGGCACGGTATCGGACTTTAATATTGACCCATAATATTTAAATTAGACCAGGTATTATATTACAGGGTAATAGTGTACCCTACCACAGGAAATAATTATAGGTCAATTAGGGGGTACACTATGTATATTTTAAATAGTGCTTTAAAACAAGGAAATTCGAAAACACTTTTCTATGTTAACTAACGGCACGGTATCGGTCCTTAATATTGACCTATAATTTTTAAATTGGACCACGTATTATATTACAGGGTAATATTGTTCCCTACCACGGGAAATAATTATAGGTCACTTAGGGGTACACAGCGTGACCCTAAAGTTTACTACGTATGCCTATGCGAAATAAAGTGTTCTGAGAAGCTTAAAATGAGGAAATAAGCGTTCTAGAATGCTTTAAAAATTCAAAGACATCTTTCAATGTTTAACTAACGCAAGGCGCAATATCAGACCTTAATATTGACCAATAATATTTAAATTGGACCAGGTATTATATTACAGGGTAATAGTGTACCCTACCACAGGAAATAATTATTGGTCAATTAGGGGGTACATTATGCATATTTTAAATAGTGCATTAAAACAAGGAAATTCGATGGCACTTTTCTATGTTAACTAACGGCACGGTATCGGACCTTAATATTGACCTATAATTTTTAAATTGGACCACGTATTATATTACAGGGTGATAGTGTACCCTACCACGGAAAATAATTATAGGTCAATTAGGGGGCACACAGCGTGACCCTTAAGTTTACTATGTATGCCTATGCGAAATAAAGTGTTCTGAGAAGCTCAAAATGAAGAAATAAGTGTTCTAAAATGCTTTAAAAATTCAAAGACATCTTTCAATGGTTAACTAACGCAAGGCGCAATAACAGACCTTAATATTGACCCATAATATTTAAATTAGACCAGGTATTATATTACAGGGTAATAGTGTACCCTACCACAGGAAATATTTATAGGTCAATTAGGGGGTACACTATGTATATTTTAAATAGTGCATTAAAACAAGGAAATTCGAAAACACTTTTCTATGTTAACTAACGGCACGGTATCGGTCCTTAATATTGACCTATAATTTTTAAATTGGACCACGTATTATATTACAGGGTAATATTGTTCCCTACCACGGGAAATAATTATAGGTCACTTAGGGGTACACAGCGTGACCCTAAAGTTTACTACGTATGCCTATGCGAAATAAAGTGTTCTGAGAAGCTTAAAATGAGGAAATAAGCGTTCTAAAATGCTTTAAAAATTCAAAGACATCTTTCAATGTTTAACTAACGCAAGGCGCAATATCAGACCTTAATATTGACCAATAATATTTAAATTGGACCAGGTATTATATTACAGGGTAATAGTGTACCCTACCACAGGAAATAATTATTGGTCAATTAGGGGGTACATTATGTATATTTTAAATAGTGCATTAAAACAAGGAAATTCGATGGCACTTTTCTATGTTAACTAACGGCACGGTATCGGACCTTAATATTGACCTATAATTTTTAAATTTGACCACGTATTATATTACAGGGTTATAGTGTACCCTACCACAGGAATTAATTATATGTCAATTAGGGGGTACACAGCGTGACCCTAAAGTTTACTATGTATGCCTAAGCGAAATAGAGTGTTCTGAGAAGCTTAAAACGAGGAAATAAGCGTTCTAAAATGCTTTAAAAATTCAAAGACATCTTTCAATGGTTAACTAACGCAAGGCGCAATATCAGACCTTAATATTGACCCATAATATTTAAATTGGACCAGGTATTATATTACAGGGTAATAGTGTACCCTACCACAGGAAATAATTATAGGTCAATTAGGGTTTACACTATGTATATTTTAAATAGTGCATTAAAACAAGGAGATTCGAAGACTCTTTTCTATGTTAACTAACGGTAGGGTATCGGACCTTAATATTGACCTAAAATTTTTAAATTGGACCACGTATTATATTACAGGGTGATAGTGTACCCTAACTCAGAAAACAATTATAGGTCAATTAGGGCGTACACAGCGTGACCCTAAAGTTCACTGTGTATGCCTATGCGAAATAAAGTGTTCTGAGAAGCTTAAAATGAGGAAATAAGCGTTCTAAAATGCTTTAAAAATTCAAAGACATTTTTCAATGTTAACTAATGGCACGGTATCGGACCTCAATATTGACCTATAATTTTTAAATTGAACCACGTATTATATTACAGGGTAATAGTGTACCCTACCACAGGAAATAATTATAGGTCATTTAGGGGGTACAAAGCGTGACCCTAAATTTAACTATGTATGCCTATGCGAAATAGAGTGTTCTGAGAAGCTTAAAATGAAGAAATAAGCGTTCTAAAATGCTTTAAAAATTCAAAGACATCTTTCAATGGTTAACTAACGCAAGGCGCAATATCAGACCTTAATATTGACCCATAATATTTAAATTGGGCCAGGTATTATATTACAGGGTAATAGTGTGCCCTACCACAGGAAATAACTATAGGTCAATTAGGGGGCACACTATGTATATTTTAAATAGTGCATTAAAACAAGGAAATTCGAAGACACTTTTCTTTGTTAACTAACGGCACGGTATCGGACCTTAATATTGACCTATAATTTTTAAATTGGACCACGTATTATATTACAGGGTTATAGTGTTTCCTACCACAGGAAATAATTATAGGTCAATTAGGGGGTACACAGCGTGACCCTAAAGTTTACTATGTATGCCTATGCGAAATAAAGTGTTCCGAGAAGCTTAAAATGAAGAAATAAGCCTTCTAAAAAGCTTTAAAAATTCAAAGACATTTTTCAATGTTAACTAACGGCACGGTATCGGACTTTAATATTGACCTATAATTTTTAAATTGGACCACGTATTATATTACAGGGTAATAGTGAACCCTACCACAGGAAATAATTATATGTCAATTAGGGGGTACACTATGTATATTTTAAACAGTGCATTAAAACAAGTAAATTGGAAGACACTTTTCTATGTTAACTAACGGCACGGTATCGGAACTTAATATTGTCCTATAATTTTTAAATTCGACCACGTATTATATTACAGGGTAATAGTGTACCCTACCACAGGAAATAATTATAGGTCATTTAGGGGGTACACAGCGTCACCCTAAATTTTACTATGTATGCCTATGCAAATAAAAATGTTTTGAGAAGCTTAAAATGAAGAAATAAGCGTTCTAAAATGCTTTAAAAGTTCAAAGACATCTTTCAATGGCTAACCAACGCAAGGCGCGATATCAGACCTTAATATTGACCCATAATATTTAAATTGGACCAGGTATTATATTACAGGGTGATAGTGTACCCTACCACGGAAAATAATTATAGGTCAATTAGGGGGTACACAGCGTGACCCTTAAGTTTACTATGTATGCCTATGCGAAATAAAGTGTTCTGAGAAGCTCAAAATGAAGAAATAAGCGCTCTAAAATGCTTTAAAAATTCAAAGACATCTTTCAATGGTTAACTAACGCAAGGCGCAATAACAGACATTAATATTGACCCATAATATTTAAATTAGACCAGGTATTATATTACAGGGTAATAGTGTACCCTACCACAGGAAATAATTATAGGTCAATTAGGGGGTACACTATGTATATTTTAAATAGTGCATTAAAACAAGGAAATTCGAAAACACTTTTCTATGTTAACTAACGGCACGGTATCGGTCCTTAATATTGACCTATAATTTTTAAATTGGACCACGTATTATATTACAGGGTAATATTGTTCCCTACCACGGGAAATAATTATAGGTCACTTAGGGGTACACAGCGTGACCCTAAAGTTTACTACGTATGCCTATGCGAAATAAAGTGTTCTGAGAAGCTTAAAATGAGGAAATAAGCGTTCTAGAATGCTTTAAAAATTCAAAGACATCTTTCAATATTTAACTAACGCAAGGCGCAATATCAGACCTTAATATTGACCAATAATATTTAAATTGGACCAGGTATTATATTACAGGGTAATAGTGTACCCTACCACAGGAAATAATTATTGGTCAATTAGGGGGTACATTATGCATATTTTAAATAGTGCATTAAAACAAGGAAATTCGATGGCACTTTTCTATGTTAACTAACGGCACGGTATCGGACCTTAATATTGACCTATAATTTTTAAATTGGACCACGTATTATATTACAGGGTGATAGTGTACCCTACCACGGAAAATAATTATAGGTCAATTAGGGGGTACACAGCGTGACCCTTAAGTTTACTATGTATGCCTATGCGAAATAAAGTGTTCTGAGAAGCTCAAAATGAAGAAATAAGTGTTCTAAAATGCTTTAAAAATTCAAAGACATCTTTCAATGGTTAACTAACGCAAGGCGCAATAACAGACCTTAATATTGACCCATAATATTTAAATTAGACCAGGTATTATATTACAGGGTAATAGTGTACCCTACCACAGGAAATATTTATAGGTCAATTAGGGGGTACACTATGTATATTTTAAATAGTGCATTAAAACAAGGAAATTCGAAAACACTTTTCTATGTTAACTAACGGCACGGTATCGGTCCTTAATATTGACCTATAATTTTTAAATTGGACCACGTATTATATTACAGGGTAATATTGTTCCCTACCACGGGAAATAATTATAGGTCACTTAGGGGTACACAGCGTGACCCTAAAGTTTACTACGTATGCCTATGCGAAATAAAGTGCTCTGAGAAGCTTAAAATGAGGAAATAAGCGTTCTAAAATGCTTTAAAAATTCAAAGACATCTTTCAATGTTTAACTAACGCAAGGCGCAATATCAGACCTTAATATTGACCAATAATATTTAAATTGGACCAGGTATTATATTACAGGGTAATAGTGTACCCTACCACAGGAAATAATTATTGGTCAATTAGGGGGTACATTATGTATATTTTAAATAGTGCATTAAAACAAGGAAATTCGATGGCACTTTTCTATGTTAACTAACGGCACGGTATCGGACCTTAATATTGACCTATAATTTTTAAATTTGACCACGTATTATATTACAGGGTTATAGTGTACCCTACCACAGGAATTAATTATATGTCAATTAGGGGGTACACAGCGTGACCCTAAAGTTTACTATGTATGCCTAAGCGAAATAGAGTGTTCTGAGAAGCTTAAAACGAGGAAATAAGCGTTCTAAAATGCTTTAAAAATTCAAAGACATCTTTCAATGGTTAACTAACGCAAGGCGCAATATCAGACCTTAATATTGACCCATAATATTTAAATTGGACCAGGTATTATATTACAGGGTAATAGTGTACCCTACCACAGGAAATAATTATAGGTCAATTAGGGTTTACACTATGTATATTTTAAATAGTGCATTAAAACAAGGAGATTCGAAGACTCTTTTCTATGTTAACTAACGGTAGGGTATCGGACCTTAATATTGACCTAAAATTTTTAAATTGGACCACGTATTATATTACAGGGTGATAGTGTACCCTAACTCAGAAAACAATTATAGGTCAATTAGGGCGTACACAGCGTGACCCTAAAGTTCACTGTGTATGCCTATGCGAAATAAAGTGTTCTGAGAAGCTTAAAATGAGGAAATAAGCGTTCTAAAATGCTTTAAAAATTCAAAGACATTTTTCAATGTTAACTAATGGCACGGTATCGGACCTCAATATTGACCTATAATTTTTAAATTGAACCACGTATTATATTACAGGGTAATAGTGTACCCTACCACAGGAAATAATTATAGGTCATTTAGGGGGTACAAAGCGTGACCCTAAATTTAACTATGTATGCCTATGCGAAATAGAGTGTTCTGAGAAGCTTAAAATGAAGAAATAAGCGTTCTAAAATGCTTTAAAAATTCAAAGACATCTTTCAATGGTTAACTAACGCAAGGCGCAATATCAGACCTTAATATTGACCCATAATATTTAAATTGGGCCAGGTATTATATTACAGGGTAATAGTGTGCCCTACCACAGGAAATAACTATAGGTCAATTAGGGGGCACACTATGTATATTTTAAATAGTGCATTAAAACAAGGAAATTCGAAGACACTTTTCTTTGTTAACTAACGGCACGGTATCGGACCTTAATATTGACCTATAATTTTTAAATTGGACCACGTATTATATTACAGGGTTATAGTGTTTCCTACCACAGGAAATAATTATAGGTCAATTAGGGGGTACACAGCGTGACCCTAAAGTTTACTATGTATGCCTATGCGAAATAAAGTGTTCCGAGAAGCTTAAAATGAAGAAATAAGCCTTCTAAAAAGCTTTAAAAATTCAAAGACATTTTTCAATGTTAACTAACGGCACGGTATCGGACTTTAATATTGACCTATAATTTTTAAATTGGACCACGTATTATATTACAGGGTAATAGTGAACCCTACCACAGGAAATAATTATATGTCAATTAGGGGGTACACTATGTATATTTTAAACAGTGCATTAAAACAAGTAAATTGGAAGACACTTTTCTATGTTAACTAACGGCACGGTATCGGACCTTAATATTGTCCTATAATTTTTAAATTCGACCACGTATTATATTACAGGGTAATAGTGTACCCTACCACAGGAAATAATTATAGGTCATTTAGGGGGTACACAGCGTCACCCTAAATTTTACTATGTATGCCTATGCAAATAAAAATGTTTTGAGAAGCTTAAAATGAAGAAATAAGCGTTCTAAAATGCTTTAAAAGTTCAAAGACATCTTTCAATGGCTAACCAACGCAAGGCGCGATATCAGACCTTAATATTGACCCATAATATTTAAATTGGACCAGGTATTATATTACAGGGTGATAGTGTACCCTACCACGGAAAATAATTATAGGTCAATTAGGGGGTACACAGCGTGACCCTTAAGTTTACTATGTATGCCTATGCGAAATAAAGTGTTCTGAGAAGCTCAAAATGAAGAAATAAGCGCTCTAAAATGCTTTAAAAATTCAAAGACATCTTTCAATGGTTAACTAACGCAAGGCGCAATATCAGACCTTAATATTGACCCATATTATTTAAATTGGAAAAGGTATTATATTACAGGGTAATAGTGTACCCTACCGCAGGAAATAATTATAGGTCAATTAGGGGGTACACTATGTATATTTTAAATAGTGCATTAAATCAAGCAAATACGAAGACACTTTTCTATGTTAACTAACGGCACGGTATTGGACCTTAATATTGACCTATAATTTTTAAATTGGACCACGTATTATATTACAGGGTAATAGTGTACCCTACCACAGGAAATAATTATAGGTCAATTAGGGGGTACGCAGCGTGACCCTAAAGTTTACTATGTATTCCTATGCGAAATAAAGTGTTCTGAGAAGCTTAAAATGATGAAATAAGCCTTCTAAAAAGCTTTAAAAATTCAAAGACATTTTTCTATGTTAGCTAACGGCACGGTATCGGACCTTAATATTGACCAAAAATTTTTAAATTGGACCGCGTATTTTCTTACAGGGTGATAGTGTACCCTACCACAGGAAATAATTATAGGTCAATTAGGGGGTACACAGCGTGACCCTAAAGTTTACTATGTATGCCTATGCGAAATAAAGTGTTCTGAGAAGCTTAAAATGAGGAAATAAGCGTTCTAAAATGCTTTAAAAATTCAGACATTTTTCAATGTTAACTAACGGCACGGTATCGGACTTTAATATTGACCTATAATTTTTAAATTGGACCACGTATTATATTACAGGGTAATAGTGTACCCTTCCACAGGAAATAATTATAGGTCAATTAGGGGGTACACAGCGTGACCCTAAAGTTTACTATGTATGCCTATGCGAAATAGAGTGTTCTGAGAAGCTTAAAATGAAGAAATAAGCGTTCTAAAATGCTTTAAAAATTCAAAGACATCTCTCAATGGTTAACTAACGCAAGGCGCAATATCAGACCTTAATATTGACCCATATTATTTAAATTGGACCAGGTATTATATTACAGGGTAATAGTGTACCCTACCAAAGGAAATAATTATAGGTCAATTAGGGGGTACACTATGTATATTTTAAATAGTGCATTAAAACAAGGAAATTCGAAGACACTTTTCTATGTTAACTAACGGCACGGTATCGGTCCTTAATATTGACCTATAATTTTTAATTTGGACCACGTATTATATTACAGGGTCATAGTGTACCCTACCACAGGAAATAATTATAGGTCAATTAGGGGGTACGCAGCGTGACCCTAAAGTTTACTATGTATTCCTATGCGAAATAAAGTGTTCTGAGAAGCTTAAAATGAAGAAATAAGCCTTCTAAAAAGCTTTAAAAATTCAAAGACATTTTTCTATGTTAGCTAACGGCACGGTATCGGACCTTAATATTGACCAAAAATTTTTAAATTGGACCACGTATTATATTACAGGGTGATAGTGTACCCTACCACAGGAAATAATTATAGGTCAATTAGGGGGTACACAGCGTGACCCTAAAGTTTACTATGTATGCCTATGCGAAATAAAGTGTTCTGAGAAGCTTAAAATGAGGAAATAAGCGTTCTAAAATGCTTTAAAAATTCAAAGACATCTTTCAATGGTTAACTAACGCAAGGCGCAGTATCAGACCTTAATATTGACCCATTTTATTTAAATTGAACCAGGTATTATATTACAGGGTAATAGTGTACCCTACCACAGGAAATAATTATAGGTCAATTAGGGGGTACACTATGTATATTTTAAATAGTGCATTAAAACAAGAAAATTCGAAGACACTTTTCTATGTTAACTAACGGCACGGTATCCGTCCTTAATATTGACCTATAATTTTTAAATTGGACCACGTATTATATTACAGGGTAATAGTGTACACTACCACAGGAAATAATTATAGGTCATTTAGGGGGTACACAGCGTCACCCTAAATTTTACTATGTATGCCTATGCAAAATAAAATGTTTTGAGAAGCTTAAAATGAAGAAATAAGCGTTTTAAAATGCTTTAAAAATTCAAAGACATCTTTCAATGGTTAACCAACGCAAGGCACGATATCAGACCTTAATATTGACCCATAATATTTAAATTGGACCAGGTATTATATTACAGGGTAATAGTGAACCCTACCACAGGAAATAATTATATGTCAATTAGGGGGTACACTATGTATATTTTAAACAGTGCATTAAAACAAGGAAATTGGAAGACACTTTTCTATGTTAACTAACGGCACGGTATCGGACCTTAATATTGTCCTATAATTTTTAAATTCGACCACGTATTATATTACAGGGTAATAGTGTACCCTACCACAGGAAATAATTATAGGTCATTTAGGGGGTACACAGCGTCACCCTAAAGTTTACTATGTATGCCTATGCGAAATAAAGTGTTCTGAGAAGCTCAAAATGAAGAAATAAGCGTTCTAAAATGCTTTAAAAATTCAAAGACATCTTTCAATGGTTAACTAACGCAAGGCGCAATAACAGACCTTAATATTGACCCATAATATTTAAATTGGACCAGGTATTATATTACAGGGTAATAGTGTACCCTACCACAGGAAATAATTATAGGTCAATTAGGGGGTACACAGCGTGACCCTAAAGTTTACTATGTATGCCTATGCGAAATAAAGTGTTCTGAGAAGCTTAAAATGAGGAAAAAAGCGTTCTAAAATGCTTTAAAAATTCAAAGACATTTTTCAATGTTAACTAACGGCACGGTATCGGACCTTAATATTGACCTATAATTTTTAAATTGGACCACGTATTATATTACAGGGTAATAGTGTACCCTACCACAGGAAATAATTATAGGTCATTTAGGGGGTACACAGCGTCACCCTAAATTTTACTATGTATGCCTATGCAAATAAAAATGTTTTGAGAAGCTTAAAATGAAGAAATAAGCGTTCTAAAATGCTTTAAAAGTTCAAAGACATCTTTCAATGGCTAACCAACGCAAGGCGCGATATCAGACCTTAATATTGACCCATAATATTTAAATTGGACCAGGTATTATATTACAGGGTGATAGTGTACCCTACCACGGAAAATAATTATAGGTCAATTAGGGGGTACACAGCGTGACCCTTAAGTTTACTATGTATGCCTATGCGAAATAAAGTGTTCTGAGAAGCTCAAAATGAAGAAATAAGCGCTCTAAAATGCTTTAAAAATTCAAAGACATCTTTCAATGGTTAACTAACGCAAGGCGCAATATCAGACCTTAATATTGACCCATATTATTTAAATTGGAAAAGGTATTATATTACAGGGTAATAGTGTACCCTACCGCAGGAAATAATTATAGGTCAATTAGGGGGTACACTATGTATATTTTAAATAGTGCATTAAATCAAGCAAATACGAAGACACTTTTCTATGTTAACTAACGGCACGGTATTGGACCTTAATATTGACCTATAATTTTTAAATTGGACCACGTATTATATTACAGGGTAATAGTGTACCCTACCACAGGAAATAATTATAGGTCAATTAGGGGGTACGCAGCGTGACCCTAAAGTTTACTATGTATTCCTATGCGAAATAAAGTGTTCTGAGAAGCTTAAAATGAAGAAATAAGCCTTCTAAAAAGCTTTAAAAATTCAAAGACATTTTTCTATGTTAGCTAACGGCACGGTATCGGACCTTAATATTGACCAAAAATTTTTAAATTGGACCGCGTATTTTCTTACAGGGTGATAGTGTACCCTACCACAGGAAATAATTATAGGTCAATTAGGGGGTACACAGCGTGACCCTAAAGTTTACTATGTATGCCTATGCGAAATAAAGTGTTCTGAGAAGCTTAAAATGAGGAAATAAGCGTTCTAAAATGCTTTAAAAATTCAGACATTTTTCAATGTTAACTAACGGCACGGTATCGGACTTTAATATTGACCTATAATTTTTAAATTGGACCACGTATTATATTACAGGGTAATAGTGTACCCTTCCACAGGAAATAATTATAGGTCAATTAGGGGGTACACAGCGTGACCCTAAAGTTTACTATGTATGCCTATGCGAAATAGAGTGTTCTGAGAAGCTTAAAATGAAGAAATAAGCGTTCTAAAATGCTTTAAAAATTCAAAGACATCTCTCAATGGTTAACTAACGCAAGGCGCAATATCAGACCTTAATATTGACCCATATTATTTAAATTGGACCAGGTATTATATTACAGGGTAATAGTGTACCCTACCAAAGGAAATAATTATAGGTCAATTAGGGGGTACACTATGTATATTTTAAATAGTGCATTAAAACAAGGAAATTCGAAGACACTTTTCTATGTTAACTAACGGCACGGTATCGGTCCTTAATATTGACCTATAATTTTTAATTTGGACCACGTATTATATTACAGGGTCATAGTGTACCCTACCACAGGAAATAATTATAGGTCAATTAGGGGGTACGCAGCGTGACCCTAAAGTTTACTATGTATTCCTATGCGAAATAAAGTGTTCTGAGAAGCTTAAAATGAAGAAATAAGCCTTCTAAAAAGCTTTAAAAATTCAAAGACATTTTTCTATGTTAGCTAACGGCACGGTATCGGACCTTAATATTGACCAAAAATTTTTAAATTGGACCACGTATTATATTACAGGGTGATAGTGTACCCTACCACAGGAAATAATTATAGGTCAATTAGGGGGTACACAGCGTGACCCTAAAGTTTACTATGTATGCCTATGCGAAATAAAGTGTTCTGAGAAGCTTAAAATGAGGAAATAAGCGTTCTAAAATGCTTTAAAAATTCAAAGACATTTTTCAATGTTAACTAACGGCACGGTATCGGACCTTAGTATTGACCTATAATTTTTAAATTGGACCACGTATTATATTACAGGGTAATAGTGTACCCTTCCACAGGAAATAATTATAGGTCAATTAGGGGGTACACAGCGTGACCCTAAAATTTACTATGTATGCCTATGCGAAATAGAGTGTTCTGAGAAGCTTAAAATGAAGAAATAAGCGTTCTAAAATGCTTTAAAAATTCAAAGACATCTCTCAATGGTTAACTAACGCAAGGCGCAATATCAGACCTTAATATTGACCCATATTATTTAAATTGGACCAGGTATTATATTACAGGGTAATATTGTACCCTACCACAGGAAATAATTATAGGTCAATTAGGGGGTACACTATGTATATTTTAAATAGTGCATTAAAACAAGGAAATACGAAGACACTTTTCTATGTTAACTAACGGCACGGTATTGGACCTTAATATTGACCTATAATTTTTAAATTGGACCACGTATTATATTACAGGGTAATAGTGTACCCTACCACAGGAAATAATTATAGGTCAATTAGGGGGTACACAGCGTGACCCCAAAGTTTACTATGTATGCCTATGCGAAATAGAGTGTTCTGAGAAGCTTAAAATGAAGAAATAAGCGTTCTAAAATGCTTTAAAAATTCAAAGACATCTTTCAATGGTTAACAAACGCAAGGCGCAGTATCAGACCTTAATATTGACCCATTTTATTTAAATTGGACCAGGTATTATATTACAGGGTAATAGTGTACCCTACCACAGGAAATAATTATAGGTCAATAAGGGGGTACACTATGTATATTTTAAATAGTGCATTAAAACAAGGAAATTAGAAGACACTTTTCTATGTTAACTAACGGCACGGTATCGGACCTTAATATTGACCTATATTTTTTAAATTGGACCACGTATTATATTACAGGGTGATAGTGTACCCTACCACGGAAAATAATTATAGGTCAATTAGGGGGTACACAGCGTGACCCTTAAGTTTACTATGTATGCCTATGCGAAATAAAGTGTTCTGAGAAGCTCAAAATGAAGAAATAAGTGTTCTAAAATGCTTTAAAAATTCAAAGACATCTTTCAATGGTTAACTAACGCAAGGCGCAATAACAGACCTTAATATTGACCCATAATATTTAAATTAGACCAGGTATTATATTACAGGGTAATAGTGTACCCTACCACAGGAAATAATTATAGGTCAATTAGGGGGTACACTATGTATATTTTAAATAGTGCATTAAAACAAGGAAATTCGAAAACACTTTTCTATGTTAACTAACGGCACGGTATCGTTCCTTAATATTGACCTATAATTTTTAAATTGGACCACGTATTATATTACAGGGTAATATTGTTCCCTACCACGGGAAATAATTATAGGTCACTTAGGGGTACACAGCGTGACCCTAAAGTTTACTACGTATGCCTATGCGAAATAAAGTGTTCTGAGAAGCTTAAAATGAGGAAATAAGCGTTCTAAAATGCTTTAAAAATTCAAAGACATCTTTCAATGTTTAACTAACGCAAGGCGCAATATCAGACCTTAATATTGACCAATAATATTTAAATTGGACCAGGTATTATATTACAGGGTAATAGTGTACCCTACCACAGGAAATAATTATTGGTCAATTAGGGGGTACATTATGTATATTTTAAATAGTGCATTAAAACAAGGAAATTCGATGGCACTTTTCTATGTTAACTAACGGCACGGTATCGGACCTTAATATTGACCTATAATTTTTAAATTGGACCACGTATTATATTACAGGGTGATAGTGTACCCTACCACGGAAAATAATTATAGGTCAATTAGGGGGTACACAGCGTGACCCTTAAGTTTACTATGTATGCCTATGCGAAATAAAGTGTTCTGAGAAGCTCAAAATGAAGAAATAAGTGTTCTAAAATGCTTTAAAAATTCAAAGACATCTTTCAATGGTTAACTAACGCAAGGCGCAATAACAGACCTTAATATTGACCCATAATATTTAAATTAGACCAGGTATTATATTACAGGGTAATAGTGTACCCTACCACAGGAAATAATTATAGGTCAATTAGGGGGTACACTATGTATATTTTAAATAGTGCATTAAAACAAGGAAATTCGAAAACACTTTTCTATGTTAACTAACGGCACGGTATCGATCCTTAATATTGACCTATAATTTTTAAATTGGACCACGTATTATATTACAGGGTAATATTGTTCCCTACCACGGGAAATATTTATAGGTCACTTAGCACTCACACAGCGTGACCCTAAAGTTTACTACGTATGCCTATGCGAAATAAAGTGTTCTGAGAAGCTTAAAATGAGGAAATAAGCGTTCTAAAATGCTTTAAAAATTCAAAGACATCTTTCAATGTTTAACTTACGCAAGGCGCAATATCAGACCTTAATATTGACCAATAATATTTAAATTGGACCAGGTATTATATTACAGGGTAATAGTGTACCCTACCACAGGAAATAATTATTTGTCAATTAGGGGGTACATTATGTATATTTTAAATAGTGCATTAAAACAAGGAAATTCGATGGCACTTTTCTATGTTAACTAACGGCACGGTATCGTTCCTTAATATTGACCTATAATTTTTAAATTGGACCACGTATTATATTACAGGGTAATATTGTTCCCTACCACGGGAAATAATTATAGGTCACTTAGGGGTACACAGCGTGACCCTAAAGTTTACTACGTATGCCTATGCGAAATAAAGTGTTCTGAGAAGCTTAAAATGAGGAAATAAGCGTTCTAAAATGCTTTAAAAATTCAAAGACATCTTTCAATGTTTAACTAACGCAAGGCGCAATATCAGACCTTAATATTGACCAATAATATTTAAATTGGACCAGGTATTATATTACAGGGTAATAGTGTACCCTACCACAGGAAATAATTATTGGTCAATTAGGGGGTACATTATGTATATTTTAAATAGTGCATTAAAACAAGGAAATTCGATGGCACTTTTCTATGTTAACTAACGGCACGGTATCGGACCTTAATATTGACCTATAATTTTTAAATTGGACCACGTATTATATTACAGGGTGATAGTGTACCCTACCACGGAAAATAATTATAGGTCAATTAGGGGGTACACAGCGTGACCCTTAAGTTTACTATGTATGCCTATGCGAAATAAAGTGTTCTGAGAAGCTCAAAATGAAGAAATAAGTGTTCTAAAATGCTTTAAAAATTCAAAGACATCTTTCAATGGTTAACTAACGCAAGGCGCAATAACAGACCTTAATATTGACCCATAATATTTAAATTAGACCAGGTATTATATTACAGGGTAATAGTGTACCCTACCACAGGAAATAATTATAGGTCAATTAGGGGGTACACTATGTATATTTTAAATAGTGCATTAAAACAAGGAAATTCGAAAACACTTTTCTATGTTAACTAACGGCACGGTATCGATCCTTAATATTGACCTATAATTTTTAAATTGGACCACGTATTATATTACAGGGTAATATTGTTCCCTACCACGGGAAATATTTATAGGTCACTTAGCACTCACACAGCGTGACCCTAAAGTTTACTACGTATGCCTATGCGAAATAAAGTGTTCTGAGAAGCTTAAAATGAGGAAATAAGCGTTCTAAAATGCTTTAAAAATTCAAAGACATCTTTCAATGTTTAACTTACGCAAGGCGCAATATCAGACCTTAATATTGACCAATAATATTTAAATTGGACCAGGTATTATATTACAGGGTAATAGTGTACCCTACCACAGGAAATAATTATTTGTCAATTAGGGGGTACATTATGTATATTTTAAATAGTGCATTAAAACAAGGAAATTCGATGGCACTTTTCTATGTTAACTAACGGCACGGTATCGGACCTTAATATTGACCTATAATTTTTAATTTGGACCAAATATTATATTACAGGGTCATAGTGTACCCTACCACGGAAAATAATTATAGGTCAATTAGGGGGTACACAGCGTGACCCTAAAGTTTACTATGTATGCCTATGCGAAATAAAGTGTTCTGAGAAGCTCAAAATGAAGAAATAAGCGTTCTAAAATGCTTTAAAAATTCAAAGACATCTTTCAATGGTTAACTAACGCAAGGCGCAATAACAGACCTTAATATTGACCCATAATATTTAAATTGGACCAGGTATTATATTACAGGGTAATAGTGTACCCTACCACAGGAAATAATTATAGGTCAATTAGGGGGTACACAGCGTGACCCTAAAGTTTACTATGTATGCCTATGCGAAATAAAGTGTTCTGAGAAGCTTAAAATGAGGAAATAAGCGTTCTAAAATGCTTTAAAAATTCAAAGACATTTTTCAATGTTAACTAACGGCACGGTATCGGACCTTAATATTGACCTATAATTTTTAAATTGGACCACGTATTATATTACAGGGTAATAGTGTACCCTTCCACAGGAAATATCTATAGGTCAATTAGGGGGTACACAGCGTGACCCTAAAGTTTACTATGTATGCCTATGCGAAATAGAGTGTTCTGAGAAGCTTAAAATGAAGAAATAAGCGTTCTAAAATGCTTTAAAAATTCAAAGACATCTCTCAATGGTTAACTAACGCAAGGCGCAATATCAGACCTTAATATTGACCCATATTATTTAAATTGGACCAGGTATTATATTACAGGGTAATAGTGTACCCTACCACAGGAAATAATTATAGGTCAATTAGGGGGTACACTATGTATATTTTAAATAGTGCATTAAAACAAGGAAATACGAAGACACTTTTCTATGTTAACTAACGGCACGGTATTGGACCTTAATATTGACCTATAATTTTTAAATTGGACCACGTATTATATTACAGGGTAATAGTGTACCCTACCACAGGAAATAATTATAGGTCAATTAGGGGGTACACAGCGTGACCCCAAAGTTTACTATGTATGCCTATGTGAAATAGAGTGTTCTGAGAAGCTTAAAATGAAGAAATAAGCGTTCTAAAATGCTTTAAAAATTCAAAGACATCTTTCAATGGTTAACAAACGCAAGGCGCAGTATCAGACCTTAATATTGACCCATTTTATTTAAATTGGACCAGGTATTATATTACAGGGTAATAGTGTACCCTACCACAGGAAATAATTATAGGTCAATTAGGGGGTACACTATGTATATTTTAAATAGTGCATTAAAACAAGGAAATTCGAAAACACTTTTCTATGTTAACTAACGGCACGGTATCGGTCCTTAATATTGACCTATAATTTTTAAATTGGACCACGTATTATATTACAGGGTAATATTGTTCCCTACCACGGGAAATAATTATAGGTCACTTAGGGGTACACAGCGTGACCCTAAAGTTTACTACGTATGCCTATGCGAAATAAAGTGTTCTGAGAAGCTTAAAATGAGGAAATAAGCGTTCTAAAATGCTTTAAAAATTCAAAGACATCTTTCAATGTTTAACTAACGCAAGGCGCAATATCAGACCTTAATATTGACCAATAATATTTAAATTGGACCAGGTATTATATTACAGGGTAATAGTGTACCCTACCACAGGAAATAATTATTGGTCAATTAGGGGGTACATTATGTATATTTTAAATAGTGCATTAAAACAAGGAAATTCGATGGCACTTTTCTATGTTAACTAACGGCACGGTATCGGACCTTAATATTGACCTATAATTTTTAAATTGGACCACGTATTATATTACAGGGTGATAGTGTACCCTACCACGGAAAATAATTATAGGTCAATTAGGGGGTACACAGCGTGACCCTTAAGTTTACTATGTATGCCTATGCGAAATAAAGTGTTCTGAGAAGCTCAAAATGAAGAAATAAGTGTTCTAAAATGCTTTAAAAATTCAAAGACATCTTTCAATGGTTAACTAACGCAAGGCGCAATAACAGACCTTAATATTGACCCATAATATTTAAATTAGACCAGGTATTATATTACAGGGTAATAGTGTACCCTACCACAGGAAATAATTATAGGTCAATTAGGGGGTTCACTATGTATATTTTAAATAGTGCATTAAAACAAGGAAATTCGAAAACACTTTTCTATGTTAACTAACGGCACGGTATCGGTCCTTAATATTGACCTATAATTTTTAAATTGGACCACGTATTATATTACAGGGTAATATTGTTCCCTACCACGGGAAATAATTATAGGTCACTTAGCACTCACACAGCGTGACCCTAAAGTTTACTACGTATGCCTATGCGAAATAAAGTGTTCTGAGAACCTTAAAATGAGGAAATAAGCGTTCTAAAATGCTTTAAAAATTCAAAGACATCTTTCAATGTTTGACTAACGCAAGGCGCAATATCAGACCTTAATATTGACCAATAATATTTAAATGGGACCAGGTATTATATTACAGGGTAATAGTGTACCCAACCACAGGAAATAATTATTGGTCAATTAGGGGGTACATTATGTATATTTTAAATAGTGCATTAAAACAAGGAAATTCGATGGCACTTTTCTATGTTAACTAACGGCACGGTATCGGACCTTAATATTGACCTATAATTTTTAATTTGGACCAAATATTATATTACAGGGTCATAGTGTACCCTACCACGGAAAATAATTATAGGTCAATTAGGGGGTACACAGCGTGACCCTAAAGTTTACTATGTATGCCTATGCGAAATAAAGTGTTCTGAGAAGCTCAAAATGAAGAAATAAGCGTTCTAAAATGCTTTAAAAATTCAAAGACATCTTTCAATGGTTAACTAACGCAAGGCGCAATAACAGACCTTAATATTGACCCATAATATTTAAATTGGACCAGGTATTATATTACAGGGTAATAGTGTACCCTACCACAGGAAATAATTATAGGTCAATTAGGGGGTACACAGCGTGACCCTAAAGTTTACTATGTATGCCTATGCGGAATAAAGTGTTCTGAGAAGCTTAAAATGAGGAAATAAGCGTTCTAAAATGCTTTAAAAATTCAAAGACATTTTTCAATGTTAACTAACGGCACGGTATCGGACCTTAATATTGACCTATAATTTTTAAATTGGACCACGTATTATATTACAGGGTAATAGTGTACCCTTCCACAGGAAATAATTATAGGTCAATTAGGGGGTACACAGCGTGACCCTAAAGTTTACTATGTATGCCTATGCGAAATAGAGTGTTCTGAGAAGCTTAAAATGAAGAAATAAGCGTTCTAAAATGCTTTAAAAATTCAAAGACATCTCTCAATGGTTAACTAACGCAAGGCGCAATATCAGACCTTAATATTGACCCATATTATTTAAATTGGACCAGGTATTATATTACAGGGTAATAGTGTACCCTACCACAGGAAATAATTATAGGTCAATTAGGGGGTACACTATGTATATTTTAAATAGTGCATTAAAACAAGGAAATACGAAGACACTTTTCTATGTTAACTAACGGCACGGTATTGGACCTTAATATTGACCTATAATTTTTAAATTGGACCATGTATTATATTACAGGGTAATAGTGTACCCTACCACAGGAAATAATTATAGGTCAATTAGGGGGTACACAGCGTGACCCCAAAGTTTACTATGTATGCCTATGCGAAATAGAGTGTTCTGAGAAGCTTAAAATGAGGAAATAAGCGTTCTAAAATGCTTTAAAAATTCAAAGACATTTTTCTATGTTAGCTAACGGCACGGTATCGGACCTTAATATTGACCAAAAATTTTTAAATTGGACCACGTATTATATTACAGGGTGATAGTGTACCCTACCACAGGAAATAATTATAGGTCAATTAGGGGGTACACAGCGTGACCCTAAATTTTACTATGTATGCCTATGCGAAATAAAGTGTTCTGAGAAGCTTAAAATGAGGAAATAAGCGTTCTAAAATGCTTTAAAAATTCAAAGACATTTTTCAATGTTAACTAACGGCACGGTATCGGACTTTAATATTGACCTATAATTTTTAAATTGGACCACGTATTATATTACAGGGTAATAGTGAACCCTACCACAGGAAATAATTATATGTCAATTAGGGTGTACACTATGTATATTTTAAACAGTGCATTAAAACAAGGAAATTGGAAGACACTTTTCTATGTTAACTAACGGCACGGTATCGGACCTTAATATTGTCCTATAATTTTTAAATTCGACCACGTATTATATTACAGGGTAATAGTGTACCCTACCACAGGAAATAATTATAGGTCATTTAGGGGGTACACAGCGTCACCCTAAATTTTACTATGTATGCCTATGCAAATAAAAATGTTTTGAGAAGCTTAAAATGAAGAAATAAGCGTTCTAAAATGCTTTAAAAGTTCAAAGACATCTTTCAATGGCTAACCAACGCAAGGCGCGATATCAGACCTTAATATTGACCCATAATATTTAAATTGGACCAGGTATTATATTATAGGGTAATAGTGTACCACAGGAAATAATTATAGGTCAATTAGGGGGTACACAGCGTGACCCTAAAGTTTACTATGTATGCCTATGCGAAATAAAGTGTTCTGAGAAGCTTAAAATGAGGAAATAAGCGTTCTAAAATGCTTTAAAAATTCAAAGACATTTTTCAATGTTAACTAACGGCACGGTATCGGACCTTAATATTGACCTATAATTTTTAAATTGGACCACGTATTATATTACAGGGTAATAGTGTACCCTTCCACAGGAAATAATTATAGGTCAATTAGGGGGTACACAGCGTGACCCTAAAGTTTACTATGTATGCCTATGCGAAATAGAGTGTTCTGAGAAGCTTAAAATGAAGAAATAAGCGTTCTAAAATGCTTTAAAAATTCAAAGACATCTCTCAATGGTTAACTAACGCAAGGCGCAATATCAGACCTTAATATTGACCCATATTATTTAAATTGGACCAGGTATTATATTACAGGGTAATAGTGTACCCTACCACAGGAAATAATTATAGGTCAATTAGGGGGTACACTATGTATATTTTAAATAGTGCATTAAAACAAGGAAATACGAAGACACTTTTCTATGTTAACTAACGGCACGGTATTGGACCTTAATATTGACCTATAATTTTTAAATTGGACCACGTATTATATTACAGGGTAATAGTGTACCCTACCACAGGAAATAATTATAGGTCAATTAGGGGGTACACAGCGTGACCCCAAAGTTTACTATGTATTCCTATGCGAAATAGAGTGTTCTGAGAAGCTTAAAATGAGGAAATAAGCGTTCTAAAATGCTTTAAAAATTCAAAGACATCTTTCAATGGTTAACTAACGCAAGGCGCAATATCAGACCTTAATATTGACCCATAATATTTAAATTGGACCAGGTATTATATTACAGGGTAATAGTGTACCCTACCACAGGAAATAATTATAGGTCAATTAGGGGGTACACTATGTATATTTTAAATAGTGCATTAAAACAAGGAAATTCGAAGACACTTTTCTATGTTAACTAACGGCACGGTATCGGACCTTAATATTGACCTATAATTTTTAATTTGGACCACGTATTATATTACAGGGTCATAGTGTACCCTACCACAGGAAATAATTATAGGTCAATTAGGGGGTACGCAGCGTGACCCTAAAGTTTACTATGTATTCCTATGCGAAATAAAGTGTTCTGAGAAGCTTAAAATGAAGAAATAAGCCTTCTAAAAAGCTTTAAAAATTCAAAGACATTTTTCTATGTTCGCTAACGGCACGGTATCGGACCTTAATATTGACCAAAAATTTTTAAATTGGACCACGTATTATATTACAGGGTAATAGTGTACCCTTCCACAGGAAATAATTATAGGTCAATTAGGGGGTACACAGCGTGACCCTAAAGTTTACTATGTATGCCTATGCGAAATAGAGTGTTCTGAGAAGCTTAAAATGAAGAAATAAGCGTTCTAAAATGCTTTAAAAATTCAAAGACATCTCTCAATGGTTAACTAACGCAAGGCGCAATATCAGACCTTAATATTGACCCATATTATTTAAATTGGACCAGGTATTATATTACAGGGTAATAGTGTACCCTACCACAGGAAATAATTATAGGTCAATTAGGGGGTACACTATGTATATTTTAAATAGTGCATTAAAACAAGGAAATACGAAGACACTTTTCTATGTTAACTAACGGCACGGTATTGGACCTTAATATTGACCTATAATTTTTAAATTGGACCACGTATTATATTACAGGGTAATAGTGTACCCTACCACAGGAAATAATTATAGGTCAATTAGGGGGTACACAGCGTGACCCCAAAGTTTACTATGTATGCCTATGCGAAATAGAGTGTTCTGAGAAGCTTAAAATGAAGAAATAAGCGTTCTAAAATGCTTTAAAAATTCAAAGACATCTTTCAATGGTTAACTAACGCAAGGCGCAGTATCAGACCTTAATATTGACCCATTTTATTTAAATTGGACCAGGTATTATATTACAGGGTAATAGTGTACCCTACCACAGGAAATAATTATAGGTCAATTAGGGGGTACACTATGTATATTTTAAATAGTGCATTAAAACAAGAAAATTCGAAGACACTTTTCTATGTTAACTAACGGCACGGTATCGGTCCTTAATATCGACCTATAATTTTTAAATTGGACCACGTATTATATTACAGGGTAATAGTGTGCACTACCACAGGAAATAATTATAGGTCATTTAGGGGGTACACAGCGTCACCCTAAATTTTACTATGTATGCCTATGCAAAGTAAAATGTTTTGAGAAGCTTAAAATGAAGAAATAAGCGTTTTAAAATGCTTTAAAAATTCAAAGACATCTTTCAATGGTTAACCAACGCAAGGCACGATATCAGACCTTAATATTGACCCATAATATTTAAATTGGACCAGGTATTATATTACAGGGTAATAGTGAACCCTACCACAGGAAATAATTATATGTCAATTAGGGGGTACACTATGTATATTTTAAACAGTGCATTAAAACAAGGAAATTGGAAGACACTTTTCTATGTTAACTAACGGCACGGTATCGGACCTTAATATTGTCCTATAATTTTTAAATTCGACCACGTATTATATTACAGGGTAATAGTGTACCCTACCACAGGAAATAATTATAGGTCATTTAGGGGGTACACAGCGTCACCCTAAATTTTACTATGTATGCCTATGCAAATAAAAATGTTTTGAGAAGCTTAAAATGAAGAAATAAGCGTTCTAAAATGCTTTAAAAGTTCAAAGACATCTTTCAATGGCTAACCAACGCAAGGCGCGATATCAGACCTTAATATTGACCTATAATTTTTAAATTGGACCACGTATTATATTACAGGGTGATAGTGTACCCTACCACGGAAAATAATTATAGGTCAATTAGGGGGTACACAGCGTGACCCTTAAGTTTACTATGTATGCCTATGCGAAATAAAGTGTTCTGAGAAGCTCAAAATGAAGAAATAAGCGTTCTAAAATGCTTTAAAAATTCAAAGACATCTTTCAATGGTTAACTAACGCAAGGCGCAATAACAGACCTTAATATTGACCCATAATATTTAAATAAGACCAGGTATTATATTACAGGGTAATAGTGTACCCTACCAAAGGAAATAATTATAGGTCAATTAGGGGGTACACTATGTATATTTTAAATAGTGCATTAAAACAAGGAAATACGAAGACACTTTTCTATGTTAACTAACGGCACGGTATTGGACCTTAATATTGACCTATAATTTTTAAATTGGACCACGTATTATATTACAGGGTAATAGTGTACTCTACCACAGGAAATAATTATAGGTCATTTAGGGGGTACACAGCGTCACCCTAAATTTTACTATGTATGCCTATGCAAAATAAAATGTTTTGAGAAGCTTAAAATGAAGAAATAAGCGTTCTAAAATGCTTTAAAAATTCAAAGACATCTTTCAATGGTTAACCAACGCAAGGCGCGATATCAGACCTTAATATTGACCCATAATATTTAAATTGGACCAGGTATTATATTATAGGGTAATAGTGAACCCTACCACAGGAAATAATTATATGTCAATTAGGGGGTACACTATGTATATTTTAAATAGTGCATTAAAACAAGGAAATTGGAAGACTCTTTTCTATGTTAACTAACGGCACGGTATCGGACCTTAATATTGACCTAAAATTTTTAAATTGGACCACGTATTATATTACAGGGTGATAGTGTACCCTACCACGGAAAATATTTATAGGTCAATTAGGTGGTACACAGCGTGACCCTAAAGTTTACTATGTATGCCTATGCGAAATAAAGTGTTCTGAGAAGCTCAAAATGAAGAAATAAGCGTTCTAAAATGCTTTAAAAATTCAAAGACATCTTTCAATGGTTAACTAACGCAAGGCGCAATAACAGACCTTAATATTGACCCATAATATTTAAATTGGACCAGGTATTATATTACAGGGTAATAGTGTACCCTACCACAGGAAATAATTATAGGTCAATTAGGGGGTACACAGCGTGACCCTAAAGTTTACTATGTATGCCTATGCGAAATAAAGTGTTCTGAGAAGCTTAAAATGAGGAAAAAAGCGTTCTAAAATGATTTAAAAATTCAAAGACATTTTTCAATGTTAACTAACGGCACGGTATCGGACCTTAATATTGACCTATAATTTTTAAATTGGTCCACGTATTATATTACAGGGTAATAGTGTACCCTTCCACAGGAAATAATTATAGGTCAATTAGGGGGTACACAGCGTGACCCTAAAGTTTACTATGTATGCCTATGCGAAATAGAGTGTTCTGAGAAGCTTAAAATGAAGAAATAAGCGTTCTAAAATGCTTTAAAAATTCAAAGACATCTCTCAATGGTTAACTAACGCAAGGCGCAATATCAGACCTTAATATTGACCCATATTATTTAAATTGGACCAGGTATTATATTACAGGGTAATAGTGTACCCTACCACAGGAAATAATTATAGGTCAATTAGGGGGTACACTATGTATATTTTAAATAGTGCATTAAAACAAGGAAATACGAAGACACTTTTCTATGTTAACTAACGGCACGGTATTGGACCTTAATATTGACCTATAATTTTTAAATTGGACCACGTATTATATTACAGGGTAATAGTGTACCCTACCACAGGAAATAATTATAGGTCAATTAGGGGGTACACAGCGTGACCCCAAAGTTTACTATGTATGCCTATGTGAAATAGAGTGTTCTGAGAAGCTTAAAATGAAGAAATAAGCGTTCTAAAATGCTTTAAAAATTCAAAGACATCTTTCAATGGTTAACAAACGCAAGGCGCAGTATCAGACCTTAATATTGACCCATTTTATTTAAATTGGACCAGGTATTATATTACAGGGTAATAGTGTACCCTACCACAGGAAATAATTATAGGTCAATTAGGGGGTACACTATGTATATTTTAAATAGTGCATTAAAACAAGGAAATTAGAAGACACTTTTCTATGTTAACTAACGGCACGGTATCGGACCTTAATATTGACCTATAATTTTTAAATTGGACCACGTATTATATTACAGGGTGATAGTGTACCCTACCACGGAAAATAATTATAGGTCAATTAGGGGGTACACAGCGTGACCCTTAAGTTTACTATGTATGCCTATGCGAAATAAAGTGTTCTGAGAAGCTCAAAATGAAGAAATAAGTGTTCTAAAATGCTTTAAAAATTCAAAGACATCTTTCAATGGTTAACTAACGCAAGGCGCAATAACAGACCTTAATATTGACCCATAATATTTAAATTAGACCAGGTATTATATTACAGGGTAATAGTGTACCCTACCACAGGAAATAATTATAGGTCAATTAGGGGGTACACTATGTATATTTTAAATAGTGCATTAAAACAAGGAAATTCGAAAACACTTTTCTATGTTAACTAACGGCACGGTATTGGTCCTTAATATTGACCTATAATTTTTAAATTGGACCACGTATTATATTACAGGGTAATATTGTTCCCTACCACGGGAAATAATTATAGGTCACTTAGGGGTACACAGCGTGACCCTAAAGTTTACTACGTATGCCTATGCGAAATAAAGTGTTCTGAGAAGCTTAAAATGAGGAAATAAGCGTTCTAAAATGCTTTAAAAATTCAAAGACATCTTTCAATGTTTAACTAACGCAAGGCGCAATATCAGACCTTAATATTGACCAATAATATTTAAATTGGACCAGGTATTATATTACAGGGTAATAGTGTACCCTACCACAGGAAATAATTATTGGTCAATTAGGGGGTACATCATGTATATTTTAAATAGTGCATTAAAACAAGGAAATTCGAAGACACTTTTCTATGTTAACTAACGGCACGGTATCGGTCCTTAATATTGACCTATAATTTTTAAATTGGACCACGTATTATATTACAGGGTAATAGTGTACACTACCACAGGAAATAATTATAGGTCATTTAGGGGGTACACAGCGTCACCCTAAATTTTACTATGTATGCCTATGCAAAATAAAATGTTTTGAGAAGCTTAAAATAAAGAAATAAGCGTTCTAAAATGCTTTAAAAGTTCAAAGACATCTTTCAATGGCTAACCAACGCAAGGCGCGATATCAGACCTTAATATTGACCCATAATATTTAAATTGGAGTAGGTATTATATTATAGGGTAATAGTGTACCACAGGAAATAATTATAGGTCAATTAGGGGGTACACAGCGTGACCCTAAAGTTTACTATGTATGCCTATGCGAAATAAAGTGTTCTGAGAAGCTTAAAATGAGAAAATAAGCGTTCTAAAATGCTTTAAAAATTCAAAGACATTTTTCAATGTTAACTAACGGCACGGTATCGGACCTTAATATTGACCTATAATTTTTAAATTGGACCACGTATTATATTACAGGGTAATAGTGTACACTACCACAGGAAATAATTATAGGTCATTTAGGGGGTACACAGCGTCACCCTAAATTTTACTATGTATGCCTATGCAAAATAAAATGTTTTGAGAAGCTTAAAATGAAGAAATAAGCGTTCTAAAATGCTTTAAAAAT
This sequence comes from Parasteatoda tepidariorum, assembly GCF_982258835.1. Classification (NCBI taxonomy): domain Eukaryota; kingdom Metazoa; phylum Arthropoda; class Arachnida; order Araneae; family Theridiidae; genus Parasteatoda; species Parasteatoda tepidariorum. Next base: position 106,019,763 of record NC_141759.1, on the reverse strand, counting down.
TCAAAGACATCTTTCAATGGTTAACCAACGCAAGGCACGATATCAGACCTTAATATTGACCCATAATATTTAAATTGGACCAGGTATTATATTATAGGGTAATAGTGTACCACAGGAAATAATTATAGGTCAATTAGGGGGTACACAGCGTGACCCTAAAGTTTACTATGTATGCCTATGCGAAATAAAGTGTTCTGAGAAGCTTAAAATGAGGAAATAAGCGTTCTAAAATGCTTTAAAAATTCAAAGACATTTTTCAATGTTAACTAACGGCACGGTATCGGACCTTAATATTGACCTATAATTTTTAAATTGGACCACGTATTATATTACAGGGTAATAGTGTACCCTTCCACAGGAAATAATTATAGGTCAATTAGGGGGTACACAGCGTGACCCTAAAGTTTACTATGTATGCCTATGCGAAATAGAGTGTTCTGAGAAGCTTAAAATGAAGAAATAAGCGTTCTAAAATGCTTTAAAAATTCAAAGACATCTCTCAATGGTTAACTAACGCAAGGCGCAATATCAGACCTTAATATTGACCCATATTATTTAAATTGGACCAGGTATTATATTACAGGGTAATAGTGTACCCTACCACAGGAAATAATTATAGGTCAATTAGGGGGTACACTATGTATATTTTAAATAGTGCATTAAAACAAGGAAATACGAAGACACTTTTCTATGTTAACTAACGGCACGGTATTGGACCTTAATATTGACCTATAATTTTTAAATTGGACCACGTATTATATTACAGGGTAATAGTGTACCCTACCACAGGAAATAATTATAGGTCAATTAGGGGGTACACAGCGTGACCCCAAAGTTTACTATGTATTCCTATGCGAAATAGAGTGTTCTGAGAAGCTTAAAAAGGGGAAATAAGCGTTCTAAAATGCTTTAAAAATTCAAAGACATCTTTCAATGGTTAACTAACGCAAGGCGCAATATCAGACCTTAATATTGACCCATAATATTTAAATTGGACCAGGTATTATATTACAGGGTAATAGTGTACCCTACCACAGGAAATAATTATAGGTCAATTAGGGGGTACACTATGTATATTTTAAATAGTGCATTAAAACAAGGAAATTCGAAGACACTTTTCTATGTTAACTAACGGCACGGTATCGGACCTTAATATTGACCTATAATTTTTAATTTGGACCACGTATTATAATACAGGGTAATAGTGTACCCTACCACAGGAAATAATTATAGGTCAATTAGGGGGTACACAGCGTGACCCTAAAGTTTACTATGTATGCCTATGCGAAATAGAGTGTTCTGAGAAGCTTAAAATGAGGAAATAAGCGTTCTAAAATGCTTTAAAAATTCAAAGACATTTTTCTATGTTAGCTAACGGCACGGTATCAGACCTTAATATTGACCCATAATATTTAAATTGGACCAGGTATTATATTACAGGGTGATAGTGTACCCTACCACGGAAAATAATTATAGGTCAATTAGGGGGTACACAGCGTGACCCTTAAGTTTACTATGTATGCCTATGCGAAATAAAGTGTTCTGAGAAGCTCAAAATGAAGAAATAAGCGTTCTAAAATGCTTTAAAAATTCAAAGACATCTTTCAATGGTTAACTAACGCAAGGCGCAATAACAGACCTTAATATTGACCTATAATATTTAAATAAGACCAGGTATTATATTACAGGGTAATAGTGTACCCTACCAAAGGAAATAATTATAGGTCAATTAGGGGGTACACTATGTATATTTTAAATAGTGCATTAAAACAAGGAAATTCGAAGACACTTTTCTATGTTAACTAACGGCACGGTATCGGTCCTTAATATTGACCTATAATTTTTAAATTGGACCACGTATTATATTACAGGGTAATAGTGTACACTACCACAGGAAATAATTATAGGTCATTTAGGGGGTACACAGCGTCACCCTAAATTTTACTATGTATGCCTATGCAAAATAAAATGTTTTGAGAAGCTTAAAATGAAGAAATAAGCGTTCTAAAATGCTTTAAAAGTTCAAAGACATCTTTCAATGGCTAACCAACGCAAGGCGCGATATCAGACCTTAATATTGACCCATAATATTTAAATTGGACCAGGTATTATATTATAGGGTAATAGTGTACCACAGGAAATAATTATAGGTCAATTAGGGGGTACACAGCGTGACCCTAAAGTTTACTATGTATGCCTATGCGAAATAAAGTGTTCTGAGAAGCTTAAAATGAGGAAATAAGCGTTCTAAAATGCTTTAAAAATTCAAAGACATTTTTCAATGTTAACTAACGGCACGGTATCGGACCTTAATATTGACCTATAATTTTTAAATTGGACCACGTATTATATTACAGGGTAATAGTGTACACTACCACAGGAAATAATTATAGGTCATTTAGGGGGTACACAGCGTCACCCTAAATTTTACTATGTATGCCTATGCAAAATAAAATGTTTTGAGAAGCTTAAAATGAAGAAATAAGCGTTCTAAAATGCTTTAAAAATTCAAAGACATCTTTCAATGGTTAACCAACGCAAGGCACGATATCAGACCTTAATATTGACCCATAATATTTAAATTGGACCAGGTATTATATTATAGGGTAATAGTGTACCACAGGAAATAATTATAGGTCAATTAGGGGGTACACAGCGTGACCCTAAAGTTTACTATGTATGCCTATGCGAAATAAAGTGTTCTGAGAAGCTTAAAATGAGGAAATAAGCGTTCTAAAATGCTTTAAAAATTCAAAGACATTTTTCAATGTTAACTAACGGCACGGTATCGGACCTTAATATTGACCTATAATTTTTAAATTGGACCACGTATTATATTACAGGGTAATAGTGTACCCTTCCACAGGAAATAATTATAGGTCAATTAGGGGGTACACAGCGTGACCCTAAAGTTTACTATGTATGCCTATGCGAAATAGAGTGTTCTGAGAAGTTTAAAATGAAGAAATAAGCGTTCTAAAATGCTTTAAAAATTCAAAGACATCTCTCAATGGTTAACTAACGCAAGGCGCAATATCAGACCTTAATATTGACCCATATTATTTAAATTGGACCAGGTATTATATTACAGGGTAATAGTGTACCCTACCACAGGAAATAATTATAGGTCAATTAGGGGGTACACTATGTATATTTTAAATAGTGCATTAAAACAAGGAAATACGAAGACACTTTTCTATGTTAACTAACGGCACGGTATTGGACCTTAATATTGACCTATAATTTTTAAATTGGACCACGTATTATATTACAGGGTAATAGTGTACCCTACCACAGGAAATAATTATAGGTCAATTAGGGGGTACACAGCGTGACCCCAAAGTTTACTATGTATGCCTATGCGAAATAGAGTGTTCTGAGAAGCTTAAAATGAAGAAATAAGCGTTCTAAAATGCTTTAAAAATTCAAAGACATCTTTCAATGGTTAACTAACGCAAGGCGCAGTATCAGACCTTAATATTGACCCATTTTATTTAAATTGGACCAGGTATTATATTACAGGGTAATAGTGTACCCTACCACAGGAAATAATTATAGGTCAATTAGGGGGTACACTATGTATATTTTAAATAGTGCATTAAAACAAGAAAATTCGAAGACACTTTTCTATGATAACTAACGGCACGGTATCGGTCCTTAATATTGACCTATAATTTTTAAATTGGACCACGTATTATATTACAGGGTAATAGTGTACACTACCACAGGAAATAATTATAGGTCATTTAGGGGGTACACAGCGTCACCCTAAATTTTACTATGTATGCCTATGCAAAATAAAATGTTTTGAGAAGCTTAAAATGAAGAAATAAGCGTTTTAAAATGCTTTAAAAATTCAAAGACATCTTTCAATGGTTAACCAACGCAAGGCACGATATCAGACCTTAATATTGACCCATAATATTTAAATTGGACCAGGTATTATATTACAGGGTAATAGTGAACCCTACCACAGGAAATAATTATATGTCAATTAGGGGGTACACTATGTATATTTTAAACAGTGCTTTAAAACAAGGAAATTGGAAGACACTTTTCTATGTTAACTAACGGCACGGTATCGGACCTTAATATTGTCCTATAATTTTTAAATTCGACCACGTATTATATTACAGGGTAATAGTGTACCCTACCACAGGAAATAATTATAGGTCATTTAGGGGGTACACAGCGTCACCCTAAATTTTACTATGTATGCCTATGCAAATAAAAATGTTTTGAGAAGCTTAAAATGAAGAAATAAGCGTTCTAAAATGCTTTAAAAGTTCAAAGACATCTTTCAATGGCTAACCAACGCAAGGCGCGATATCAGACCTTAATATTGACCTATAATTTTTAAATTGGACCACGTATTATATTACAGGGTGATAGTGTACCCTACCACGGAAAATAATTATAGGTCAATTAGGGGGTACACAGCGTGACCCTTAAGTTTACTATGTATGCCTATGCGAAATAAAGTGTTCTGAGAAGCTCAAAATGAAGAAATAAGCGTTCTAAAATGCTTTAAAAATTCAAAGACATCTTTCAATGGTTAACTAACGCAAGGCGCAATAACAGACCTTAATATTGACCCATAATATTTAAATAAGACCAGGTATTATATTACAGGGTAATAGTGTACCCTACCAAAGGAAATAATTATAGGTCAATTAGGGGGTACACTATGTATATTTTAAATAGTGCATTAAAACAAGGAAATACGAAGACACTTTTCTATGTTAACTAACGGCACGGTATTGGACCTTAATATTGACCTATAATTTTTAAATTGGACCACGTATTATATTACAGGGTAATAGTGTACTCTACCACAGGAAATAATTATAGGTCATTTAGGGGGTACACAGCGTCACCCTAAATTTTACTATGTATGCCTATGCAAAATAAAATGTTTTGAGAAGCTTAAAATGAAGAAATAAGCGTTCTAAAATGCTTTAAAAATTCAAAGACATCTTTCAATGGTTAACCAACGCAAGGCGCGATATCAGACCTTAATATTGACCCATAATATTTGAATTGGACCAGGTATTATATTATAGGGTAATAGTGAACCCTACCACAGGAAATAATTATATGTCAATTAGGGGGTACACTATGTATATTTTAAATAGTGCATTAAAACAAGGAAATTGGAAGACTCTTTTCTATGTTAACTAACGGCACGGTATCGGACCTTAATATTGACCTAAAATTTTTAAATTGGACCACGTATTATATTACAGGGTGATAGTGTACCCTACCACGGAAAATATTTATAGGTCAATTAGGGGGTACACAGCGTGACCCTAAAGTTTACTATGTATGCCTATGCGAAATAAAGTGTTCTGAGAAGCTCAAAATGAAGAAATAAGCGTTCTAAAATGCTTTAAAAATTCAAAGACATCTTTCAATGGTTAACTAACGCAAGGCGCAATAGCAGACCTTAATATTGACCCATAATATTTAAATTGGACCAGGTATTATATTACAGGGTAATAGTGTACCCTACCACAGGAAATAATTATAGGTCAATTAGGGGGTACACAGCGTGACCCTAAAGTTTACTATGTATGCCTATGCGAAATAAAGTGTTCTGAGAAGCTTAAAATGAGGAAAAAAGCGTTCTAAAATGCTTTTAAAATTCAAAGACATTTTTCAATGTTAACTAACGGCACGGTATCGGACCTTAATATTGACCTATAATTTTTAAATTGGTCCACGTATTATATTACAGGGTAATAGTGTACCCTTCCACAGGAAATAATTATAGGTCAATTAGGGGGTACACAGCGTGACCCTAAAGTTTACTATGTATGCCTATGCGAAATAGAGTGTTCTGAGAAGCTTAAAATGAAGAAATAAGCGTTCTAAAATGCTTTAAAAATTCAAAGACATCTCTCAATGGTTAACTAACGCAAGGCGCAATATCAGACCTTAATATTGACCCATATTATTTAAATTGGACCAGGTATTATATTACAGGGTAATAGTGTACCCTACCACAGGAAATAATTATAGGTCAATTAGGGGGTACACTATGTATATTTTAAATAGTGCATTAAAACAAGGAAATACGAAGACACTTTTCTATGTTAACTAACGGCACGGTATTGGACCTTAATATTGACCTATAATTTTTAAATTGGACCACGTATTATATTACAGGGTAATAGTGTACCCTACCACAGGAAATAATTATAGGTCAATTAGGGGGTACACAGCGTGACCCCAAAGTTTACTATGTATGCCTATGTGAAATAGAGTGTTCTGAGAAGCTTAAAATGAAGAAATAAGCGTTCTAAAATGCTTTAAAAATTCAAAGACATCTTTCAATGGTTAACAAACGCAAGGCGCAGTATCAGACCTTAATATTGACCCATTTTATTTAAATTGGACCAGGTATTATATTACAGGGTAATAGTGTACCCTACCACAGGAAATAATTATAGGTCAATTAGGGGGTACACTATGTATATTTTAAATAGTGCATTAAAACAAGGAAATTAGAAGACACTTTTCTATGTTAACTAACGGCACGGTATCGGACCTTAATATTGACCTATAATTTTTAAATTGGACCACGTATTATATTACAGGGTGATAGTGTACCCTACCACGGAAAATAATTATAGGTCAATTAGGGGGTACACAGCGTGACCCTTAAGTTTACTATGTATGCCTATGCGAAATAAAGTGTTCTGAGAAGCTCAAAATGAAGAAATAAGTGTTCTAAAATGCTTTAAAAATTCAAAGACATCTTTCAATGGTTAACTAACGCAAGGCGCAATAACAGACCTTAATATTGACCCATAATATTTAAATTAGACCAGGTATTATATTACAGGGTAATAGTGTACCCTACCACAGGAAATAATTATAGGTCAATTAGGGGGTACACTATGTATATTTTAAATAGTGCATTAAAACAAGGAAATTCGAAAACACTTTTCTATGTTAACTAACGGCACGGTATCGGTCCTTAATATTGACCTATAATTTTTAAATTGGACCACGTATTATATCACAGGGTAATATTGTTCCCTACCACGGGAAATAATTATAGGTCACTTAGGGGTACACAGCGTGACCCTAAAGCTTACTACGTATGCCTATGCGAAATAAAGTGTTCTGAGAAGCTTAAAATGAGGAAATAAGCGTTCTAAAATGCTTTAAAAATTCAAAGACATCTTTCAATGTTTAACTAACGCAAGGCGCAATATCAGACCTTAATATTGACCAATAATATTTAAATTGGACCAGGTATTATATTACAGGGTAATAGTGTACCCTACCACAGGAAATAATTATTGGTCAATTAGGGGGTACATTATGTATATTTTAAATAGTGCATTAAAACAAGGAAATTCGATGGCACTTTTCTATGTTAACTAACGGCACGGTATCGGACCTTAATATTGACCTATAATTTTTAAATTGGACCACGTATTATATTACAGGGTGATATTGTACCCTACCACGGAAAATAATTATAGGTCAATTAGGGGGTACACAGCGTGACCCTTAAGTTTACTATGTATGCCTATGCGAAATAAAGTGTTCTGAGAAGCTCAAAATGAAGAAATAAGTGTTCTAAAATGCTTTAAAAATTCAAAGACATCTTTCAATGGTTAACTAACGCAAGGCGCAATAACAGACCTTAATATTGACCCATAATATTTAAATTAGACCAGGTATTATATTACAGGGTAATAGTGTACCCTACCACAGGAAATAATTATAGGTCAATTAGGGGGTACACTATGTATATTTTAAATAGTGCATTAAAACAAGGAAATTCGAAAACACTTTTCCATGTTAACTAACGGCACGGTATCGGTCCTTAATATTGACCTATAATTTTTAAATTGGACCACGTATTATATTACAGGGTAATAGTGTACCCTACCACAGGAAATAATTATAGGTCAATTAGGGGGTACACAGCGTGACCCCAAAGTTTACTATGTATGCCTATGCGAAATAGAGTGTTCTGAGAAGCTTAAAATGAAGAAATAAGCGTTCTAAAATGCTTTAAAAATTCAAAGACATCTTTCAATGGTTAACTAACGCAAGGCGCAGTATCAGACCTTAATATTGACCCATTTTATTTAAATTGGACCAGGTATTATATTACAGGGTAATAGTGTACCCTACCACAGGAAATAATTATAGGTCAATTAGGGGGTACACTATGTATATTTTAAATAGTGCATTAAAACAAGAAAATTCGAAGACACTTTTCTATGTTAACTAACGGCACGGTATCGGTCCTTAATATTGACCTATAATTTTTAAATTGGACCACGTATTATATTACAGGGTAATAGTGTACACTACCACAGGAAATAATTATAGGTCATTTAGGGGGTACACAGCGTCACCCTAAATTTTACTATGTATGCCTATGCAAAATAAAATGTTTTGAGAAGCTTAAAATGAAGAAATAAGCGTTTTAAAATGCTTTAAAAATTCAAAGACATCTTTCAATGGTTAACCAACGCAAGGCACGATATCAGACCTTAATATTGACCCATAATATTTAAATTGGACCAGGTATTATATTACAGGGTAATAGTGAACCCTACCACAGGAAATAATTATATGTCAATTAGGGGGTACACTATGTATATTTTAAACAGTGCTTTAAAACAAGGAAATTGGAAGACACTTTTCTATGTTAACTAACGGCACGGTATTGGACCTTAATATTGTCCTATAATTTTTAAATTCGACCACGTATTATATTACAGGGTAATAGTGTACCCTACCACAGGAAATAATTATAGGTCAATTAGGGGGTACACAGCGTGACCCTTAAGTTTACTATGTATGCCTATGCGAAATAAAGTGTTCTGAGAAGCTCAAAATGAAGAAATAAGTGTTCTAAAATGCTTTAAAAATTCAAAGACATCTTTCAATGGTTAACTAACGCAAGGCGCAATAACAGACCTTAATATTGACCCATAATATTTAAATTGGACCAGGTATTATATTACAGGGTAATAGTGTACCCTACCACAGGAAATAATTATAGGTCAATTAGGGGGTACACAGCGTGACCCTAAAGTTTACTATGTATGCCTATGCGAAATAAAGTGTTCTGAGAAGCTTAAAATGAGGAAATAAGCGTTCTAAAATGCTTTAAAAATTCAAAGACATTTTTCAATGTTAACTAACGGCACGGTATCGGACCTTAATATTGACCTATAATTTTTAAATTGGACCACGTATTATATTACAGGGTAATAGTGTACCCTTCCACAGGAAATAATTATAGGTCAATTAGGGGGTACACAGCGTGACCCTAAAGTTTACTATGTATGCCTATGCGAAATAGAGTGTTCTGAGAAGCTTAAAATGAAGAAATAAGCGTTCTAAAATGCTTTAAAAATTCAAAGACATCTTTCAATGGTTAACTAACGCAAGGCGCAATAACAGACCTTAATATTGACCCATAATATTTAAATTAGACCAGGTATTATATTACAGGGTAATAGTGTACCCTACCACAGGAAATAATTATAGGTCAATTAGGGGGTACACTATGTATATTTTAAATAGTGCATTAAAACAAGGAAATTCGAAAACACTTTTCTATGTTAACTAACGGCACGGTATCGGTCCTTATAATTGACCTATAATTTTTAAATTGGACCACGTATTATATTACAGGGTAATATTGTTCCCTACCACGGGAAATAATTATAGGTCACTTAGGGGTACACAGCGTGACCCTAAAGTTTACTACGTATGCCTATGCGAAATAAAGTGTTCTGAGAAGCTTAAAATGAGGAAATAAGCGTTCTAAAATGCTTTAAAAATTCAAAGACATCTTTCAATGTTTAACTAACGCAAGGCGCAATATCAGACCTTAATATTGACCAATAATATTTAAATTGGACCAGGTATTATATTACAGGGTAATAGTGTACCCTACCACAGGAAATAATTATTGGTCAATTAGGGGGTACATTATGTATATTTTAAATAGTGCATTAAAACAAGGAAATTCGATGGCACTTTTCTATGTTAACTAACGGCACGGTATCGGACCTTAATATTGACCTATAATTTTTAATTTGGACCAAATATTATATTACAGGGTCATAGTGTACCCTACAACGGAAAATAATTATAGGTCAATTAGGGGGTACACAGCGTGACCCTAAAGTTTACTATGTATGCCTATGCGAAATAAAGTGTTCTGAGAAGCTCAAAATGAAGAAATAAGCGTTCTAAAATGCTTTAAAAATTCAAAGACATCTTTCAATGGTTAACTAACGCAAGGCGCAATAACAGACCTTAATATTGACCCATAATATTTAAATTGGACCAGGTATTATATTACAGGGTAATAGTGTACCCTACCACAGGAAATAATTATAGGTCAATTAGGGGGTACACAGCGTGACCCTAAAGTTTACTATGTATGCCTATGCGAAATAAAGTGTTCTGAGAAGCTTAAAATGAGGAAATAAGCGTTCTAAAATGCTTTAAAAATTCAAAGACATTTTTCAATGTTAACTAACGGCACGGTATCGGACCTTAATATTGACCTATAATTTTTAAATTGGACCACGTATTATATTACAGGGTAATAGTGTACCCTTCCACAGGAAATAATTATAGGTCAATTAGGGGGTACACAGCGTGACCCTAAAGTTTACTATGTATGCCTATGCGAAATAGAGTGTTTTGAGAAGCTTAAAATGAAGAAATAAGCGTTCTAAAATGCTTTAAAAATTCAAAGACATCTTTCAATGTTTAACTAACGCAAGGCGCAATATCAGACCTTAATGTTGACCAATAATATTTAAATTGGACCAGGTATTATATTACAGGGTAATAGTGTACCCTACCACAGGAAATAATTATTGGTCAATTAGGGGGTACATTATGTATATTTTAAATAGTGCATTAAAACAAGGAAATTCGATGGCACTTTTCTATGTTAACTAACGGCACGGTATCGGACCTTAATATTGACCTATAATTTTTAATTTGGACCAAATATTATATTACAGGGTCATAGTGTACCCTACAACGGAAAATAATTATAGGTCAATTAGGGGGTACACAGCGTGACCCTAAAGTTTACTATGTATGCCTATGCGAAATAAAGTGTTCTGAGAAGCTCAAAATGAAGAAATAAGCGTTCTAAAATGCTTTAAAAATTCAAAGACATCTTTCAATGGTTAACTAACGCAAGGCGCAATAACAGACCTTAATATTGACCCATAATATTTAAATTAGACCAGGTATTATATTACAGGGTAATAGTGTACCCTACCACAGGAAATAATTATAGGTCAATTAGGGGGTACACAGCGTGACCCTAAAGTTTACTATGTATGCCTATGCGAAACAGAGTGTTCTGAGAAGCTTAAAATGAAGAAATAAGCGTTCTAAAATGCTTTAAAAATTCAAAGACATCTCTCAATGGTTAACTAACGCAAGGCGCAATATCAGACCTTAATATTGACCCATATTATTTAAATTGGACCAGGTATTAAATTACAGGGTAATAGTGTACCCTACCACAGGAAATAATTATAGGTCAATTAGGGGGTACACTATGTATATTTTAAATAGTGCATTAAAACAAGGAAATACGAAGACACTTTTCTATGTTAACTAACGGCACGGTATTGGACCTTAATATTGACCTATAATTTTTAAATTGGACCACGTATTATATTACAGGGTAATAGTGTACCCTACCACAGGAAATAATTATAGGTCAATTAGGGGGTACACAGCGTGACCCCAAAGTTTACTATGTATGCCTATGCGAAATAGAGTGTTCTGAGAAGCTTAAAATGAAGAAATAAGCGTTCTAAAATGCTTTAAAAATTCAAAGACATCTTTCAATGGTTAACTAACGCAAGGCGCAGTATCAGACCTTAATATTGACCCATTTTATTTAAATTGGACCAGGTATTATATTACAGGGTAATAGTGTACCCTACCACAGGAAATAATTATAGGTCAATTAGGGGGTACACTATGTATATTTTAAATAGTGCATTAAAACAAGGAAATTAGAAGACACTTTTCTATGTTAACTAACGGCACGGTATCGGACCTTAATATTGACCTATAATTTTTAAATTGGACCACGTATTATATTACAGGGTGATAGTGTACCCTACCACGGAAAATAATTATAGGTCAATTAGGGGGTACACAGCGTGACCCTTAAGTTTACTATGTATGCCTATGCGAAATAAAGTGTTCTGAGAAGCTCAAAATGAAGAAATAAGTGTTCTAAAATGCTTTAAAAATTCAAAGACATCTTTCAATGGTTAACTAACGCAAGGCGCAATAACAGACCTTAATATTGACCAATAATATTTAAATTGGACCAGGTATTATATTACAGGGTAATAGTGTACCCTACCACAGGAAATAATTATTGGTCAATTAGGGGGTACATTATGTATATTTTAAATAGTGCATTAAAACAAGGAAATTCGATGGCACTTTTCTATGTTAACTAACGGCACGGTATCGGACCTTAATATTGACCTATAATTTTTAAATTGGACCACGTATTATATTACAGGGTGATAGTGTACCCTACCACGGAAAATAATTATAGGTCAATTAGGGGGTACACAGCGTGACCCTTAAGTTTAATATGTATGCCTATGCGAAATAAAGTGTTCTGAGAAGCTCAAAATGAAGAAATAAGTGTTCTAAGATGCTTTAAAAATTCAAAGACATCTTTCAATGGTTAACTAACGCAAGGCGCAATAACAGACCTTAATATTGACCCATAATATTTAAATTAGACCAGGTATTATATTACAGGGTAATAGTGTACCCTACCACAGGAAATAATTATAGGTCAATTAGGGGGTACACTACGTATATTTTAAATAGTGCATTAAAACAAGGAAATTCGAAAACACTTTTCTATGTTAACTAACGGCACGGTATCGGTCCTTAATATTGACCTATAATTTTTAAATAGGACCACGTATTATATTACAGGGTAATATTGTTCCCTACCACGGGAAATAATTATAGGTCACTTAGGGGTACACAGCGTGACCCTAAAGTTTACTACGTATGCCTATGCGAAATAAAGTGTTCTGAGAAGCTTAAAATGAGGAAATAAGCGTTCTAAAATGCTTTAAAAATTCAAAGACATCTTTCAATGTTTAACTAACGCAAGGCGCAATATCAGACCTTAATATTGACCAATAATATTTAAATTGGACCAGGTATTATATTACAGGGTAATAGTGTTCCCTACCACAGGAAATAATTATTGGTCAATTAGGGGGTACATTATGTATATTTTAAATAGTGCATTAAAACAAGGAAATTCGATGGCACTTTTCTATGTTAACTAACGGCACGGTATCGGACCTTAATATTGACCTATAATTTTTAATTTGGACCACGTATTATATTACAGGGTCATAGTGTACCCTACCACAGGAAATAATTATAGGTCAATTAGGGGGTACGCAGCGTGACCCTAAAGTTTACTATGTATTCCTATGCGAAATAAAGTGTTCTGAGAAGCTTAAAATGAAGAAATAAGCCTTCTAAAAAGCTTTAAAAATTCAAAGACATTTTTCTATGTTAGCTAACGGCACGGTATCGGACCTTAATATTGACCAAAAATTTTTAAATTGGACCACGTATTATATTACAGGGTGATAGTGTACCCTACCACAGGAAATAATTATATGTCAATTAGGGGGTACACAGCGTGACCCTAAAGTTTACTATGTATGCCTATGCGAAATAAAGTGTTCTGAGAAGCTTAAAATGAGGAAATAAGCGTTCTAAAATGCTTTAAAAATTCAAAGACATTTTTCAATGTTAACTAACGGCACGGTATCGGACTTTAATATTGACCTATAATTTTTAAATTGGACCACGTATTATATTACAGGGTAATAGTGTACCCTTCCACAGGAAATAATTATAGGTCAATTAGGGGGTACACAGCGTGACCCTAAAGTTTACTATGTATGCCTATGCGAAATAGAGTGTTCTGAGAAGCTTAAAATGAAGAAATAAGCGTTCTAAAATGCTTTAAAAATTCAAAGACATCTCTCAATGATTAACTAACGCAAGGCGCAATATCAGACCTTAATATTGACCCATATTATTTAAATTGGACCAGGTATTATATTACAGGGTAATAGTGTACCCTACCACAGGAAATAATTATAGGTCAATTAGGGGGTACACTATGTATATTTTAAATAGTGCATTAAAACAAGGAAATTCGAAGACACTTTTCTATGTTAACTAACGGCACGGTATCGGTCCTTAATATTGACCTATTATTTTTAAATTGGACCACGTATTATATTACAGGGTAATAGTGTACACTACCACAGGAAATAATTATAGGTCATTTAGGGGGTACACAGCGTCACCCTAAATTTTACTATGTATGCCTATGCAAAATAAAATGTTTTGAGAAGCTTAAAATGAAGAAATAAGCGTTCTAAAATGCTTTAAAAATTCAAAGACATCTTTCAATGGTTAACCAACGCAAGGCGCAATATCAGACCTTAATATTGACCCATAATATTTAAATTGGACCAGGTATTATATTACAGGGTAATAGTGTACCCTACCACAGGAAATAATTATATTTCAATTAGGGGGTACACTATGTATATTTTAAATAGTGCATTAAAACAAGGAAATTCGAAGACACTTTTCTATGTTAACTAACGGCACGGTATCGGACCTTAATATTGACCTATAATTTTTAATTTGGACCACGTATTATATTACAGGGTCATAGTGTACCCTACCACAGGAAATAATTATAGGTCAATTAGGGGGTACGCAGCGTGACCCTAAAGTTTACTATGTATTCCTATGCGAAATAAAGTGTTCTGAGAAGCTTAAAATGAAGAAATAAGCCTTCTAAAAAGCTTTAAAAATTCAAAGACATTTTTCTATGTTAGCTAACGGCACGGTATCGGACCTTAATATTGACCAAAAATTTTTAAATTGGACCACGTATTATATTACAGGGTGATAGTGTACCCTACCACAGGAAATAATTATAGGTCAATTAGGGGGTACACAGCGTGACCCTAAAGTTTACTATGTATGCCTATGCGAAATAAAGTGTTCTGAGAAGCTTAAAATGAGGAAATAAGCGTTCTAAAATGCTTTAAAAATTCAAAGACATTTTTCAATGTTAACTAACGGCACGGTATCGGACTTTAATATTGACCTATAATTTTTAAATTGGACCACGTATTATATTACAGGGTAATAGTGTACCCTTCCACAGGAAATAATTATAGGTCAATTAGGGGGTACACAGCGTGACCCTAAAGTTTACTATGTATGCCTATGCGAAATAGAGTGTTCTGAGAAGCTTAAAATGAAGAAATAAGCGTTCTAAAATGCTTTAAAAATTCAAAGACATCTCTCAATGGTTAACTAACGCAAGGCGCAATATCAGACCTTAATATTGACCCATATTATTTAAATTGGACCAGGTATTATATTACAGGGTAATAGTGTACCCTACCACAGGAAATAATTATAGGTCAATTAGGGGGTACACTATGTATATTTTAAATAGTGCATTAAAACAAGGAAATACGAAGACACTTTTCTATGTTAACTAACGGCACGGTATTGTACCTTAATATTGACCTATAATTTTTAAATTAGACCACGTATTATATTACAGGGTAATAGTGTACCCTACCACAGGAAATAATTATAGATCAATTAGGGGGTACACAGCGTGACCCCAAAGTTTACTATGTATGCCTATGCGAAATAGAGTGTTCTGAGAAGCTTAAAATGAAGAAATAAGCGTTCTAAAATGCTTTAAAAATTCAAAGACATCTTTCAATGGTTAACTAACGCAAGGCGCAGTATCAGACCTTAATATTGACCCATTTTATTTAAATTGGACCAGGTATTATATTACAGGGTAATAGTGTACCCTACCACAGGAAATTATTATAGGTCAATTAGGGGGTACACTATGTATATTTTAAATAGTGCATTAAGACAAGGAAATTCGAAGACACTTTTCTATGTTAACTAACGGCACGGTATCGGTCCTTAATATTGACCTATGATTTTTAAATTGGACCACGTATTATATTACAGGGTAATAGTGTACCCTACCACAGGAAATAATTATAGGTCAATTAGGGGGTACACAGCGTGACCCCAAAGTTTACTATGTATTCCTATGCGAAATAGAGTGTTCTGAGAAGCTTAAAAAGGGGAAATAAGCGTTCTAAAATGCTTTAAAAATTCAAAGACATCTTTCAATGGTTAACTAACGCAAGGCGCAATATCAGACCTTAATATTGACCCATAATATTTAAATTGGACCAGGTATTATATTACAGGGTAATAGTGTACCCTACCACAGGAAATAATTATAGGTCAATTAGGGGGTACACTATGTATATTTTAAATAGTGCATTAAAACAAGGAAATTCGAAGACACTTTTCTATGTTAACTAACGGCACGGTATCGGACCTTAATATTGACCTATAATTTTTAATTTGGACCACGTATTATAATACAGGGTAATAGTGTACCCTACCACAGGAAATAATTATAGGTCAATTAGGGGGTACACAGCGTGACCCTAAAGTTTACTATGTATGCCTATGCGAAATAGAGTGTTCTGAGAAGCTTAAAATGAGGAAATAAGCGTTCTAAAATGCTTTAAAAATTCAAAGACATTTTTCTATGTTAGCTAACGGCACGGTATCAGACCTTAATATTGACCCATAATATTTAAATTGGACCAGGTATTATATTACAGGGTGATAGTGTACCCTACCACGGAAAATAATTATAGGTCAATTAGGGGGTACACAGCGTGACCCTTAAGTTTACTATGTATGCCTATGCGAAATAAAGTGTTCTGAGAAGCTCAAAATGAAGAAATAAGCGTTCTAAAATGCTTTAAAAATTCAAAGACATCTTTCAATGGTTAACTAACGCAAGGCGCAATAACAGACCTTAATATTGACCTATAATATTTAAATAAGACCAGGTATTATATTACAGGGTAATAGTGTACCCTACCAAAGGAAATAATTATAGGTCAATTAGGGGGTACACTATGTATATTTTAAATAGTGCATTAAAACAAGGAAATTCGAAGACACTTTTCTATGTTAACTAACGGCACGGTATCGGTCCTTAATATTGACCTATAATTTTTAAATTGGACCACGTATTATATTACAGGGTAATAGTGTACACTACCACAGGAAATAATTATAGGTCATTTAGGGGGTACACAGCGTCACCCTAAATTTTACTATGTATGCCTATGCAAAATAAAATGTTTTGAGAAGCTTAAAATGAAGAAATAAGCGTTCTAAAATGCTTTAAAAGTTCAAAGACATCTTTCAATGGCTAACCAACGCAAGGCGCGATATCAGACCTTAATATTGACCCATAATATTTAAATTGGACCAGGTATTATATTATAGGGTAATAGTGTACCACAGGAAATAATTATAGGTCAATTAGGGGGTACACAGCGTGACCCTAAAGTTTACTATGTATGCCTATGCGAAATAAAGTGTTCTGAGAAGCTTAAAATGAGGAAATAAGCGTTCTAAAATGCTTTAAAAATTCAAAGACATTTTTCAATGTTAACTAACGGCACGGTATCGGACCTTAATATTGACCTATAATTTTTAAATTGGACCACGTATTATATTACAGGGTAATAGTGTACACTACCACAGGAAATAATTATAGGTCATTTAGGGGGTACACAGCGTCACCCTAAATTTTACTATGTATGCCTATGCAAAATAAAATGTTTTGAGAAGCTTAAAATGAAGAAATAAGCGTTCTAAAATGCTTTAAAAATTCAAAGACATCTTTCAATGGTTAACCAACGCAAGGCACGATATCAGACCTTAATATTGACCCATAATATTTAAATTGGACCAGGTATTATATTATAGGGTAATAGTGTACCACAGGAAATAATTATAGGTCAATTAGGGGGTACACAGCGTGACCCTAAAGTTTACTATGTATGCCTATGCGAAATAAAGTGTTCTGAGAAGCTTAAAATGAGGAAATAAGCGTTCTAAAATGCTTTAAAAATTCAAAGACATTTTTCAATGTTAACTAACGGCACGGTATCGGACCTTAATATTGACCTATAATTTTTAAATTGGACCACGTATTATATTACAGGGTAATAGTGTACCCTTCCACAGGAAATAATTATAGGTCAATTAGGGGGTACACAGCGTGACCCTAAAGTTTACTATGTATGCCTATGCGAAATAGAGTGTTCTGAGAAGTTTAAAATGAAGAAATAAGCGTTCTAAAATGCTTTAAAAATTCAAAGACATCTCTCAATGGTTAACTAACGCAAGGCGCAATATCAGACCTTAATATTGACCCATATTATTTAAATTGGACCAGGTATTATATTACAGGGTAATAGTGTACCCTACCACAGGAAATAATTATAGGTCAATTAGGGGGTACACTATGTATATTTTAAATAGTGCATTAAAACAAGGAAATACGAAGACACTTTTCTATGTTAACTAACGGCACGGTATTGGACCTTAATATTGACCTATAATTTTTAAATTGGACCACGTATTATATTACAGGGTAATAGTGTACCCTACCACAGGAAATAATTATAGGTCAATTAGGGGGTACACAGCGTGACCCCAAAGTTTACTATGTATGCCTATGCGAAATAGAGTGTTCTGAGAAGCTTAAAATGAAGAAATAAGCGTTCTAAAATGCTTTAAAAATTCAAAGACATCTTTCAATGGTTAACTAACGCAAGGCGCAGTATCAGACCTTAATATTGACCCATTTTATTTAAATTGGACCAGGTATTATATTACAGGGTAATAGTGTACCCTACCACAGGAAATAATTATAGGTCAATTAGGGGGTACACTATGTATATTTTAAATAGTGCATTAAAACAAGAAAATTCGAAGACACTTTTCTATGATAACTAACGGCACGGTATCGGTCCTTAATATTGACCTATAATTTTTAAATTGGACCACGTATTATATTACAGGGTAATAGTGTACACTACCACAGGAAATAATTATAGGTCATTTAGGGGGTACACAGCGTCACCCTAAATTTTACTATGTATGCCTATGCAAAATAAAATGTTTTGAGAAGCTTAAAATGAAGAAATAAGCGTTTTAAAATGCTTTAAAAATTCAAAGACATCTTTCAATGGTTAACCAACGCAAGGCACGATATCAGACCTTAATATTGACCCATAATATTTAAATTGGACCAGGTATTATATTACAGGGTAATAGTGAACCCTACCACAGGAAATAATTATATGTCAATTAGGGGGTACACTATGTATATTTTAAACAGTGCTTTAAAACAAGGAAATTGGAAGACACTTTTCTATGTTAACTAACGGCACGGTATCGGACCTTAATATTGTCCTATAATTTTTAAATTCGACCACGTATTATATTACAGGGTAATAGTGTACCCTACCACAGGAAATAATTATAGGTCCTTTAGGGGGTACACAGCGTCACCCTAAATTTTACTATGTATGCCTATGCAAATAAAAATGTTTTGAGAAGCTTAAAATGAAGAAATAAGCGTTCTAAAATGCTTTAAAAGTTCAAAGACATCTTTCAATGGCTAACCAACGCAAGGCGCGATATCAGACCTTAATATTGACCTATAATTTTTAAATTGGACCACGTATTATATTACAGGGTGATAGTGTACCCTACCACGGAAAATAATTATAGGTCAATTAGGGGGTACACAGCGTGACCCTTAAGTTTACTATGTATGCCTATGCGAAATAAAGTGTTCTGAGAAGCTCAAAATGAAGAAATAAGCGTTCTAAAATGCTTTAAAAATTCAAAGACATCTTTCAATGGTTAACTAACGCAAGGCGCAATAACAGACCTTAATATTGACCCATAATATTTAAATAAGACCAGGTATTATATTACAGGGTAATAGTGTACCCTACCAAAGGAAATAATTATAGGTCAATTAGGGGGTACACTATGTATATTTTAAATAGTGCATTAAAACAAGGAAATACGAAGACACTTTTCTATGTTAACTAACGGCACGGTATTGGACCTTAATATTGACCTATAATTTTTAAATTGGACCACGTATTATATTACAGGGTAATAGTGTACTCTACCACAGGAAATAATTATAGGTCATTTAGGGGGTACACAGCGTCACCCTAAATTTTACTATGTATGCCTATGCAAAATAAAATGTTTTGAGAAGCTTAAAATGAAGAAATAAGCGTTCTAAAATGCTTTAAAAATTCAAAGACATCTTTCAATGGTTAACCAACGCAAGGCGCGATATCAGACCTTAATATTGACCCATAATATTTGAATTGGACCAGGTATTATATTATAGGGTAATAGTGAACCCTACCACAGGAAATAATTATATGTCAATTAGGGGGTACACTATGTATATTTTAAATAGTGCATTAAAACAAGGAAATTGGAAGACTCTTTTCTATGTTAACTAACGGCACGGTATCGGACCTTAATATTGACCTAAAATTTTTAAATTGGACCACGTATTATATTACAGGGTGATAGTGTACCCTACCACGGAAAATATTTATAGGTCAATTAGGGGGTACACAGCGTGACCCTAAAGTTTACTATGTATGCCTATGCGAAATAAAGTGTTCTGAGAAGCTCAAAATGAAGAAATAAGCGTTCTAAAATGCTTTAAAAATTCAAAGACATCTTTCAATGGTTAACTAACGCAAGGCGCAATAGCAGACCTTAATATTGACCCATAATATTTAAATTGGACCAGGTATTATATTACAGGGTAATAGTGTACCCTACCACAGGAAATAATTATAGGTCAATTAGGGGGTACACAGCGTGACCCTAAAGTTTACTATGTATGCCTATGCGAAATAAAGTGTTCTGAGAAGCTTAAAATGAGGAAAAAAGCGTTCTAAAATGCTTTAAAAATTCAAAGACATTTTTCAATGTTAACTAACGGCACGGTATCGGACCTTAATATTGACCTATAATTTTTAAATTGGTCCACGTATTATATTACAGGGTAATAGTGTACCCTTCCACAGGAAATAATTATAGGTCAATTAGGGGGTACACAGCGTGACCCTAAAGTTTACTATGTATGCCTATGCGAAATAGAGTGTTCTGAGAAGCTTAAAATGAAGAAATAAGCGTTCTAAAATGCTTTAAAAATTCAAAGACATCTCTCAATGGTTAACTAACGCAAGGCGCAATATCAGACCTTAATATTGACCCATATTATTTAAATTGGACCAGGTATTATATTACAGGGTAATAGTGTACCCTACCACAGGAAATAATTATAGGTCAATTAGGGGGTACACTATGTATATTTTAAATAGTGCATTAAAACAAGGAAATACGAAGACACTTTTCTATGTTAACTAACGGCACGGTATTGGACCTTAATATTGACCTATAATTTTTAAATTGGACCACGTATTATATTACAGGGTAATAGTGTACCCTACCACAGGAAATAATTATAGGTCAATTAGGGGGTACACAGCGTGACCCCAAAGTTTACTATGTATGCCTATGTGAAATAGAGTGTTCTGAGAAGCTTAAAATGAAGAAATAAGCGTTCTAAAATGCTTTAAAAATTCAAAGACATCTTTCAATGGTTAACAAACGCAAGGCGCAGTATCAGACCTTAATATTGACCCATTTTATTTAAATTGGACCAGGTATTATATTACAGGGTAATAGTGTACCCTACCACAGGAAATAATTATAGGTCAATTAGGGGGTACACTATGTATATTTTAAATAGTGCATTAAAACAAGGAAATTAGAAGACACTTTTCTATGTTAACTAACGGCACGGTATCGGACCTTAATATTGACCTATAATTTTTAAATTGGACCACGTATTATATTACAGGGTGATAGTGTACCCTACCACGGAAAATAATTATAGGTCAATTAGGGGGTACACAGCGTGACCCTTAAGTTTACTATGTATGCCTATGCGAAATAAAGTGTTCTGAGAAGCTCAAAATGAAGAAATAAGTGTTCTAAAATGCTTTAAAAATTCAAAGACATCTTTCAATGGTTAACTAACGCAAGGCGCAATAACAGACCTTAATATTGACCCATAATATTTAAATTAGACCAGGTATTATATTACAGGGTAATAGTGTACCCTACCACAGGAAATAATTATAGGTCAATTAGGGGGTACACTATGTATATTTTAAATAGTGCATTAAAACAAGGAAATTCGAAAACACTTTTCTATGTTAACTAACGGCACGGTATCGGTCCTTAATATTGACCTATAATTTTTAAATTGGACCACGTATTATATCACAGGGTAATATTGTTCCCTACCACGGGAAATAATTATAGGTCACTTAGGGGTACACAGCGTGACCCTAAAGCTTACTACGTATGCCTATGCGAAATAAAGTGTTCTGAGAAGCTTAAAATGAGGAAATAAGCGTTCTAAAATGCTTTAAAAATTCAAAGACATCTTTCAATGTTTAACTAACGCAAGGCGCAATATCAGACCTTAATATTGACCAATAATATTTAAATTGGACCAGGTATTATATTACAGGGTAATAGTGTACCCTACCACAGGAAATAATTATTGGTCAATTAGGGGGTACATTATGTATATTTTAAATAGTGCATTAAAACAAGGAAATTCGATGGCACTTTTCTATGTTAACTAACGGCACGGTATCGGACCTTAATATTGACCTATAATTTTTAAATTGGACCACGTATTATATTACAGGGTGATATTGTACCCTACCACGGAAAATAATTATAGGTCAATTAGGGGGTACACGACGTGACCCTTAAGTTTACTATGTATGCCTATGCGAAATAAAGTGTTCTGAGAAGCTCAAAATGAAGAAATAAGTGTTCTAAAATGCTTTAAAAATTCAAAGACATCTTTCAATGGTTAACTAACGCAAGGCGCAATAACAGACCTTAATATTGACCCATAATATTTAAATTAGACCAGGTATTATATTACAGGGTAATAGTGTACCCTACCACAGGAAATAATTATAGGTCAATTAGGGGGTACACTATGTATATTTTAAATAGTGCATTAAAACAAGGAAATTCGAAAACACTTTTCCATGTTAACTAACGGCACGGTATCGGTCCTTAATATTGACCTATAATTTTTAAATTGGACCACGTATTATATTACAGGGTAATAGTGTACCCTACCACAGGAAATAATTATAGGTCAATTAGGGGGTACACAGCGTGACCCCAAAGTTTACTATGTATGCCTATGCGAAATAGAGTGTTCTGAGAAGCTTAAAATGAAGAAATAAGCGTTCTAAAATGCTTTAAAAATTCAAAGACATCTTTCAATGGTTAACTAACGCAAGGCGCAGTATCAGACCTTAATATTGACCCATTTTATTTAAATTGGACCAGGTATTATATTACAGGGTAATAGTGTACCCTACCACAGGAAATAATTATAGGTCAATTAGGGGGTACACTATGTATATTTTAAATAGTGCATTAAAACAAGAAAATTCGAAGACACTTTTCTATGTTAACTAACGGCACGGTATCGGTCCTTAATATTGACCTATAATTTTTAAATTGGACCACGTATTATATTACAGGGTAATAGTGTACACTACCACAGGAAATAATTATAGGTCATTTAGGGGGTACACAGCGTCACCCTAAATTTTACTATGTATGCCTATGCAAAATAAAATGTTTTGAGAAGCTTAAAATGAAGAAATAAGCGTTTTAAAATGCTTTAAAAATTCAAAGACATCTTTCAATGGTTAACCAACGCAAGGCACGATATCAGACCTTAATATTGACCCATAATATTTAAATTGGACCAGGTATTATATTACAGGGTAATAGTGAACCCTACCACAGGAAATAATTATATGTCAATTAGGGGGTACACTATGTATATTTTAAACAGTGCTTTAAAACAAGGAAATTGGAAGACACTTTTCTATGTTAACTAACGGCACGGTATTGGACCTTAATATTGTCCTATAATTTTTAAATTCGACCACGTATTATATTACAGGGTAATAGTGTACCCTACCACAGGAAATAATTATAGGTCAATTAGGGGGTACACAGCGTGACCCTTAAGTTTACTATGTATGCCTATGCGAAATAAAGTGTTCTGAGAAGCTCAAAATGAAGAAATAAGTGTTCTAAAATGCTTTAAAAATTCAAAGACATCTTTCAATGGTTAACTAACGCAAGGCGCAATAACAGACCTTAATATTGACCCATAATATTTAAATTGGACCAGGTATTATATTACAGGGTAATAGTGTACCCTACCACAGGAAATAATTATAGGTCAATTAGGGGGTACACAGCGTGACCCTAAAGTTTACTATGTATGCCTATGCGAAATAAAGTGTTCTGAGAAGCTTAAAATGAGGAAATAAGCGTTCTAAAATGCTTTAAAAATTCAAAGACATTTTTCAATGTTAACTAACGGCACGGTATCGGACCTTAATATTGACCTATAATTTTTAAATTGGACCACGTATTATATTACAGGGTAATAGTGTACCCTTCCACAGGAAATAATTATAGGTCAATTAGGGGGTACACAGCGTGACCCTAAAGTTTACTATGTATGCCTATGCGAAATAGAGTGTTCTGAGAAGCTTAAAATGAAGAAATAAGCGTTCTAAAATGCTTTAAAAATTCAAAGACATCTTTCAATGGTTAACTAACGCAAGGCGCAATAACAGACCTTAATATTGACCCATAATATTTAAATTAGACCAGGTATTATATTACAGGGTAATAGTGTACCCTACCACAGGAAATAATTATAGGTCAATTAGGGGGTACACTATGTATATTTTAAATAGTGCATTAAAACAAGGAAATTCGAAAACACTTTTCTATGTTAACTAACGGCACGGTATCGGTCCTTATAATTGACCTATAATTTTTAAATTGGACCACGTATTATATTACAGGGTAATATTGTTCCCTACCACGGGAAATAATTATAGGTCACTTAGGGGTACACAGCGTGACCCTAAAGTTTACTACGTATGCCTATGCGAAATAAAGTGTTCTGAGAAGCTTAAAATGAGGAAATAAGCGTTCTAAAATGCTTTAAAAATTCAAAGACATCTTTCAATGTTTAACTAACGCAAGGCGCAATATCAGACCTTAATATTGACCAATAATATTTAAATTGGACCAGGTATTATATTACAGGGTAATAGTGTACCCTACCACAGGAAATAATTATTGGTCAATTAGGGGGTACATTATGTATATTTTAAATAGTGCATTAAAACAAGGAAATTCGATGGCACTTTTCTATGTTAACTAACGGCACGGTATCGGACCTTAATATTGACCTATAATTTTTAATTTGGACCAAATATTATATTACAGGGTCATAGTGTACCCTACAACGGAAAATAATTATAGGTCAATTAGGGGGTACACAGCGTGACCCTAAAGTTTACTATGTATGCCTATGCGAAATAAAGTGTTCTGAGAAGCTCAAAATGAAGAAATAAGCGTTCTAAAATGCTTTAAAAATTCAAAGACATCTTTCAATGGTTAACTAACGCAAGGCGCAATAACAGACCTTAATATTGACCCATAATATTTAAATTGGACCAGGTATTATATTACAGGGTAATAGTGTACCCTACCACAGGAAATAATTATAGGTCAATTAGGGGGTACACAGCGTGACCCTAAAGTTTACTATGTATGCCTATGCGAAATAAAGTGTTCTGAGAAGCTTAAAATGAGGAAATAAGCGTTCTAAAATGCTTTAAAAATTCAAAGACATTTTTCAATGTTAACTAACGGCACGGTATCGGACCTTAATATTGACCTATAATTTTTAAATTGGACCACGTATTATATTACAGGGTAATAGTGTACCCTTCCACAGGAAATAATTATAGGTCAATTAGGGGGTACACAGCGTGACCCTAAAGTTTACTATGTATGCCTATGCGAAATAGAGTGTTTTGAGAAGCTTAAAATGAAGAAATAAGCGTTCTAAAATGCTTTAAAAATTCAAAGACATCTTTCAATGTTTAACTAACGCAAGGCGCAATATCAGACCTTAATGTTGACCAATAATATTTAAATTGGACCAGGTATTATATTACAGGGTAATAGTGTACCCTACCACAGGAAATAATTATTGGTCAATTAGGGGGTACATTATGTATATTTTAAATAGTGCATTAAAACAAGGAAATTCGATGGCACTTTTCTATGTTAACTAACGGCACGGTATCGGACCTTAATATTGACCTATAATTTTTAATTTGGACCAAATATTATATTACAGGGTCATAGTGTACCCTACAACGGAAAATAATTATAGGTCAATTAGGGGGTACACAGCGTGACCCTAAAGTTTACTATGTATGCCTATGCGAAATAAAGTGTTCTGAGAAGCTCAAAATGAAGAAATAAGCGTTCTAAAATGCTTTAAAAATTCAAAGACATCTTTCAATGGTTAACTAACGCAAGGCGCAATAACAGACCTTAATATTGACCCATAATATTTAAATTAGACCAGGTATTATATTACAGGGTAATAGTGTACCCTACCACAGGAAATAATTATAGGTCAATTAGGGGGTACACAGCGTGACCCTAAAGTTTACTATGTATGCCTATGCGAAACAGAGTGTTCTGAGAAGCTTAAAATGAAGAAATAAGCGTTCTAAAATGCTTTAAAAATTCAAAGACATCTCTCAATGGTTAACTAACGCAAGGCGCAATATCAGACCTTAATATTGACCCATATTATTTAAATTGGACCAGGTATTAAATTACAGGGTAATAGTGTACCCTACCACAGGAAATAATTATAGGTCAATTAGGGGGTACACTATGTATATTTTAAATAGTGCATTAAAACAAGGAAATACGAAGACACTTTTCTATGTTAACTAACGGCACGGTATTGGACCTTAATATTGACCTATAATTTTTAAATTGGACCACGTATTATATTACAGGGTAATAGTGTACCCTACCACAGGAAATAATTATAGGTCAATTAGGGGGTACACAGCGTGACCCCAAAGTTTACTATGTATGCCTATGCGAAATAGAGTGTTCTGAGAAGCTTAAAATGAAGAAATAAGCGTTCTAAAATGCTTTAAAAATTCAAAGACATCTTTCAATGGTTAACTAACGCAAGGCGCAGTATCAGACCTTAATATTGACCCATTTTATTTAAATTGGACCAGGTATTATATTACAGGGTAATAGTGTACCCTACCACAGGAAATAATTATAGGTCAATTAGGGGGTACACTATGTATATTTTAAATAGTGCATTAAAACAAGGAAATTAGAAGACACTTTTCTATGTTAACTAACGGCACGGTATCGGACCTTAATATTGACCTATAATTTTTAAATTGGACCACGTATTATATTACAGGGTGATAGTGTACCCTACCACGGAAAATAATTATAGGTCAATTAGGGGGTACACAGCGTGACCCTTAAGTTTACTATGTATGCCTATGCGAAATAAAGTGTTCTGAGAAGCTCAAAATGAAGAAATAAGTGTTCTAAAATGCTTTAAAAATTCAAAGACATCTTTCAATGGTTAACTAACGCAAGGCGCAATAACAGACCTTAATATTGACCAATAATATTTAAATTGGACCAGGTATTATATTACAGGGTAATAGTGTACCCTACCACAGGAAATAATTATTGGTCAATTAGGGGGTACATTATGTATATTTTAAATAGTGCATTAAAACAAGGAAATTCGATGGCACTTTTCTATGTTAACTAACGGCACGGTATCGGACCTTAATATTGACCTATAATTTTTAATTTGGACCAAATATTATATTACAGGGTCATAGTGTACCCTACAACGGAAAATAATTATAGGTCAATTAGGGGGTACACAGCGTGACCCTAAAGTTTACTATGTATGCCTATGCGAAATAAAGTGTTCTGAGAAGCTCAAAATGAAGAAATAAGCGTTCTAAAATGCTTTAAAAATTCAAAGACATCTTTCAATGGTTAACTAACGCAAGGCGCAATAACAGACCTTAATATTGACCCATAATATTTAAATTGGACCAGGTATTATATTACAGGGTAATAGTGTACCCTACCACAGGAAATAATTATAGGTCAATTAGGGGGTACACAGCGTGACCCTAAAGTTTACTATGTATGCCTATGCGAAATAAAGTGTTCTGAGAAGCTTAAAATGAGGAAATAAGCGTTCTAAAATGCTTTAAAAATTCAAAGACATTTTTCAATGTTAACTAACGGCACGGTATCGGACCTTAATATTGACCTATAATTTTTAAATTGGACCACGTATTATATTACAGGGTAATAGTGTACCCTTCCACAGGAAATAATTATAGGTCAATTAGGGGGTACACAGCGTGACCCTAAAGTTTACTATGTATGCCTATGCGAAATAGAGTGTTTTGAGAAGCTTAAAATGAAGAAATAAGCGTTCTAAAATGCTTTAAAAATTCAAAGACATCTTTCAATGTTTAACTAACGCAAGGCGCAATATCAGACCTTAATGTTGACCAATAATATTTAAATTGGACCAGGTATTATATTACAGGGTAATAGTGTACCCTACCACAGGAAATAATTATTGGTCAATTAGGGGGTACATTATGTATATTTTAAATAGTGCATTAAAACAAGGAAATTCGATGGCACTTTTCTATGTTAACTAACGGCACGGTATCGGACCTTAATATTGACCTATAATTTTTAATTTGGACCAAATATTATATTACAGGGTCATAGTGTACCCTACAACGGAAAATAATTATAGGTCAATTAGGGGGTACACAGCGTGACCCTAAAGTTTACTATGTATGCCTATGCGAAATAAAGTGTTCTGAGAAGCTCAAAATGAAGAAATAAGCGTTCTAAAATGCTTTAAAAATTCAAAGACATCTTTCAATGGTTAACTAACGCAAGGCGCAA
Source organism: Parasteatoda tepidariorum (assembly GCF_982258835.1). Classification (NCBI taxonomy): domain Eukaryota; kingdom Metazoa; phylum Arthropoda; class Arachnida; order Araneae; family Theridiidae; genus Parasteatoda; species Parasteatoda tepidariorum. Next base: position 105,990,723 of record NC_141759.1, on the reverse strand, counting down.
TAACAGACCTTAATATTGACCCATAATATTTAAATTAGACCAGGTATTATATTACAGGGTAATAGTGTACCCTACCACAGGAAATAATTATAGGTCAATTAGGGGGTACACAGCGTGACCCTAAAGTTTACTATGTATGCCTATGCGAAACAGAGTGTTCTGAGAAGCTTAAAATGAAGAAATAAGCGTTCTAAAATGCTTTAAAAATTCAAAGACATCTCTCAATGGTTAACTAACGCAAGGCGCAATATCAGACCTTAATATTGACCCATATTATTTAAATTGGACCAGGTATTAAATTACAGGGTAATAGTGTACCCTACCACAGGAAATAATTATAGGTCAATTAGGGGGTACACTATGTATATTTTAAATAGTGCATTAAAACAAGGAAATACGAAGACACTTTTCTATGTTAACTAACGGCACGGTATTGGACCTTAATATTGACCTATAATTTTTAAATTGGACCACGTATTATATTACAGGGTAATAGTGTACCCTACCACAGGAAATAATTATAGGTCAATTAGGGGGTACACAGCGTGACCCCAAAGTTTACTATGTATGCCTATGCGAAATAGAGTGTTCTGAGAAGCTTAAAATGAAGAAATAAGCGTTCTAAAATGCTTTAAAAATTCAAAGACATCTTTCAATGGTTAACTAACGCAAGGCGCAGTATCAGACCTTAATATTGACCCATTTTATTTAAATTGGACCAGGTATTATATTACAGGGTAATAGTGTACCCTACCACAGGAAATAATTATAGGTCAATTAGGGGGTACACTATGTATATTTTAAATAGTGCATTAAAACAAGGAAATTAGAAGACACTTTTCTATGTTAACTAACGGCACGGTATCGGACCTTAATATTGACCTATAATTTTTAAATTGGACCACGTATTATATTACAGGGTGATAGTGTACCCTACCACGGAAAATAATTATAGGTCAATTAGGGGGTACACAGCGTGACCCTTAAGTTTACTATGTATGCCTATGCGAAATAAAGTGTTCTGAGAAGCTCAAAATGAAGAAATAAGTGTTCTAAAATGCTTTAAAAATTCAAAGACATCTTTCAATGGTTAACTAACGCAAGGCGCAATAACAGACCTTAATATTGACCAATAATATTTAAATTGGACCAGGTATTATATTACAGGGTAATAGTGTACCCTACCACAGGAAATAATTATTGGTCAATTAGGGGGTACATTATGTATATTTTAAATAGTGCATTAAAACAAGGAAATTCGATGGCACTTTTCTATGTTAACTAACGGCACGGTATCGGACCTTAATATTGACCTATAATTTTTAAATTGGACCACGTATTATATTACAGGGTGATAGTGTACCCTACCACGGAAAATAATTATAGGTCAATTAGGGGGTACACAGCGTGACCCTTAAGTTTAATATGTATGCCTATGCGAAATAAAGTGTTCTGAGAAGCTCAAAATGAAGAAATAAGTGTTCTAAGATGCTTTAAAAATTCAAAGACATCTTTCAATGGTTAACTAACGCAAGGCGCAATAACAGACCTTAATATTGACCCATAATATTTAAATTAGACCAGGTATTATATTACAGGGTAATAGTGTACCCTACCACAGGAAATAATTATAGGTCAATTAGGGGGTACACTATGTATATTTTAAATAGTGCATTAAAACAAGGAAATTCGAAAACACTTTTCTATGTTAACTAACGGCACGGTATCGGTCCTTAATATTGACCTATAATTTTTAAATAGGACCACGTATTATATTACAGGGTAATATTGTTCCCTACCACGGGAAATAATTATAGGTCACTTAGGGGTACACAGCGTGACCCTAAAGTTTACTACGTATGCCTATGCGAAATAAAGTGTTCTGAGAAGCTTAAAATGAGGAAATAAGCGTTCTAAAATGCTTTAAAAATTCAAAGACATCTTTCAATGTTTAACTAACGCAAGGCGCAATATCAGACCTTAATATTGACCAATAATATTTAAATTGGACCAGGTATTATATTACAGGGTAATAGTGTTCCCTACCACAGGAAATAATTATTGGTCAATTAGGGGGTACATTATGTATATTTTAAATAGTGCATTAAAACAAGGAAATTCGATGGCACTTTTCTATGTTAACTAACGGCACGGTATCGGACCTTAATATTGACCTATAATTTTTAATTTGGACCACGTATTATATTACAGGGTCATAGTGTACCCTACCACAGGAAATAATTATAGGTCAATTAGGGGGTACGCAGCGTGACCCTAAAGTTTACTATGTATTCCTATGCGAAATAAAGTGTTCTGAGAAGCTTAAAATGAAGAAATAAGCCTTCTAAAAAGCTTTAAAAATTCAAAGACATTTTTCTATGTTAGCTAACGGCACGGTATCGGACCTTAATATTGACCAAAAATTTTTAAATTGGACCACGTATTATATTACAGGGTGATAGTGTACCCTACCACAGGAAATAATTATATGTCAATTAGGGGGTACACAGCGTGACCCTAAAGTTTACTATGTATGCCTATGCGAAATAAAGTGTTCTGAGAAGCTTAAAATGAGGAAATAAGCGTTCTAAAATGCTTTAAAAATTCAAAGACATTTTTCAATGTTAACTAACGGCACGGTATCGGACTTTAATATTGACCTATAATTTTTAAATTGGACCACGTATTATATTACAGGGTAATAGTGTACCCTTCCACAGGAAATAATTATAGGTCAATTAGGGGGTACACAGCGTGACCCTAAAGTTTACTATGTATGCCTATGCGAAATAGAGTGTTCTGAGAAGCTTAAAATGAAGAAATAAGCGTTCTAAAATGCTTTAAAAATTCAAAGACATCTCTCAATGATTAACTAACGCAAGGCGCAATATCAGACCTTAATATTGACCCATATTATTTAAATTGGACCAGGTATTATATTACAGGGTAATAGTGTACCCTACCACAGGAAATAATTATAGGTCAATTAGGGGGTACACTATGTATATTTTAAATAGTGCATTAAAACAAGGAAATTCGAAGACACTTTTCTATGTTAACTAACGGCACGGTATCGGTCCTTAATATTGACCTATTATTTTTAAATTGGACCACGTATTATATTACAGGGTAATAGTGTACACTACCACAGGAAATAATTATAGGTCATTTAGGGGGTACACAGCGTCACCCTAAATTTTACTATGTATGCCTATGCAAAATAAAATGTTTTGAGAAGCTTAAAATGAAGAAATAAGCGTTCTAAAATGCTTTAAAAATTCAAAGACATCTTTCAATGGTTAACCAACGCAAGGCGCAATATCAGACCTTAATATTGACCCATAATATTTAAATTGGACCAGGTATTATATTACAGGGTAATAGTGTACCCTACCACAGGAAATAATTATATTTCAATTAGGGGGTACACTATGTATATTTTAAATAGTGCATTAAAACAAGGAAATTCGAAGACACTTTTCTATGTTAACTAACGGCACGGTATCGGACCTTAATATTGACCTATAATTTTTAATTTGGACCACGTATTATATTACAGGGTCATAGTGTACCCTACCACAGGAAATAATTATAGGTCAATTAGGGGGTACGCAGCGTGACCCTAAAGTTTACTATGTATTCCTATGCGAAATAAAGTGTTCTGAGAAGCTTAAAATGAAGAAATAAGCCTTCTAAAAAGCTTTAAAAATTCAAAGACATTTTTCTATGTTAGCTAACGGCACGGTATCGGACCTTAATATTGACCAAAAATTTTTAAATTGGACCACGTATTATATTACAGGGTGATAGTGTACCCTACCACAGGAAATAATTATAGGTCAATTAGGGGGTACACAGCGTGACCCTAAAGTTTACTATGTATGCCTATGCGAAATAAAGTGTTCTGAGAAGCTTAAAATGAGGAAATAAGCGTTCTAAAATGCTTTAAAAATTCAAAGACATTTTTCAATGTTAACTAACGGCACGGTATCGGACTTTAATATTGACCTATAATTTTTAAATTGGACCACGTATTATATTACAGGGTAATAGTGTACCCTTCCACAGGAAATAATTATAGGTCAATTAGGGGGTACACAGCGTGACCCTAAAGTTTACTATGTATGCCTATGCGAAATAGAGTGTTCTGAGAAGCTTAAAATGAAGAAATAAGCGTTCTAAAATGCTTTAAAAATTCAAAGACATCTCTCAATGGTTAACTAACGCAAGGCGCAATATCAGACCTTAATATTGACCCATATTATTTAAATTGGACCAGGTATTATATTACAGGGTAATAGTGTACCCTACCACAGGAAATAATTATAGGTCAATTAGGGGGTACACTATGTATATTTTAAATAGTGCATTAAAACAAGGAAATACGAAGACACTTTTCTATGTTAACTAACGGCACGGTATTGTACCTTAATATTGACCTATAATTTTTAAATTAGACCACGTATTATATTACAGGGTAATAGTGTACCCTACCACAGGAAATAATTATAGATCAATTAGGGGGTACACAGCGTGACCCCAAAGTTTACTATGTATGCCTATGCGAAATAGAGTGTTCTGAGAAGCTTAAAATGAAGAAATAAGCGTTCTAAAATGCTTTAAAAATTCAAAGACATCTTTCAATGGTTAACTAACGCAAGGCGCAGTATCAGACCTTAATATTGACCCATTTTATTTAAATTGGACCAGGTATTATATTACAGGGTAATAGTGTACCCTACCACAGGAAATTATTATAGGTCAATTAGGGGGTACACTATGTATATTTTAAATAGTGCATTAAGACAAGGAAATTCGAAGACACTTTTCTATGTTAACTAACGGCACGGTATCGGTCCTTAATATTGACCTATGATTTTTAAATTGGACCACGTATTATATTACAGGGTAATAGTGTACACTACCACAGGAAATAATTATAGGTCATTTAGGGGGTACACCGCGTCACCCTAAATTTTACTATGTATGCCTATGCAAAATAAAATGTTTTGAGAAGCTTAAAATGAAGAAATAAGCGTTTTAAAATGCTTTAAAAATTCAAAGACATCTTTCAATGGTTAACCAACGCAAGGCACGATATCAGACCTTAATATTGACCCATAATATTTAAATTGGACCAGGTACTATATTACAGGGTAATAGTGAACCCTACCACAGGAAATAATTATATGTCAATTAGGGGGTACACTATGTATATTTTAAATAGTGCATTAAAACAAGGAAATTGGAAGACACTTTTCTATGTTAACTAACGGCACGGTATCGGACCTTAATATTGACCTATAATTTTTAAATTGGACCACGTATTATATTACAGGGTGATAGTGTACCCTACCACGGAAAATAATTATAGGTCAATTAGGGGGTACACAGCGTGACCCTAAATTTTACTATGTATGCCTATGCAAAATAAAATGTTTTGAGAAGCTTAAAATGAAGAAATAAGCGTTTTAAAATGCTTTAAAAATTCAAAGACATCTTTCAATGGCTAACCAACGCAAGGCGCGATATCAGACCTTAATATTGACCCATAATATTTAAATTGGACCAGGTATTATATTACAGGGTGATAGTGTACCCTACCACGGAAAATAATTATAGGTCAATTAGGGGGTACACTATGTATATTTTAAATAGTGCATTAAAACAAGGAAATTCGAAGACACTTTTCTATGTTAACTAACGGCACGGTATCGGTCCTTAATATTGACCTATTATTTCTAAATTGGACCACGTATTATATTACAGGGTAATAGTGTACACTACCACAGGAAATAATTATAGGTCATTTAGGGGGTACACAGCGTCACCCTAAATTTTACTATGTATGCCTATGCAAAATAAAATGTTTTGAGAAGCTTAAAATGAAGAAATAAGCGTTCTAAAATGCTTTAAAAATTCAAAGACATCTTTCAATGGTTAACTAACGCAAGGCGCAATAACAGACCTTAATATTGACCCATAATATTTAAATTGGACCAGGTATTATATTACAGGGTAATAGTGTACCCTACCACAGGAAATAATTATAGGTCAATTAGGGGGTACACAGCGTGACCCTAAAGTTTACTATGTATGTCTATGCGAAATAGAGTGTTCTGAGAAGCTTAAAATGAAGAATTAAGCGTTCTAAAATGCTTTAAAAATTCAAAGACATCTCTCAATGGTTAACTAACGCAAGGCGCAATATCAGACCTTAATATTGACCCATATTATTTAAATTGGACCAGGTATTATATTACAGGGTAATAGTGTACCCTACCACAGGAAATAATTATAGGTCAATTAGGGGGTACACTATGTATATTTTAAATAGTGCATTAAAACAAGGAAATACGAAGACACTTTTCTATGTTAACTAACGCTACGGTATTGGACCTTAATATTGACCTATAATTTTTAAATTGGACCACGTATTATACTACAGGGTAATAGTGTACCCTACCACAGGAAATAATTATAGGTCAATTAGGGGGTACACAGCGTGACCCCAAAGTTTACTATGCATGCCTATGCGAAATAGAGTGTTCTGAGAAGCTTAAAATGAAGAAATAAGCGTTCTAAAATGCTTTAAAAATTCAAAGACATCTTTCAATGGTTAACTAACGCAAGGCGCAGTATCAGACCTTAATATTGACCCATTTTATTTAAATTGGACCAGGTATTATATTACAGGGTAATAGTGTACCCTACCACAGGAAATAATTATAGGTCAATTAGGGGGTACACTATGTATATTTTAAATAGTGCATTAAAACAAGGAAATTCGAAGACACTTTTCTATGTTAACTAACGGCACGGTATCGGTCCTTAATATTGACCTATAATTTTTAAATTGGACCACGTATTATATTACAGGGTAATAGTGTACACTACCACAGGAAATAATTATAGGTCATTTAGGGGGTACACAGCGTCACCCTAAATTTTACTCTGTATGCCTATGCAAAATAAAATGTTTTGAGAAGCTTAAAATGAAGAAATAAGCGTTTTAAAATGCTTTAAAAATTCAAAGACATCTTTCAATGGTTAACCAACGCAAGGCACGATATCAGACCTTAATATTGACCCATAATATTTAAATTGGACCAGGTATTATATTACAGGGTAATAGTGAACCCTACCACAGGAAATAATTATATGTCAATTAGGGGGTACACTATGTATATTTTAAACAGTGCATTAAAACAAGGAAATTGGAAGACACTTTTCTATGTTAACTAACGGCACGGTATCGGACCTTAATATTGTCCTATAATTTTTAAATTGGACCACGTATTATATTACAGGGTAATAGTGTACACTACCACAGGAAATAATTATAGGTCATTTAGGGGGTACACAGCGTCACCCTAAATTTTACTATGTATGCCTATGCAAAATAAAATGTTTTGAGAAGCTTAAAATGAAGAAATAAGCGTTTTAAAATGCTTTAAAAATTCAAAGACATCTTTCAATGGTTAACCAACGCAAGGCACGATATCAGACCTTAATATTGACCCATAATATTTAAATTGGACCAGGTATTATATTACAGGGTAATAGTGAACCCTACCACAGGAAATAATTATATGTCAATTAGGGGGTACACTATGTATATTTTAAACAGTGCATTAAAACAAGGAAATTGGAAGACACTTTTCTATGTTAACTAACGGCACGGTATCGGACCTTAATATTGTCCTATAATTTTTAAATTCGACCACGTATTATATTACAGGGTAATAGTGCACCCTACCACAGGAAATAATTATAGGTCATTTAGGGGGTACACAGCGTCACCCTAAATTTTACTATGTATGCCTATGCAAATAAAAATGTTTTGAGAAGCTTAAAATGAAGAAATAAGCGTTCTAAAATGCTTTAAAAGTTCAAAGACATCTTTCAATGGCTAACCAACGCAAGGCGCGATATCAGACCTTAATATTGACCCATAATATTTAAATTGGACCAGGTATTATATTACAAGGTGATAGTGTACCCTACCACGGAAAATAATTATAGGTCAATTAGGGGGTACACAGCGTGACCCTTAAGTTTACTATGTATGCCTATGCGAAATAAAGTGTTCTGAGAAGCTCAAAATGAAGAAATAAGCGTTCTAAAATGCTTTAAAAATTCAAAGACATCTTTCAATGGTTAACTAACGCAAGGCGCAATAACAGACCTTAATATTGACCCATAATATTTAAATAAGACCAGGTATTATATTGCAGGGTAATAGTGTACCCTACCAAAGGAAATAATTATAGGTCAATTAGGGGGTACACTATGTATATTTTAAATAGTGCATTAAAACAAGGAAATTCGAAGACACTTTTCTATGTTAACTAACGGCACGGTATCGGTCCTTAATATTGACCTATAATTTTTAAATTGGACCACGTATTATATTACAGGGTAATAGTGTACACTACCACAGGAAATAATTATAGGTCATTTAGGGGGTACACAGCGTCACCCTAAATTTTACTATGTATGCCTATGCAAAATAAAATGTTTTGAGAAGCTTAAAATGAAGAAATAAGCGTTCTAAAATGCTTTAAAAATTCAAAGACATCTTTCAATGGTTAACCAACGCAAGGCGCGATATCAGACCTTAATATTGACCCATAATATTTAAATTGGACCAGGTATTATATTATAGGGTAATAGTGAACCCTACCACAGGAAATAATTATATGTCAATTAGGGGGTACACTATGTATATTTTAAATACTGCATTAAAACAAGGAAATTGGAAGACTCTTTTCTATGTTAACTAACGGCACGGTATCGGACCTTAATATTGACCTAAAATTTTTAAATTGGACCACGTATTATATTACAGGGTGATAGTGTACCCTACCACGGAAAATAATTATAGGTCAATTAGGGGGAACACAGCGTGACCCTAAAGTTTACTATGTATGCCTATGCGAAATAAAGTGTTCTGAGAAGCTCAAAATGAAGAAATAAGCGTTCTAAAATGCTTTAAAAATTCAAAGACATCTTTCAATGGTTAACTAACGCAAGGCGCAATAACAGACCTTAATATTGACCCATAATATTTAAATTGGACCAGGTCTTATATTACAGGGTAATAGTGTACCCTACCACAGGAAATAATTATAGGTCAATTAGGGGGAACACAGCGTGACCCTAAAGTTTACTATGTATGCCTATGCGAAATAAAGTGTTCTGAGAAGCTTAAAATGAGGAAATAAGCGTTCTAAAATGCTTTAAAAATTCAAAGACATTTTTCAATGTTAACTAACGGCACGGTATCGGACCTTAATATTGACCTATAATTTTTAAATTGGACCACGTATTATATTACAGGGTAATAATGTACCCTTCCACAGGAAAAAATTATAGGTCAATTAGGGGGTACACAGCGTGACCCTAAAGTTTACTATGTATGCCTATGCGAAATAGAGTGTTCTGAGAAGCTTAAAATGAAGAAATAAGAGTTCTAAAATGCTTTAAAAATTCAAAGACATCTCTCAATGGTTAACTAACGCAAGGCGCAATATCAGACCTTAAAATTGACCCATATTATTTAAATTGGACCAGGTAATATATTACAGGGTAATAGTGTACCCTATCACAGGAAATAATTATAGGTCAATTAGGGGGTACACTATGTATATTTTAAATAGTGCATTAAAACAAGGAAATACGAAGACACTTTTCTATGTCAACTAACGGCACGGTATTGGACCTTAATATTGTCCTATAATTTTTAAATTCGACCACGTATTATATTACAGGATAATAGTGCACCCTACCACAGGAAATAATTATAGGTCATTTAGGGGGTACACAGCGTCACCCTAAATTTTACTATGTATGCCTATGCAAATAAAAATGTTTTGAGAAGCTTAAAATGAAGAAATAAGCGTTCTAAAATGCTTTAAAAGTTCAAAGACATCTTTCAATGGCTAACCAACGCAAGGCGCGATATCAGACCTTAATATTGACCCATAATATTTAAATTGGACCAGGTATTATATTACAAGGTGATAGTGTACCCTACCACGGAAAATAATTATAGGTCAATTAGGGGGTACACAGCGTGACCCTTAAGTTTACTATGTATGCCTATGCGAAATAAAGTGTTCTGAGAAGCTCAAAATGAAGAAATAAGCGTTCTAAAATGCTTTAAAAATTCAAAGACATCTTTCAATGGTTAACTAACGCAAGGCGCAATAACAGACCTTAATATTGACCCATAATATTTAAATAAGACCAGGTATTATATTACAGGGTAATAGTGTACCCTACCAAAGGAAATAATTATAGATCAATTAGGGGGTACACTATGTATATTTTAAATAGTGCATTAAAACAAGGAAATTCGAAGACAATTTTCTATGTTAACTAACGGCACGGTATCGGTCCTTAATATTGACCTATAATTTTTAAATTGGACCACGTATTATATTACAGGGTAATAGTGTACACTACCACAGGAAATAATTATAGGTCATTTAGGGGGTACACAGCGTCACCCTAAATTTTACTATGTATGCCTATGCAAAATAAAATGTTTTGAGAAGCTTAAAATGAAGAAATAAGCGTTCTAAAATGCTTTAAAAATTCAAAGACATCTTTCAATGGTTAACCAACGCAAGGCGCGATATCAGACCTTAATATTGACCCATAATATTTAAATTGGACCAGGTATTATATTATAGGATAATAGTGAACCCTACCACAGGAAATAATTATATGTCAATTAGGGGGTACACTATGTATATTTTAAATACTGCATTAAAACAAGGAAATTGGAAGACTCTTTTCTATGTTAACTAACGGCACGGTATCGGACCTTAATATTGACCTAAAATTTTTAAATTGGACCACGTATTATATTACAGGGTGATAGTGTACCCTACCACGGAAAATAATTATAGGTCAATTAGGGGGTACACAGCGTGACCCTAAAGTTTACTATGTATGCCTATGCGAAATAAAGTGTTCTGAGAAGCTCAAAATGAAGAAATAAGCGTTCTAAAATGCTTTAAAAATTCAAAGACATCTTTCAATGGTTAACTAACGCAAGGCGCAATAACAGACCTTAATATTGACCCATAATATTTAAATTGGACCAGGTCTTATATTACAGGGTAATAGTGTACCCTGCCACAGGAAATAATTATAGGTCAATTAGGGGGAACACAGCGTGACCCTAAAGTTTACTATGTATGCCTATGCGAAATAAAGTGTTCTGAGAAGCTTAAAATGAGGAAATAAGCGTTCTAAAATGCTTTAAAAATTCAAAGACATTTTTCAATGTTAACTAACGGCACGGTATCGGACCTTAATATTGACCTATAATTTTTAAATTGGACCACGTATTATATTACAGGGTAATAATGTACCCTTCCACAGGAAAAAATTATAGGTCAATTAGGGGGTACACAGCGTGACCCTAAAGTTTACTATGTATGCCTATGCGAAATAGAGTGTTCTGAGAAGCTTAAAATGAAGAAATAAGCGTTCTAAAATGCTTTAAAAATTCAAAGACATCTCTCAATGGTTAACTAACGCAAGGCGCAATATCAGACCTTAAAATTGACCCATATTATTTAAATTGGACCAGGTATTATATTACAGGGTAATAGTGTACCCTACCACAGGAAATAATTATAGGTCAATTAGGGGGTACACTATGTATATTTTAAATAGTGCATTAAAACAAGGAAATACGAAGACACTTTTCTATGTCAACTAACGGCACGGTATTGGACCTTAATATTGACCTATAATTTTTAAATTGGACCACGTATTATATTACAGGGTAATAGTGTACCCTACCACAGGAAATAATTATAGGTCAATTAGGGGGTACACAGCGTGACCCCAAAGTTTACTATGTATGCCTATGCGAAATAGAGTGTTCTGAGAAGCTTAAAATGAAGAAATAAGCGTTCTAAAATGCTTTAAAAATTCAAAGACATCTCTCAATGGTTAACTAACGCAAGGCGCAATATCAGACCTTAATATTGACCCATTTTATTTAAATTGGACCAGGTATTATATTACAGGGTAATAGTGTACCCTACCACAGGAAATAATTATAGGTCAATTAGGGGGTACACTATGTATATTTTAAATAGTGCATTAAAACAAGGAAATTAGAAGACACTTTTCTATGTTAACTAACGGCACGGTATCGGACCTTAATATTGACCTATAATTTTTAAATTGGACCACGTATTATATTACAGGGTGATAGTGTACCCTACCACGGAAAATAATTATAGGTCAATTAGGGGGTACACAGCGTGACCCTTAAGTTTACTATGTATGCCTATGCGAAATAAAGTGTTCTGAGAAGCTCAAAATGAAGAAATAAGTGTTCTAAAATGCTTTAAAAATTCAAAGACATCTTTCAATGGTTAACTAACGCAAGGCGCAATAACAGACCTTAATATTGACCCATAATATTTAAATTAGACCAGGTATTATATTACAGGGTAATAGTGTACCCTACCACAGGAAATAATTATAGGTCAATTAGGGGGTACACTATGTATATTTTAAATAGTGCATTAAAACAAGGAAATTCGAAAACACTTTTCTATGTTAACTAACGGCACGGTATCGGTCCTTAATATTGACCTATAATTTTTAAATTGGACCACGTATTATATTACAGGGTAATATTGTTCCCTACCACGGGAAATAATTATAGGTCACTTAGGGGTACACAGCGTGACCCTAAAGTTTACTACGTATGCCTATGCGAAATATAGTGTTCTGAGAAGCTTAAAATGAGGAAATAAGCGTTCTAAAATGCTTTAAAAATTCAAAGACATTTTTCAATGTTTAACTAACGCAAGGCGCAATATCAGACCTTAATATTGACCAATAATATTTAAATTGGACCAGGTATTATATTACAGGGTAATAGTGTACCCTACCACAGGAAATAATTATTGGTCAATTAGGGGGTACATTATGCATATTTTAAATAGTGCATTAAAACAAGGAAATTCGATGGCACTTTTCTATGTTAACTAACGGCACGGTATCGGACCTTAATATTGACCTATAATTTTTAAATTGGACCACGTATTATATTACAGGGTGATAGTGTACCCTACCACGGAAAAAAATTATAGGTCAATTAGGGGGTACACAGCGTGACCCTTAAGTTTACTATGTATGCCTACGCGAAATAGAGTGTTCTGAGAAGCTTAAAATGAAGAAATAAGCGTTCTAAAATGCTTTAAAAATTCAAAGACATCTCTCAATGGTTAACTAACGCAAGGCGCAATATCAGACCTTAATATTGACCAATAATATTTAAATTGGACCAGGTATTATATTACAGGGTAATAGTGTACCCTACCACAGGAAATAATTATTGGTCAATTAGGGGGTACATTATGCATATTTTAAATAGTGCATTAAAACAAGGAAATTCGATGGCACTTTTCTATGTTAACTAACGGCACGGTATCGGACCTTAATATTGACCTATAATTTTTAAATTGGACCACGTATTATATTACAGGGTAATAGTGTACACTACCACAGGAAATAATTATAGGTCATTTAGGGGGTACACAGCGTCACCCTAAATTTTACTATGTATGCCTATGCAAAATAAAATGTTTTGAGAAGCTTAAAATGAAGAAATAAGCGTTCTAAAATGCTTTAAAAATTCAAAGACATCTTTCAATGGTTAACCAACGCAAGGCGCGATATCAGACCTTAATATTGACCCATAATATTTAAATTGGACCAGGTATTATATTATAGGATAATAGTGAACCCTACCACAGGAAATAATTATATGTCAATTAGGGGGTACACTATGTATATTTTAAATACTGCATTAAAACAAGGAAATTGGAAGACTCTTTTCTATGTTAACTAACGGCACGGTATCGGACCTTAATATTGACCTAAAATTTTTAAATTGGACCACGTATTATATTACAGGGTGATAGTGTACCCTACCACGGAAAATAATTATAGGTCAATTAGGGGGTACACAGCGTGACCCTAAAGTTTACTATGTATGCCTATGCGAAATAAAGTGTTCTGAGAAGCTCAAAATGAAGAAATAAGCGTTCTAAAATGCTTTAAAAATTCAAAGACATCTTTCAATGGTTAACTAACGCAAGGCGCAATAACAGACCTTAATATTGACCCATAATATTTAAATTGGACCAGGTCTTATATTACAGGGTAATAGTGTACCCTGCCACAGGAAATAATTATAGGTCAATTAGGGGGAACACAGCGTGACCCTAAAGTTTACTATGTATGCCTATGCGAAATAAAGTGTTCTGAGAAGCTTAAAATGAGGAAATAAGCGTTCTAAAATGCTTTAAAAATTCAAAGACATTTTTCAATGTTAACTAACGGCACGGTATCGGACCTTAATATTGACCTATAATTTTTAAATTGGACCACGTATTATATTACAGGGTAATAATGTACCCTTCCACAGGAAAAAATTATAGGTCAATTAGGGGGTACACAGCGTGACCCTAAAGTTTACTATGTATGCCTATGCGAAATAGAGTGTTCTGAGAAGCTTAAAATGAAGAAATAAGCGTTCTAAAATGCTTTAAAAATTCAAAGACATCTCTCAATGGTTAACTAACGCAAGGCGCAATATCAGACCTTAAAATTGACCCATATTATTTAAATTGGACCAGGTATTATATTACAGGGTAATAGTGTACCCTACCACAGGAAATAATTATAGGTCAATTAGGGGGTACACTATGTATATTTTAAATAGTGCATTAAAACAAGGAAATACGAAGACACTTTTCTATGTCAACTAACGGCACGGTATTGGACCTTAATATTGACCTATAATTTTTAAATTGGACCACGTATTATATTACAGGGTAATAGTGTACCCTACCACAGGAAATAATTATAGGTCAATTAGGGGGTACACAGCGTGACCCTAAAGTTTACTATGTATGCCTATGCGAAATAGAGTGTTCTGAGAAGCTTAAAATGAAGAAATAAGCGTTCTAAAATGCTTTAAAAATTCAAAGACATCTTTCAATGGTTAACTAACGCAAGGCGCAGTATCAGACCTTAATATTGACCCATTTTATTTAAATTGGACCAGGTATTATATTACAGGGTAATAGTGTACCCTACCACAGGAAATAATTATAGGTCAATTAGGGGGTACACTATGTATATTTTAAATAGTGCATTAAAACAAGGAAATTAGAAGACACTTTTCTATGTTAACTAACGGCACGGTATCGGACCTTAATATTGACCTATAATTTTTAAATTGGACCACGTATTATATTACAGGGTGATAGTGTACCCTACCACGGAAAATAATTATAGGTCAATTAGGGGGTACACAGCGTGACCCTTAAGTTTACTATGTATGCCTATGCGAAATAAAGTGTTCTGAGAAGCTCAAAATGAAGAAATAAGTGTTCTAAAATGCTTTAAAAATTCAAAGACATCTTTCAATGGTTAACTAACGCAAGGCGCAATAACAGACCTTAATATTGACCCATAATATTTAAATTAGACCAGGTATTATATTACAGGGTAATAGTGTACCCTACCACAGGAAATAATTATAGGTCAATTAGGGGGTACACTATGTATATTTTAAATAGTGCATTAAAACAAGGAAATTCGAAAACACTTTTCTATGTTAACTAACGGCACGGTATCGGTCCTTAATATTGACCTATAATTTTTAAATTGGACCACGTATTATATTACAGGGTAATATTGTTCCCTACCACGGGAAATAATTATAGGTCACTTAGGGGTACACAGCGTGACCCTAAAGTTTACTACGTATGCCTATGCGAAATATAGTGTTCTGAGAAGCTTAAAATGAGGAAATAAGCGTTCTAAAATGCTTTAAAAATTCAAAGACATTTTTCAATGTTTAACTAACGCAAGGCGCAATATCAGACCTTAATATTGACCAATAATATTTAAATTGGACCAGGTATTATATTACAGGGTAATAGTGTACCCTACCACAGGAAATAATTATTGGTCAATTAGGGGGTACATTATGCATATTTTAAATAGTGCATTAAAACAAGGAAATTCGATGGCACTTTTCTATGTTAACTAACGGCACGGTATCGGACCTTAATATTGACCTATAATTTTTAAATTGGACCACGTATTATATTACAGGGTGATAGTGTACCCTACCACGGAAAATAATTATAGGTCAATTAGGGGGTACACAGCGTGACCCTTAAGTTTACTATGTATGCCTACGCGAAATAGAGTGTTCTGAGAAGCTTAAAATGAAGAAATAAGCGTTCTAAAATGCTTTAAAAATTCAAAGACATCTCTCAATGGTTAACTAACGCAAGGCGCAATATCAGACCTTAAAATTGACCCATATTATTTAAATTGGACCAGGTATTATATTACAGGGTAATAGTGTACCCTACCACAGGAAATAATTATAGGTCAATTAGGGGGTACACTATGTATATTTTAAATAGTGCATTAAAACAAGGAAATACGAAGACACTTTTCTATGTCAACTAACGGCACGGTATTGGACCTTAATATTGACCTATAATTTTTAAATTGGACCACGTATTATATTACAGGGTAATAGTGTACCCTACCACAGGAAATAATTATAGGTCAATTAGGGGGTACACAGCGTGACCCCAAAGTTTACTATGTATGCCTATGCGAAATAGAGTGTTCTGAGAAGCATAAAATGAAGAAATAAGCGTTCTAAAATGCTTTAAAAATTCAAAGACATCTTTCAATGGTTAACTAACGCAAGGCGCAGTATCAGACCTTAATATTGACCCATTTTATTTAAATTGGACCAGGTATTATATTACAGGGTAATAGTGTACCCTACCACAGGAAATAATTATAGGTCAATTAGGGGGTACACTATGTATATTTTAAATAGTGCATTAAAACAAGGAAATTAGAAGACACTTTTCTATGTTAACTAACGGCACGGTATCGGACCTTAATATTGACCTATAATTTTTAAATTGGACCACGTATTATATTACAGGGTGATAGTGTACCCTACCACGGAAAATAATTATAGGTCAATTAGGGGGTACACATCGTGACCCTTAAGTTTACTATGTATGCCTATGCGAAATAAAGTGTTCTGAGAAGCTCAAAATGAAGAAATAAGTGTTCTAAAATGCTTTAAAAATTCAAAGACATCTTTCAATGGTTAACTAACGCAAGGCGCAATAACAGACCTTAATATTGACCCATAATATTTAAATTAGACCAGGTATTATATTACAGGGTAATAGTGTACCCTACCACAGGAAATAATTATAGGTCAATTAGGGGGTACACTATGTATATTTTAAATAGTGCATTAAAACAAGGAAATTCGAAAACACTTTTCTATGTTAACTAACGGCACGGTATCGGTCCTTAATATTGACCTATAATTTTTAAATTGGACCACGTATTATATTACAGGGTAATATTGTTCCCTACCACGGGAAATAATTATAGGTCACTTAGGGGTACACAGCGTGACCCTAAAGTTTACTACGTATGCCTATGCGAAATATAGTGTTCTGAGAAGCTTAAAATGAGGAAATAAGCGTTCTAAAATGCTTTAAAAATTCAAAGACATTTTTCAATGTTTAACTAACGCAAGGCGCAATATCAGACCTTAATATTGACCAATAATATTTAAATTGGACCAGGTATTATATTACAGGGTAATAGTGTACCCTACCACAGGAAATAATTATTGGTCAATTAGGGGGTACATTATGCATATTTTAAATAGTGCATTAAAACAAGGAAATTCGATGGCACTTTTCTATGTTAACTAACGGCACGGTATCGGACCTTAATATTGACCTATAATTTTTAAATTGGACCACGTATTATATTACAGGGTGATAGTGTACCCTACCACGGAAAATAATTATAGGTCAATTAGGGGGTACACAGCGTGACCCTTAAGTTTACTATGTATGCCTACGCGAAATAAAGTTTTCTGAGAAGCTCAAAATGAAGAAATAAGTGTTCTAAAATGCTTTAAAAATTCAAAGACATCTTTCAATGGTTAACTAACGCAAGGCGCAATAACAGACCTTAATATTGACCCATAATATTTAAATTAGACCAGGTATTATATTACAGGGTAATAGTGTACCCTACCACCGATAAATAATTATAGGTCAATTAGGGGGTACACTATGTATATTTTAAATAGTGCATTAAAACAAGGAAATTCGAAAACACTTTTCTATGTCAACTAACGGCACGGTATTGGATCTTAATATTGACCTATAATTTTTAAATTGGACCACGTATTATATTACAGGGTAATAGTGTACCCTACCACAGGAAATAATTATAGGTCAATTAGGGGGTACACAGCGTGACCCCAAAGTTTACTATGTATGCCTATGCGAAATAGAGTGTTCTGAGAAGCATAAAATGAAGAAATAAGCGTTCTAAAATGCTTTAAAAATTCAAAGACATCTTTCAATGGTTAACTAACGCAAGGCGCAGTATCAGACCTTAATATTGACCCATTTTATTTAAATTGGACCAGGTATTATATTACAGGGTAATAGTGTACCCTACCACAGGAAATAATTATAGGTCAATTAGGGGGTACACTATGTATATTTTAAATAGTGCATTAAAACAAGGAAATTAGAAGACACTTTTCTATGTTAACTAACGGCACGGTATCGGACCTTAATATTGACCTATAATTTTTAAATTGGACCACGTATTATATTACAGGGTGATAGTGTACCCTACCACGGAAAATAATTATAGGTCAATTAGGGGGTACACATCGTGACCCTTAAGTTTACTATGTATGCCTATGCGAAATAAAGTGTTCTGAGAAGCTCAAAATGAAGAAATAAGTGTTCTAAAATGCTTTAAAAATTCAAAGACATCTTTCAATGGTTAACTAACGCAAGGCGCAATAACAGACCTTAATATTGACCCATAATATTTAAATTAGAACAGGTATTATATTACAGGGTAATAGTGTACCCTACCACAGGAAATAATTATAGGTCAATTAGGGGGTACACTATGTATATTTTAAATAGTGCATTAAAACAAGGAAATTCGAAAACACTTTTCTATGTTAACTAACGGCACGGTATCGGTCCTTAATATTGACCTATAATTTTTAAATTGGACCACGTATTATATTACAGGGTAATATTGTTCCCTACCACGGGAAATAATTATAGGTCACTTAGGGGTACACAGCGTGACCCTAAAGTTTACTACGTATGCCTATGCGAAATATAGTGTTCTGAGAAGCTTAAAATGAGGAAATAAGCGTTCTAAAATGCTTTAAAAATTCAAAGACATTTTTCAATGTTTAACTAACGCAAGGCGCAATATCAGACCTTAATATTGACCAATAATATTTAAATTGGACCAGGTATTATATTACAGGGTAATAGTGTACCCTACCACAGGAAATAATTATTGGTCAATTAGGGGGTACATTATGCATATTTTAAATAGTGCATTAAAACAAGGAAATTCGATGGCACTTTTCTATGTTAACTAACGGCACGGTATCGGACCTTAATATTGACCTATAATTTTTAAATTGGACCACGTATTATATTACAGGGTGATAGTGTACCCTACCACGGAAAATAATTATAGGTCAATTAGGGGGTACACAGCGTGACCCTTAAGTTTACTATGTATGCCTACGCGAAATAAAGTTTTCTGAGAAGCTCAAAATGAAGAAATAAGTGTTCTAAAATGCTTTAAAAATTCAAAGACATCTTTCAATGGTTAACTAACGCAAGGCGCAATAACAGACCTTAATATTGACCCATAATATTTAAATTAGACCAGGTATTATATTACAGGGTAATAGTGTACCCTACCACCGATAAATAATTATAGGTCAATTAGGGGGTACACTATGTATATTTTAAATAGTGCATTAAAACAAGGAAATTCGAAAACACTTTTCTATGTCAACTAACGGCACGGTATTGGATCTTAATATTGACCTATAATTTTTAAATTGGACCACGTATTATATTACAGGGTAATAGTGTACCCTACCACAGGAAATAATTATAGGTCAATTAGGGGGTACACAGCGTGACCCCAAAGTTTACTATGTATGCCTATGCGAAATAGAGTGTTCTGAGAAGCATAAAATGAAGAAATAAGCGTTCTAAAATGCTTTAAAAATTCAAAGACATCTTTCAATGGTTAACTAACGCAAGGCGCAGTATCAGACCTTAATATTGACCCATTTTATTTAAATTGGACCAGGTATTATATTACAGGGTAATAGTGTACCCTACCACAGGAAATAATTATAGGTCAATTAGGGGGTACACTATGTATATTTTAAATAGTGCATTAAAACAAGGAAATTAGAAGACACTTTTCTATGTTAACTAACGGCACGGTATCGGACCTTAATATTGACCTATAATTTTTAAATTGGACCACGTATTATATTACAGGGTGATAGTGTACCCTACCACGGAAAATAATTATAGGTCAATTAGGGGGTACACATCGTGACCCTTAAGTTTACTATGTATGCCTATGCGAAATAAAGTGTTCTGAGAAGCTCAAAATGAAGAAATAAGTGTTCTAAAATGCTTTAAAAATTCAAAGACATCTTTCAATGGTTAACTAACGCAAGGCGCAATAACAGACCTTAATATTGACCCATAATATTTAAATTAGACCAGGTATTATATTACAGGGTAATAGTGTACCCTACCACAGGAAATAATTATAGGTCAATTAGGGGGTACACTATGTATATTTTAAATAGTGCATTAAAACAAGGAAATTCGAAAACACTTTTCTATGTTAACTAACGGCACGGTATCGGTCCTTAATATTGACCTATAATTTTTAAATTGGACCACGTATTATATTACAGGGTAATATTGTTCCCTACCACGGGAAATAATTATAGGTCACTTAGGGGTACACAGCGTGACCCTAAAGTTTACTACGTATGCCTATGCGAAATATAGTGTTCTGAGAAGCTTAAAATGAGGAAATAAGCGTTCTAAAATGCTTTAAAAATTCAAAGACATTTTTCAATGTTTAACTAACGCAAGGCGCAATATCAGACCTTAATATTGACCAATAATATTTAAATTGGACCAGGTATTATATTACAGGGTAATAGTGTACCCTACCACAGGAAATAATTATTGGTCAATTAGGGGGTACATTATGCATATTTTAAATAGTGCATTAAAACAAGGAAATTCGATGGCACTTTTCTATGTTAACTAACGGCACGGTATCGGACCTTAATATTGACCTATAATTTTTAAATTGGACCACGTATTATATTACAGGGTGATAGTGTACCCTACCACGGAAAATAATTATAGGTCAATTAGGGGGTACACAGCGTGACCCTTAAGTTTACTATGTATGCCTACGCGAAATAAAGTTTTCTGAGAAGCTCAAAATGAAGAAATAAGTGTTCTAAAATGCTTTAAAAATTCAAAGACATCTTTCAATGGTTAACTAACGCAAGGCGCAATAACAGACCTTAATATTGACCCATAATATTTAAATTAGACCAGGTATTATATTACAGGGTAATAGTGTACCCTACCACCGATAAATAATTATAGGTCAATTAGGGGGTACACTATGTATATTTTAAATAGTGCATTAAAACAAGGAAATTCGAAAACACTTTTCTATGTTAACTAACGGCACGGTATCGGTCCTTAATATTGACCTATAATTTTTAAATTGGACCACGTATTATATTACAGGGTAATATTGTTCCCTACCACGGGAAATAATTATAGGTCACTTACGGGTACACAGCGTGACCCTAAAGTTTACTACGTATGCCTATGCGAAATAAAGTGTTCTGAGAAGCTTAAAATGAGGAAATAAGCGTTCTAAAATGCTTTAAAAATTCAAAGACATCTTTCAATGTTTAACTAACGCAAGGCGCAATATCAGACCTTAATATTGACCAATAATATTTAAATTGGACCAGGTATTATATTACAGGGTAATAGTGTACCCTACCACAGGAAATAATTATTGGTCAATTAGGGGGTACATTATGTATATTTTAAATAGTGCATTAAAACAAGGAGATTCGAAGACTCTTTTCTATGTTAACTAACGGTAGGGTATCGGACCTTAATATTGACCTAAAATTTTTAAATTGGACCACGTATTATATTACAGGGTGATAGTGTACCCTAACTCAGAAAACAATTATAGGTCAATTAGGGGGTACACAGCGTGACCCTAAAGTTCACTGTGTATGCCTATGCGAAATAAAGTGTTCTGAGAAGCTTAAAATGAGGAAATAAGCGTTCTAAAATGCTTTAAAAATTCAAAGACATTTTTCAATGTTAACTAATGGCACGGCATCGGACCTTAATATTGACCTATAATTTTTAAATTGAACAACGTATTATATTACAGGGTAATAGTGTACCCTACCACAGGAAATAATTATAGGTCATTTAGGGGGTACAAAGCGTGACCCTAAATTTAACTATGTATGCCTATGCGAAATAGAGTGTTCTGAGAAGCTTAAAATGAAGAAATAAGCGTTCTAAAATGCTTTAAAAATTCCAAGACATCTTTCAATGGTTAACTAACGCAAGGCGCAATATCAGACCTTAATGTTGACCCATAATATTTAAATTGGGCCAGGTATTATATTACAGGGTAATAGTGTGCCCTACCACAGGAAATAATTATAGGTCAATTAGGGGGTACACAGCGTGACCCTAAAGTTTACGATGTATGCCTATGCGAAATAAAGTGTTCTGAGAAGCTTAAAATGAGGAAATAAGCTTTCTAAAATGCTTTAAAAATTCAAAGACATTTTTCAATAACTAACGGCACGGTATCGGGTATTATATTACAGGGTAATAGTGTACCCTACAACAGGAAATAATTATAGGTCTATTAGGGGGTACACAGCGTGACCCTAAAGTTTACTATGTATATCTACGACAAATAAAGTGTTCTGAGAAGCTTAAAATGAAGAAATAAGCTTTCTAAAAAGCTTTAAAAATTCAAAGACATTTTTCTATGTTTACTAACGGCACGGTATCGGACCTTAATATTGACCTATATATTTTAAATTGGACCACGTATTATATTACTGGGTGATAGTGTTTCCTACCACAGGAAATAATTATAGGTCAATTAGGGGGTACACAGCGTGACCCTAAAGTTTACTATGTATGCCTATGCGAAATAAAGTGTTCCGAGAAGCTTAAAATGAAGAAATAAGCCTTCTAAAAAGCTTTAAAAATTCAAAGACATTTTTCTATGTTAACTAACGGCACGGTATCGGACCTTAATATTGTCCTATAATTTTTAAATTCGACCACGTATTATATTACAGGGTAATAGTGTACCCTACCACAGGAAATAATTATAGGTCATTTAGGGGGTACACAGCGTCACCCTAAATTTTACTATGTATGCCTATGCAAATAAAAATGTTTTGAGAAGCTTAAAATGAAGAAATAAGCGTTCTAAAATGCTTTAAAATTTCAAAGACATCTTTCAATGGCTAACCAACGCAAGGCGCGATATCAGACCTTAATATTGACCCATAATATTTAAATTGGACCAGGTATTATATTACAGGGTGATAGTGTACCCTACCACGGAAAATAATTATAGGTCAATTAGGGGGTACACAGCGTGACCCTAAAGTTTACTATGTATGCCTATGCGAAATAAAGTGTTCTGAGAAGCTCAAAATGAAGAAATAAGCGTTCTGAAATGCTTTAAAAATTCAAAGACATCTTTCAATGGTTAACTAACGCAAGGCGCAATAACAGACCTTAATATTGACCCATAATATTTAAATTGGACCAGGTATTATATTACAGGGTAATAGTGTACCCTACCACAGGAAATAATTATAGGTCAATTAGGGGGTACACAGCGTGACCCTAAAGTTTACTATGTATGCCTATGCGAAATAAAGTGTTCTGAGAAGCTTAAAATGAGTAAATAAGCGTTCTAAAATGCTTTAAAAATTCAAAGACATTTTTCAATGTTGACTAACGGCACGGTATCGGACCTTAATATTGACCTATAATTTTTAAATTGGACCACGTATTATATTACAGGGTAATAGTGTACCCTTCCACAGGAAATAATTATAGGTCAATTAGGGGGTACACAGCGTGACCCTAAAGTTTACTATGTATGCCTATGCGAAATAGAGTGTTCTGAGAAGCTTAAAATGAAGAAATAAGCGTTCTAAAATGCTTTAAAAATTCAAAGACATCTCTCAATGGTTAACTAACGCAAGGCGCAATATCAGACCTTAATATTGACCCATATTATTTAAATTGGACCAGGTATTATATTACAGGGTAATAGTGTACCCTACCACAGGAAATAATTATAGGTCAATTAGGGGGTACACTATGTATATTTTAAATAGTGCATTAAAACAAGGAAATACGAAGACACTTTTCTATGTTAACTAACGGCACGGTATTGGACCTTAATATTGACCTATAATTTTTAAATTGGACCACGTATTATATTACAGGGTAATAGTGTACCCTACCACAGGAAATAATTATAGGTCAATTAGGGGGTACACAGCGTGACCCCAAAGTTTACTATGTATGCCTATGCGAAATAGAGTGTTCTGAGAAGCTTAAAATGAGGAAATAAGCGTTCTAAAATGCTTTAAAAATTCAAAGACATCTTTCAATGGTTAACTAACGCAAGGCGCAATATCAGACCTTAATATTGACCCATAATATTTAAATTGGACCAGGTATTATATTACAGGGTAATAGTGTACCCTACCACAGGAAATAATTATAGGTCAATTAGGGGGTACACTATGTATATTTTAAATAGTGCATTAAAACAAGGAAATTCGAAGACACTTTTCTATGTTAACTAACGGCACGGTATCGGACCTTAATATTGACCTATAATTTTTAATTTGGACCTCGTATTATATTACAGGGTCATAGTGTACCCTACCACAGGAAATAATTATAGGTCAATTAGGGGGTACGCAGCGTGACCCTAAAGTTTACTATGTATTCCTATGCGAAATAAAGTGTTCTGAGAAGCTTAAAATGAAGAAATAAGCCTTATAAAAAGCTTTAAAAATTCAAAGACATTTTTCTATGTTAGCTAACGGCACGGTATCGGACCTTAATATTGACCAAAAATTTTTAAATTGGACCACGTATTATATTACAGGGTGATAGTGTACCCTACCACAGGAAATAATTATAGGTCAATTAGGGGGTTCACAGCGTGACCCTAAAGTTTACTATGTATGCCTATGCGAAATAAAGTGTTCTGAGAAGCTTAAAATGAGGAAATAAGCGTTCTAAAATGCTTTAAAAATTCAAAGACATTTTTCAATGTTAACTAACGGCACGGTATCGGACTTTAATATTGACCTATAATTTTTAAATTGGACCACGTATTATATTACAGGGTAATAGTGTACCCTTCCACAGGAAATAATTATAGGTCAATTAGGGGGTACACAGCGTGACCCTAAAGTTTACTATGTATGCCTATGCGAAATAGAGTGTTCTGAGAAGCTTAAAATGAAGAATTAAGCGTTCTAAAATGCTTTAAAAATTCAAAGACATCTCTCAATGGTTAACTAACGCAAGGCGCAATATTAGACCTTAATATTGACCCATATTGTTTAAATTGGACCAGGTATTATATTACAGGGTAATAGTGTACCCTACCACAGGAAATAATTATAGGTCAATTAGGGGGTACACTATGTATATTTTAAATAGTGCATTAAAACAAGGAAATACGAAGACACTTTTCTATGTTAACTAACGGCACGGTATTGGACCTTAATATTGACCTATAATTTTTAAATTGGACCACGTATTATATTACAGGGAAATGGTGTACCCTACCACAGGAAATAATTATAGGTCAATTAGGGGGTACACAGCGTGACCCCAAAGTTTACTATGTATGCCTATGCGAAATAGAGTGTTCTGAGAAGCTTAAAATGAAGAAATAAGCGTTCTAAAATGCTTTAAAAATTCAAAGACATCTTTCAATGGTTAACTAACGCAAGGCGCAGTATCAGACCTTAATATTGACCCATTTTATTTAAATTGGACCAGGTATTATATTACAGGGTAATAATGTACCCTACCACAGGAAATAATTATAGGTCAATTAGGGGGTACACTATGTATATTTTAAATAGTGCATTAAAACAAGGAAATTCGAAGACACTTTTCTATGTTAACTAACGGCACGGTATCGGTCCTTAATATTGACCTATAATTTTTAAATTGGACCACGTATTATATTACAGGGTAATAGTGTACACTACCACAGGAAATAGTTATAGGTCATTTAGGGGGTACACAGCGTCACCCCAAATTTTACTATGTATGCCTATGCAAAATAAAATGTTTTGAGAAGCTTAAAATGAAGAAATAAGCGTTTTAAAATGCTTTAAAAATTCAAAGACATCTTTCAATGGTTAACCAACGCAAGGCACGATATCAGACCTTAATATTGACCCATAATATTTAAATTGGACCAGGTATTATATTACACGGTAATAGTGAACCCTACCACAGGAAATAATTATATGTCAATTAGGGGGTACACTATGTATATTTTAAACAGTGCATTAAAACAAGGAAATTGGAAGACACTTTTCTATGTTAACTAACGGCACGGTATCGGACCTTAATATTGTCCTATAATTTTTAAATTCGACCACGTATTATATTACAGGGTAATAGTGTACCCTACCACAGGAAATAATTATAGGTCATTTAGGGGGTACACAGCGTCACCCTAAATTTTACTATGTATGCCTATGCAAATAAAAATGTTTTGAGAAGCTTAAAATGAAGAAATAAGCGTTCTAAAATGCTTTAAAAGTTCAAAGACATCTTTCAATGGCTAACCAACGCAAGGCGCGATATCAGACCTTAATATTGACCCATAATATTTAAATTGGACCAGGTATTATATTACAGGGTGATAGTGTACCCTACCACGGAAAATAATTATAGGTCAATTAGGGGGTACACAGCGTGACCCTTAAGTTTACTATGTATGCCTATGCGAAATAAAGTGTTCTGAGAAGCTCAAAATGAAGAAATAAGCGTTCTAAAATGCTTTAAAAATTCAAAGACATCTCTCAATGGTTAACTAACGCAAGGCGCAATAACAGACCTTAATATTGACCCATAATATTTAAATAAGACCAGGTATTATATTACAGGGTAATAGTGTACCCTACCAAAGGAAATAATTATAGGTCAATTAGGGGGTACACTATGTATATTTTAAATAGTGCATTAAAACAAGGAAATTGGAAGTATCTTTTCTATGTTAACTAACGGCACGGTATCGGACCTTAATATTGACCTAAAATTTTTAAATTGGACCACGTATTATATTACAGGGTGATAGTGTACCCTACCACGGAAAATAATTATAGGTCAATTAGGGGGTACACAGCGTGACCCTAAAGTTTACTATGTATGCCTATGCGAAATAAAGTGTTCTGAGAAGCTCAAAATGAAGAAATAAGCGTTCTAAAATGCTTTAAAAATTCAAAGACATCTTTCAATGGTTAACTAACGCAAGGCGCAATAACAGACCTTAATATTGACCCATAATATTTAAATTGGACCAGGTATTATATTACAGGGTAATAGTGTACCCTACCACAGGAAATAATTATAGGTCAATTAGGGGGTACACAGCGTGACCCTAAAGTTTACTATGTATGCCTATGCGAAATAAAGTGTTCTGAGAAGCTTAAAATGAGGAAATAAGCGTTCTAAAATGCTTTAAAAATTCAAAGACATTTTTCAATGTTAACTAACGGCACGGTATCGGACCTTAATATTGACCTATAATTTTTAAATTGGACCAAGTATTATATTACAGGGTAATAGTGTACCCTTCCACAGGAAATAATTATAGGTCAATTAGGGGGTACACAGCGTGACCCTAAAGTTTACTATGTATGCCTATGCGAAATAGAGTGTTCTGAGAAGCTTAAAATGAAGAAATAAGCGTTCTAAAATGCTTTAAAAATTCAAAGACATCTCTCAATGGTTAACTAACGCAAGGCGCAATATCAGACCTTAATATTGACCCATATTATTTAAATTGGACCAGGTATTATATTACAGGGTAATAGTGTACCCTACCACAGGAAATAATTATAGGTCAATTAGGGGGTACACTATGTATATTTTAAATAGTGCATTAAAACAAGGAAATACGAAGACACTTTTCTATGTTAACTAACGGCACGGTATCGGTCCTTAATATTGACCTATAATTTTTAAATTGGACCACGTATTATATTACAGGGTAATAGTGTACACTACCACAGGAAATAATTATAGGTCATTTAGGGGGTACACAGCGTCACCCTAAATTTTACTATGTATGCCTATGCAAAATAAAATGTTTTGAGAAGCTTAAAATGAAGAAATAAGCGTTTTAAAATGCTTTGAAAATTCAAAGACATCTTTCAATGGTTAACCAACGCAAGGCACGATATCAGACCTTAATATTGACCCATAATATTTAAATTGGACCAGGTATTATATTACACGGTAATAGTGAACCCTACCACAGGAAATAATTATATGTCAATTAGGGGGTACACTATGTATATTTTAAACAGTGCATTAAAACAAGGAAATTGGAAGACACTTTTCTATGTTAACTAACGGCACGGTATCGGACCTTAATATTGTCCTATAATTTTTAAATTCGACCACGTATTATATTACAGGGTAATAGTGTACCCTACCACAGGAAATAATTATAGGTCATTTAGGGGGTACACAGCGTCACCCTAAATTTTACTATGTATGCCTATGCAAATAAAAATGTTTTGAGAAGCTTAAAATGAAGAAATAAGCGTTCTAAAATGCTTTAAAAGTTTAAAGACATCTTTCAATGGCTAACCAACGCAAGGCGCGATATCAGACCTTAATATTGACCCATAATATTTAAATTGGACCAGGTATTATATTACAGGGTGATAGTGTACCCTACCACGGAAAATAATTATAGGTCAATTAGGGGGTACACAGCGTGACCCTTAAGTTTACTATGTATGCCTATGCGAAATAAAGTGTTCTGAGAAGCTCAAAATGAAGAAATAAGCGTTCTAAAATGCTTTAAAAATTCAAAGACATCTCTCAATGGTTAACTAACGCAAGGCGCAATAACAGACCTTAATATTGACCCATAATATTTAAATAAGACCAGGTATTATATTACAGGGTAATAGTGTACCCTACCAAAGGAAATAATTATAGGTCAATTAGGGGGTACACTATGTATATTTTAAATAGTGCATTAAAACAAGGAAATTGGAAGTCTCTTTTCTATGTTAACTAACGGCGCGGTATCGGACCTTAATATTGACCTAAAATTTTTAAATTGGACCACGTATTATATTACAGGGTGATAGTGTACCCTACCACGGAAAATAATTATAGGTCAATTAGGGGGTACACAGCGTGACCCTAAAGTTTACTATGTATGCCTATGCGAAATAAAGTGTTCTGAGAAGCTCAAAATGAAGAAATAAGCGTTCTAAAATGCTTTAAAAATTCAAAGACATCTTTCAATGGTTAACTAACGCAAGGCGCAATAACAGACCTTAATATTGACCCATAATATTTAAATTGGACCAGGTATTATATTACAGGGTAATAGTGTACCCTACCACAGGAAATAATTATAGGTCAATTAGGGGGTACACAGCGTGACCCTAAAGTTTACTATGTATGCCTATGCGAAATAAAGTGTTCTGAGAAGCTTAAAATGAGGAAATAAGCGTTCTAAAATGCTTTAAAAATTCAAAGACATTTTTCAATGTTAACTAGCGGCACGGTATCGGACCTTAATATTGACCTATAATTTTTAAATTGGACCACGTATTATATTACAGGGTAATAGTGTACCCTTCCACAGGAAATAATTATAGGTCAATTAGGGGGTACACAGCGTGACCCTAAAGTTTACTATGTATGCCTATGCGAAATAGAGTGTTCTGAGAAGCTTAAAATGAAGAAATAAGCGTTCTAAAATGCTTTAAAAATTCAAAGACATCTCTCAATGGTTAACTAACGCAAGGCGCAATATCAGACCTTAATATTGACCCATATTATTTAAATTGGACCAGGTATTATATTACAGGGTAATAGTGTACCCTACCACAGGAAATAATTATAGGTCAATTAGGGGGTACACTATGTATATTTTAAATAGTGCATTAAAACAAGGAAATACGAAGACACTTTTCTATGTTAACTAACGGCACGGTATTGGACCTTAATATTGACCTATAATTTTTAAATTGGACCACGTATTATATTACAGGGTAATAGTGTACCCTACCACAGGAAATAATTATAGGTCAATTAGGGGGTACACAGCGTGACCCCAAAGTTTACTATGTATGCCTATGCGAAATAGAGTGTTCTGAGAAGCTTAAAATGAGGAAATAAGCGTTCTAAAATGCTTTAAAAATTCAAAGACATCTTTCAATGGTTAACTAACGCAAGGCGCAATATCAGACCTTAATATTGACCCATAATATTTAAATTGGACCAGGTATTATATTACAGGGTAATAGTGTACCCTACCACAGGAAATAATTATAGGTCAATTAGGGGGTACACTATGTATATTTTAAATAGTGCATTAAAACAAGGAAATTCGAAGACACTTTTCTATGTTAACTAACGGCACGGTATCGGACCTTAATATTGACCTATAATTTTTAATTTGGACCACGTATTATATTACAGGGTCATAGTGTACCCTACCACAGGAAATAATTATAGGTCAATTAGGGGGTACGCAGCGTGACCCTAAAGTTTACTATGTATTCCTATGCGAAATAAAGTGTTCTGAGAAGCTTAAAATGAGGAAATAAGCGTTCTAAAATGCTTTAAAAATTCAAAGACATTTTTCAATGTTAACTAACGGCACGGTATCGGACTTTAATATTGACCTATAATTTTTAAATTGGACCACGTATTATATTACAGGGTAATAGTGTACCCTTCCACAGGAAATAATTATAGGTCAATTAGGGGGTACACAGCGTGACCCTAAAGTTTACTATGTATGCCTATGCAAATAAAAATGTTTTGAGAAGCTTAAAATGAAGAAATAAGCGTTCTAAAATGCTTTAAAAGTTTAAAGACATCTTTCAATGGCTAACCAACGCAAGGCGCGATATCAGACCTTAATATTGACCCATAATATTTAAATTGGACCAGGTATTATATTACAGGGTGATAGTGTACCCTACCACGGAAAATAATTATAGGTCAATTAGGGGGTACACAGCGTGACCCTTAAGTTTACTATGTATGCCTATGTGAAATAAAGTGTTCTGAGAAGCTCAAAATGAAGAAATAAGCGTTCTAAAATGCTTTAAAAATTCAAAGACATCTCTCAATGGTTAACTAACGCAAGGCGCAATAACAGACCTTAATATTGACCCATAATATTTAAATAAGACCAGGTATTATATTACAGGGTAATAGTGTACCCTACCAAAGGAAATAATTATAGGTCAATTAGGGGGTACACTATGTATATTTTAAATAGTGCATTAAAACAAGGAAATTGGAAGTCTCTTTTCTATGTTAACTAACGGCGCGGTATCGGACCTTAATATTGACCTAAAATTTTTAAATTGGACCACGTATTATATTACAGGGTGATAGTGTACCCTACCACGGAAAATAATTATAGGTCAATTAGGGGGTACACAGCGTGACCCTAAAGTTTACTATGTATGCCTATGCGAAATAAAGTGTTCTGAGAAGCTCAAAATGAAGAAATAAGCGTTCTAAAATGCTTTAAAAATTCAAAGACATCTTTCAATGGTTAACTAACGCAAGGCGCAATAACAGACCTTAATATTGACCCATAATATTTAAATTGGACCAGGTATTATATTACAGGGTAATAGTGTACCCTACCACAGGAAATAATTATAGGTCAATTAGGGGGTACACAGCGTGACCCTAAAGTTTACTATGTATGCCTATGCGAAATAAAGTGTTCTGAGAAGCTTAAAATGAGGAAATAAGCGTTCTAAAATGCTTTAAAAATTCAAAGACATTTTTCAATGTTAACTAACGGCACGGTATCGGACCTTAATATTGACCTATAATTTTTAAATTGGACCACGTATTATATTACAGGGTTATAGTGTACCCTACCACAGGAAATAATTATAGGTCAATTAGGGGGTACACTATGTATATTTTAAATAGTGCATTAAAACAAGGAAATACGAAGACACTTTTCTATGTTAACTAACGGCACGGTATTGGACCTTAATATTGACCTATAATTTTTAAATTGGACCACGTATTATATTACAGGGTAATAGTGTACCCTACCACAGGAAATAATTATAGGTCAATTAGGGGGTACACAGCGTGACCCCAAAGTTTACTATGTATGCCTATGCGAAATAGAGTGTTCTGAGAAGCTTAAAATGAGGAAATAAGCGTTCTAAAATGCTTTAAAAATTCAAAGACATCTTTCAATGGTTAACTAACGCAAGGCGCAATATCAGACCTTTATATTGACCCATAATATTTAAATTGGACCAGGTATTATATTACAGGGTAATAGTGTACCCTACCACAGGAAATAATTATAGGTCAATTAGGGGGTACACTATGTATATTTTAAATAGTGCATTAAAACAAGGAAATTCGAAGACACTTTTCTATGTTAACTAACGGCACGGTATCGGACCTTAATATTGACCTATAATTTTTAATTTGGACCACGTATTATATTACAGGGTCATAGTGTACCCTACCACAGGAAATAATTATAGGTCAATTAGGGGGTACGCAGCGTGACCCTAAAGTTTACTATGTATTCCTATGCGAAATAAAGTGTTCTGAGAAGCTTAAAATGAAGAAATAAGCCTTCTAAAAAGCTTTAAAAATTCAAAGACATTTTTCTATGTTAGCTAACGGCACGGTATCGGACCTTAATATTGACCAAAAATTTTTAAATTGGACCACGTATTATATTACAGGGTGATAGTGTACCCTACCACAGGAAATAATTATAGGTCAATTAGGGGGTACACAGCGTGACCCTAAAGTTTACTATGTATGCCTATGCGAAATAAAGTGTTCTGAGAAGCTTAAAATGAGGAAATAAGCGTTCTAAAATGCTTTAAAAATTCAAAGACATTTTTCAATGTTAACTAACGGCACGGTATCGGACTTTAATATTGACCTATAATTTTTAAATTGGACCACGTATTATATTACAGGGTAATAGTGTACCCTTCCACAGGAAATAATTATAGGTCAATTAGGGGGTACACAGCGTGACCCTAAAGTTTACTATGTATGCCTATGCGAAATAGAGTGTTCTGAGAAGCTTAAAATGAAGAATTAAGCGTTCTAAAATGCTTTAAAAATTCAAAGACATCTCTCAATGGTTAACTAACGCAAGGCGCAATATTAGACCTTAATATTGACCTATAATTTTTAATTTGGACCACGTATTATATTACAGGGTCATAGTGTACCCTACCACAGGAAATAATTATAGGTCATTTAGGGGGTACACAGCGTCACCCTAAATTTTACTATGTATGCCTATGCAAATAAAAATGTTTTGAGAAGCTTAAAATGAAGAAATAAGCGTTCTAAAATGCTTTAAAAGTTCAAAGACATCTTTCAATGGCTAACCAACGCAAGGCGCGATATCAGACCTTAATATTGACCCATAATATTTAAATTGGACCAGGTATTATATTACAGGGTGATAGTGTACCCTACCACGGAAAATAATTATAGGTCAATTAGGGGGTACACAGCGTGACCCTTAAGTTTACTATGTATGCCTATGCGAAATAAAGTGTTCTGAGAAGCTCAAAATGAAGAAATAAGCGTTCTAAAATGCTTTAAAAATTCAAAGACATCTCTCAATGGTTAACTAACGCAAGGCGCAATAACAGACCTTAATATTGACCCATAATATTTAAATAAGACCAGGTATTATATTACAGGGTAATAGTGTACCCTACCAAAGGAAATAATTATAGGTCAATTAGGGGGTACACTATGTATATTTTAAATAGTGCATTAAAACAAGGAAATTGGAAGTCTCTTTTCTATGTTAACTAACGGCACGGTATCGGACCTTAATATTGACCTAAAATTTTTAAATTGGACCACGTATTATATTACAGGGTGATAGTGTACCCTACCACGGAAAATAATTATAGGTCAATTAGGGGGTACACAGCGTGACCCTAAAGTTTACTATGTATGCCTATGCGAAATAAAGTGTTCTGAGAAGCTCAAAATGAAGAAATAAGCGTTCTAAAATGCTTTAAAAATTCAAAGACATCTTTCAATGGTTAACTAACGCAAGGCGCAATAACAGACCTTAATATTGACCCATAATATTTAAATTGGACCAGGTATTATATTACAGGGTAATAGTGTACCCTACCACAGGAAATAATTATAGGTCAATTAGGGGGTACACAGCGTGACCCTAAAGTTTACTATGTATGCCTATGCGAAATAAAGTGTTCTGAGAAGCTTAAAATGAGGAAATAAGCGTTCTAAAATGCTTTAAAAATTCAAAGACATTTTTCAATGTTAACTAACGGCACGGTATCGGACCTTAATATTGACCTATAATTTTTAAATTGGACCACGTATTATATTACAGGGTAATAGTGTACCCTTCCACAGGAAATAATTATAGGTCAATTAGGGGGTACACAGCGTGACCCTAAAGTTTACTATGTATGCCTATGCAAAATAGAGTGTTCTGAGAAGCTTAAAATGAAGAAATAAGCGTTCTAAAATGCTTTAAAAATTCAAAGACATCTCTCAATGGTTAACTAACGCAAGGCGCAATATCAGACCTTAATATTGACCCATATTATTTAAATTGGACCAGGTATTATATTACAGGGTAATAGTGTACCCTACCACAGGAAATAATTATAGGTCAATTAGGGGGTACACTATGTATATTTTAAATAGTGCATTAAAACAAGGAAATACGAAGACACTTTTCTATGTTAACTAACGGCACGGTATCGGTCCTTAATATTGACCTATAATTTTTAAATTGGACCACGTATTATATTACAGGGTAATAGTGTACACTACCACAGGAAATAATTATAGGTCATTTAGGGGGTACACAGCGTCACCCTAAATTTTACTATGTATGCCTATGCAAAATAAAATGTTTTGAGAAGCTTAAAATGAAGAAATAAGCGTTTTAAAATGCTTTAAAAATTCAAAGACATCTTTCAATGGTTAACCAACGCAAGGCACGATATCTGACCTTAATATTGACCCATAATATTTAAATTGGACCAGGTATTATATTACACGGTAATAGTGAACCCTACCACAAGAAATAATTATATGTCAATTAGGGGGTACACTATGTATATTTTAAACAGTGCATTAAAACAAGGAAATTGGAAGACACTTTTCTATGTTAACTAACGGCACGGTATCGGACCTTAATATTGTCCTATAATTTTTAAATTCGACCACGTATTATATTACAGGGTAATAGTGTACCCTACCGCAGGAAATAATTATAGGTCATTTAGGGGGTACACAGCGTCACCCTAAATTTTACTATGTATGCCTATGCAAATAAAAATGTTTTGAGAAGCTTAAAATGAAGAAATAAGCGTTCTAAAATGCTTTAAAAGTTCAAAGACATCTTTCAATGGCTAACCAACGCAAGGCGCGATATCAGACCTTAATATTGACCCATAATATTTAAATTGGACCAGGTATTATATTACAGGGTGATAGTGTACCCTACCACGGAAAATAATTATAGGTCAATTAGGGGGTACACAGCGTGACCCTTAAGTTTACTATGTATGCCTATACGAAATAAAGTGTTCTGAGAAGCTCAAAATGAAGAAATAAGCGTTCTAAAATGCTTTAAAAATTCAAAGACATCTCTCAATGGTTAACTAACGCAAGGCGCAATAACAGACCTTAATATTGACCCATAATATTTAAATAAGACCAGGTATTATATTACAGGGTAATAGTGTACCCTACCAAAGGAAATAATTATAGGTCAATTAGGGGGTACACTATGTATATTTTAAATAGTGCATTAAAACAAGGAAATTGGAAGTCTCTTTTCTATGTTAACTAACGGCACGGTATCGGACCTTAATATTGACCTAAAATTTTTAAATTGGACCACGTATTATATTACAGGGTGATAGTGTACCCTACCACGGAAAATAATTATAGGTCAATTAGGGGGTACACAGCGTGACCCTAAAGTTTACTATGTATGCCTATGCGAAATAAAGTGTTCTGAGAAGCTCAAAATGAAGAAATAAGCGTTCTAAAATGCTTTAAAAATTCAAAGACATCTTTCAATGGTTAACTAACGCAAGGCGCAATAACAGACCTTAATATTGACCCATAATATTTAAATTGGACCAGGTATTATATTACAGGGTAATAGTGTACCCTACCACAGGAAATAATTATAGGTCAATTAGGGGGTACACAGCGTGACCCTAAAGTTTACTATGTATGCCTATGCGAAATAAAGTGTTCTGAGAAGCTTAAAATGAGGAAATAAGCGTTCTAAAATGCTTTAAAAATTCAAAGACATTTTTCAATGTTAACTAACGGCACGGTATCGGACCTTAATATTGACCTATAATTTTTAAATTGGACCACGTATTATATTACAGGGTAATAGTGTACCCTTCCACAGGAAATAATTATAGGTCAATTAGGGGGTACACAGCGTGACCCTAAAGTTTACTATGTATGCCTATGCAAAATAGAGTGTTCTGAGAAGCTTAAAATGAAGAAATAAGCGTTCTAAAATGCTTTAAAAATTCAAAGACATCTCTCAATGGTTAACTAACGCAAGGCGCAATATCAGACCTTAATATTGACCCATATTATTTAAATTGGACCAGGTATTATATTACAGGGTAATAGTGTACCCTACCACAGGAAATAATTATAGGTCAATTAGGGGGTACACTATGTATATTTTAAATAGTGCATTAAAACAAGGAAATACGAAGACACTTTTCTATGTTAACTAACGGCACGGTATCGGTCCTTAATATTGACCTATAATTTTTAAATTGGACCACGTATTATATTACAGGGTAATAGTGTACACTACCACAGGAAATAATTATAGGTCATTTAGGGGGTACACAGCGTCACCCTAAATTTTACTATGTATGCCTATGCAAAATAAAATGTTTTGAGAAGCTTAAAATGAAGAAATAAGCGTTTTAAAATGCTTTAAAAATTCAAAGACATCTTTCAATGGTTAACCAACGCAAGGCACGATATCAGACCTTAATATTGACCCATAATATTTAAATTGGACCAGGTATTATATTACACGGTAATAGTGAACCCTACCACAGGAAATAATTATATGTCAATTAGGGGGTACACTATGTATATTTTAAACAGTGCATTAAAACAAGGAAATTGGAAGACACTTTTCTATGTTAACTAACGGCACGGTATCGGACCTTAATATTGTCCTATAATTTTTAAATTCGACCACGTATTATATTACAGGGTAATAGTGTACCCTACCGCAGGAAATAATTATAGGTCATTTAGGGGGTACACAGCGTCACCCTAAATTTTACTATGTATGCCTATGCAAATAAAAATGTTTTGAGAAGCTTAAAATGAAGAAATAAGCGTTTTAAAATGCTTTAAAAATTCAAAGACATCTTTCAATGGTTAACCAACGCAAGGCACGATATCAGACCTTAATATTGACCCATAATATTTAAATTGGACCAGGTATTATATTACACGGTAATAGTGTACCCTACCAAAGGAAATAATTATAGGTCAATTAGGGGGTACACTATGTATATTTTAAATAGTGCATTAAAACAAGGAAATTGGAAGTCTCTTTTCTATGTTAACTAACGGCACGGTATCGGACCTTAATATTGACCTAAAATTTTTAAATTGGACCCCGTATTATATTACAGGGTGATAGTGTACCCTACCACGGAAAAAAATTATAGGTCAATTAGGGGGTACACAGCGTGACCCTAAAGTTTACTATGTATGCCTATGCGAAATAAAGTGTTCTGAGAAGCTCAAAATGAAGAAATAAGCGTTCTAAAATGCTTTAAAAATTCAAAGACATCTTTCAATGGTTAACTAACGCAAGGCGCAATAACAGACCTTAATATTGACCCATAATATTTAAATTGGACCAGGTATTATATTACAGGGTAATAGTGTACCCTACCACAGGAAATAATTATAGGTCAATTAGGGGGTACACAGCGTGACCCTAAAGTTTACTATGTATGCCTATGCGAAATAAAGTGTTCTGAGAAGCTTAAAATGAGGAAATAAGCGTTCTAAAATGCTTTAAAAATTCAAAGACATTTTTCAATGTTAACTAACGGCACGGTATCGGACCTTAATATTGACCTATAATTTTTAAATTGGACCACGTATTATATTACAGGGTAATAGTGTACCCTTCCACAGGAAATAATTATAGGTCAATTAGGGGGTACACAGCGTGACCCTAAAGTTTACTATGTATGCCTATGCGAAATAGAGTGTTCTGAGAAGCTTAAAATGAAGAAATAAGCGTTCTAAAATGCTTTAAAAATTCAAAGACATCTCTCAATGGTTAACTAACGCAAGGCGCAATATCAGACCTTAATATTGACCCATATTATTTAAATTGGACCAGGTATTATATTACAGGGTAATAGTGTACCCTACCACAGGAAATAATTATAGGTCAATTAGGGGGTACACTATGTATATTTTAAATAGTGCATTAAAACAAGGAAATACGAAGACACTTTTCTATGTTAACTAACGGCACGGTATTGGACCTTAATATTGACCTATAATTTTTAAATTGGACCACGTATTATACTACAGGGTAATAGTGTACCCTACCACAGGAAATAATTATAGGTCAATTAGGGGGTACACAGCGTGACCCCAAAGTTTACTATGTATGCCTATGCGAAATAGAGTGTTCTGAGAAGCTTAAAATGAGGAAATAAGCGTTCTAAAATGCTTTAAAAATTCAAAGACATCTTTCAATGGTTAACTAACGCAAGGCGCAATATCAGACCTTAATATTGACCCATAATATTTAAATTGGACCAGGTATTATATTACAGGGTAATAGTGTACCCTACCACAGGAAATAATTATAGGTCAATTAGGGGGTACACTATGTATATTTTAATTAGTGCATTAAAACAAGGAAATTCGAAGACACTTTTCTATGTTAACTAACGGCACGGTATCGGACCTTAATATTGACCTATAATTTTTAATTTGGACCACGTATTATATTACAGGGTCATAGTGTACCCTACCACAGGAAATAATTATAGGTCAATTAGGGGGTACGCAGCGTGACCCTAAAGTTTACTATGTATTCCTATGCGAAATAAAGTGTTCTGAGAAGGTTAAAATGAAGAAATAAGCCTTCTAAAAAGCTTTAAAAATTCAAAGACATTTTTCTATGTTAGCTAACGGCACGGTATCGGACCTTAATATTGACCAAAAATTTTTAAATTGGACCACGTATTATATTACAGGGTGATAGTGTACCCTACCACAGGAAATAATTATAGGTCAATTAGGGGGTACACAGCGTGACCCTAAAGTTTACTATGTATGCCTATGCGAAATAAAGTGTTCTGAGAAGCTTAAAATGAGGAAATAAGCGTTCTAAAATGCTTTAAAAATTCAAAGACATTTTTCAATGTTAACTAACGGCACGGTATCGGACTTTAATATTGACCTATAATTTTTAAATTGGACCACGTATTATATTACAGGGTAATAGTGTACCCTTCCACAGGAAATAATTATAGGTCAATTAGGGGGTACACAGCGTGACCTTAAAGTTTACTATGTATGCCTATGCGAAATAGAGTGTTCTGAGAAGCTTAAAATGAAGAATTAAGCGTTCTAAAATGCTTTAAAAATTCAAAGACATCTCTCAATGGTTAACTAACGCAAGGCGCAATATTAGACCTTAATAATGACCCATATTATTTAAATTGGACCAGGTATTATATTACAGGGTAATAGTGTACCCTACCACAGGAAATAATTATAGGTCAATTAGGGGGTACACTATGTATATTTTAAATAGTGCATTAAAACAAGGAAATACGAAGACACTTTTCTATGTTAACTAACGGCACGGTATTGGACCTTAATATTGACCTATAATTTTTAAATTGGACCACGTATTATATTACAGGGAAATAGTGTACCCTACCACAGGAAATAATTATAGGTCAATTAGGGGGTACACAGCGTGACCCCAAAGTTTACTATGTATGCCTATGCGAAATAGAGTGTTCTGAGAAGCTTAAAATGAAGAAATAAGCGTTCTAAAATGCTTTAAAAATTCAAAGACATCTTTCAATGGTTAACTAACGCAAGGCGCAGTATCAGACCTTAATATTGACCCATTTTATTTAAATTGGACTAGGTATTATATTACAGGGTAATAATGTACCCTACCACAGGAAATAATTATAGGTCAATTAGGGGGTACACTATGTATATTTTAAATAGTGCATTAAAACAAGGAAATTCGAAGACACTTTTCTATGTTAACTAACGGCACGGTATCGGTCCTTAATATTGACCTATAATTTTTAAATTGGACCACGTATTATATTACAGGGTAATAGTGTACACTACCACAGGAAATAATTATAGGTCATTTAGGGGGTACACAGCGTCACCCTAAATTTTACTATGTATGCCTATGCAAATAAAAATGTTTTGAGAAGCTTAAAATGAAGAAATAAGCGTTCTAAAATGCTTTAAAAGTTCAAAGACATCTTTCAATGGCTAACCAACGCAAGGCGCGATATCAGACCTTAATATTGACCCATAATATTTAAATTGGACCAGGTATTATATTACAGGGTGATAGTGTACCCTACCACGGAAAATAATTATAGGTCAATTAGGGGGTACACAGCGTGACCCTTAAGTTTACTATGTATGCCTATGCGAAATAAAGTGTTCTGAGAAGCTCAAAATGAAGAAATAAGCGTTCTAAAATGCTTTAAAAATTCAAAGACATTTTTCAATGTTAACTAACGGCACGGTATCGGACCTTAATATTGACCTATAATTTTTAATTTGGACCACGTATTATATTACAGGGTCATAGTGTACCCTACCACAGGAAATAATTATAGGTCAATTAGGGGGTACGCAGCGTGACCCTAAAGTTTACTATGTATTCCTATGCGAAATAAAGTGTTCTGAGAAGCTTAAAATGAAGAAATAAGCCTTCTAAAAAGCTTTAAAAATTCAAAGACATTTTTCTATGTTAGCTAACGGCACGGTATCGGACCTTAATATTGACCAAAAATTTTTAAATTGGACCACGTATTATATTACAGGGTGATAGTGTACCCTACCACAGGAAATAATTATAGGTCAATTAGGGGGTACACAGCGTGACCCTAAAGTTTACTATGTATGCCTATGCGAAATAAAGTGTTCTGAGAAGCTTAAAATGAGGAAATAAGCGTTCTAAAATGCTTTAAAAATTCAAAGACATTTTTCAATGTTAACTAACGGCACGGTATCGGACTTTAATATTGACCTATAATTTTTAAATTGGACCACGTATTATATTACAGGGTAATAGTGTACCCTTCCACAGGAAATAATTATAGGTCAATTAGGGGGTACACAGCGTGACCCTAAAGTTTACTATGTATGCCTATGCGAAATAGAGTGTTCTGAGAAGCTTAAAATGAAGAATTAAGCGTTCTAAAATGCTTTAAAAATTCAAAGACATCTCTCAATGGTTAACTAACGCAAGGCGCAATATTAGACCTTAATATTGACCCATATTATTTAAATTGGACCAGGTATTATATTACAGGGTAATAGTGTACCCTACCACAGGAAATAATTATAGGTCAATTAGGGGGTACACTATGTATATTTTAAATAGTGCATTAAAACAAGGAAATACGAAGACACTTTTCTATGTTAACTAACGGCACGGTATCGGTCCTTAATATTGACCTATAATTTTTAAATTGGACCACGTATTATATTACAGGGTAATAGTGTACACTACCACAGGAAATAATTATAGGTCATTTAGGGGGTACACAGCGTCACCCTAAATTTTACTATGTATGCCTATGCAAAATAAAATGTTTTGAGAAGCTTAAAATGAAGAAATAAGCGTTTTAAAATGCTTTAAAAATTCAAAGACATCTTTCAATGGTTAACCAACGCAAGGCACGATATCAGACCTTAATATTGACCCATAATATTTAAATTGGACCAGGTATTATATTACACGGTAATAGTGAACCCTACCACAGGAAATAATTATATGTCAATTAGGGGGTACACTATGTATATTTTAAACAGTGCATTAAAACAAGGAAATTGGAAGACACTTTTCTATGTTAACTAACGGCACGGTATCGGACCTTAATATTGTCCTATAATTTTTAAATTCGACCACGTATTATATTACAGGGTAATAGTGTACCCTACCACAGGAAATAATTATAGGTCATTTAGGGGGTACACAGCGTCACCCTAAATTTTACTATGTATGCCTATGCAAATAAAAATGTTTTGAGAAGCTTAAAATGAAGAAATAAGCGTTCTAAAATGCTTTAAAAGTTCAAAGACATCTTTCAATGGCTAACCAACGCAAGGCGCGATATCAGACCTTAATATTGACCCATAATATTTAAATTGGACCAGGTATTATATTACAGGGTGATAGTGTACCCTACCACGGAAAATAATTATAGGTCAATTAGGGGGTACACAGCGTGACCCTTAAGTTTACTATGTATGCCTATGCGAAATAAAGTGTTCTGAGAAGCTCAAAATGAAGAAATAAGCGTTCTAAAATGCTTTAAAAATTCAAAGACATCTCTCAATGGTTAACTAACGCAAGGCGCAATAACAGACCTTAATATTGACCCATAATATTTAAATAAGACCAGGTATTATATTACAGGGTTATAGTGTACCCTACCAAAGGAAATAATTATAGGTCAATTAGGGGGTACACTATGTATATTTTAAATAGTGCATTAAAACAAGGAAATTGGAAGTCTCTTTTCTATGTTAACTAACGGCACGGTATCGGACCTTAATATTGACCTAAAATTTTTAAATTGGACCACGTATTATATTACAGGGTGATAGTGTACCCTACCACGGAAAATAATTATAGGTCAATTAGGGGGTACACAGCGTGACCCTAAATTTTATTATGTATGCCTATGCGAAATAAAGTGTTCTGAGAAGCTCAAAATGAAGAAATAAGCGTTCTAAAATGCTTTAAAAATTCAAAGACATCTTTCAATGGTTAACTAACGCAAGGCGCAATAACAGACC
This sequence comes from Parasteatoda tepidariorum, assembly GCF_982258835.1. Taxonomy (NCBI): domain Eukaryota; kingdom Metazoa; phylum Arthropoda; class Arachnida; order Araneae; family Theridiidae; genus Parasteatoda; species Parasteatoda tepidariorum. The sequence goes on along the minus strand of NC_141759.1, from coordinate 105,947,218 downwards.
TTAATATTGACCCATAATATTTAAATTGGACCAGGTATTATATTACAGGGTAATAGTGTACCCTACCACAGGAAATAATTATAGGTCAATTAGGGGGTACACAGCGTGACCCTAAAGTTTACTATGTATGCCTATGCGAAATAAAGTGTTCTGAGAAGCTTAAAATGAGGAAATAAGCGTTCTAAAATGCTTTAAAAATTCAAAGACATTTTTCAATGTTAACTAACGGCACGGTATCGGACCTTAATATTGACCTATAATTTTTAAATTGGACCACGTATTATATTACAGGGTAATAGTGTACCCTTCCACAGGAAATAATTATAGGTCAATTAGGGGGTACACAGCGTGACCCTAAAGTTTACTATGTATGCCTATGCGAAATAGAGTGTTCTGAGAAGCTTAAAATGAAGAAATAAGCGTTCTAAAATGCTTTAAAAATTCAAAGACATCTCTCAATGGTTAACTAACGCAAGGCGCAATATCAGACCTTAATATTGACCCATATTATTTAAATTGGACCAGGTATTATATTACAGGGTAATAGTGTACCCTACCACAAGAAATAATTATAGGTCAATTAGGGGGTACACTATGTATATTTTAAATAGTGCATTAAAACAAGGAAATACGAAGACACTTTTCTATGTTAACTAACGGCACGGTATTGGACCTTAATATTGACCTATAATTTTTAAATTGGACCACGTATTATATTACAGGGTAATAGTGTACCCTACCACAGGAAATAATTATAGGTCAATTAGGGGGTACACAGCGTGACCCCAAAGTTTACTATGTATGCCTATGCGAAATAGAGTGTTCTGAGAAGCTTAAAATGAGGAAATAAGCGTTCTAAAATGCTTTAAAAATTCAAAGACATCTTTCAATGGTTAACTAACGCAAGGCGCAATATCAGACCTTAATATTGACCCATAATATTTAAATTGGACCAGGTATTATATTGCAGGGTAATAGTGTACCCTACCACAGGAAATAATTATAGGTCAATTAGGGGGTACACTATGTATATTTTAAATAGTGCATTAAAACAAGGAAATTCGAAGACCCTTTTCTATGTTAACTAACGGCACGGTATCGGACCTTAATATTGACCTATAATTTTTAATTTGGACCACGTATTATATTACAGGGTCATAGTGTACCCTACCACAGGAAATAATTATAGGTCAATTAGGGGGTACGCAGCGTGACCCTAAAGTTTACTATGTATTCCTATGCGAAATAAAGTGTTCTGAGAAGCTTAAAATGAAGAAATAAGCCTTCTAAAAAGCTTTAAAAATTCAAAGACATTTTTCTATGTTAGCTAACGGCACGGTATCGGACCTTAATATTGACCAAAAATTTTTAAATTGGACCACGTATTATATTACAGGGTGATAGTGTACCCTACCACAGGAAATAATTATAGGTCAATTAGGGGGTACACAGCGTGACCCTAAAGTTTACTATGTATGCCTATGCGAAATAAAGTGTTCTGAGAAGCTTAAAATGAGGAAATAAGCGTTCTAAAATGCTTTAAAAATTCAAAGACATTTTTCAATGTTAACTAACGGCACGGTATCGGACTTTAATATTGACCTATAATTTTTAAATTGGACCACGTATTATATTACAGGGTAATAGTGTACCCTTCCACAGGAAATAATTATAGGTCAATTAGGGGGTACACAGCGTGACCCTAAAGTTTACTATGTATGCCTATGCGAAATAGAGTGTTCTGAGAAGCTTAAAATGAAGAATTAAGCGTTCTAAAATGCTTTAAAAATTCAAAGACATCTCTCAATGGTTAACTAACGCAAGGCGCAATATTAGACCTTAATATTGACCCATATTATTTAAATTGGACCAGGTATTATATTACAGGGTAATAGTGTACCCTACCACAGGAAATAATTATAGGTCAATTAGGGGGTACACTATGTATATTTTAAATAGTGCATTAAAACAAGGAAATACGAAGACACTTTTCTATGTTAACTAACGGCACGGTATTGGACCTTAATATTGACCTATAATTTTTAAATTGGACCACGTATTATATTACAGGGAAATAGTGTACCCTACCACAGGAAATAATTATAGGTCAATTTGGGGGTACACAGCGTGACCCCAAAGTTTACTATGTATGCCTATGCGAAATAGAGTGTTCTGAGAAGCTTAAAATGAAGAAATAAGCGTTCTAAAATGCTTTAAAAATTCAAAGACATCTTTCAATGGTTAACTAACGCAAGGCGCAGTATCAGACCTTAATATTGACCCATTTTATTTAAATTGGACCAGGTATTATATTACAGGGTAATAATGTACCCTACCACAGGAAATAATTATAGGTCAATTAGGGGGTACACTATGTATATTTTAAATAGTGCATTAAAACAAGGAAATTCGAAGACACTTTTCTATGTTAACTAACGGCACGGTATCGGTCCTTAATATTGACCTATAATTTTTAAATTGGACCACGTATTATATTACAGGGTAATAGTGTACACTACCACAGGAAATAATTATAGGTCATTTAGGGTGTACACAGCGTCACCCTAAATTTTACTATGTATGCCTATGCAAAATAAAATGTTTTGAGAAGCTTAAAATGAAGAAATAAGCGTTTTAAAATGCTTTAAAAATTCAAAGACATCTTTCAATGGTTAACCAACGCAAGGCACGATATCAGACCTTAATATTGACCCATAATATTTAAATTGGACCAGGTATTATATTACACGGTAATAGTGAACCCTACCACAGGAAATAATTATATGTCAATTAGGGGGTACACTATGTATATTTTAAACAGTGCATTAAAACAAGGAAATTGGAAGACACTTTTCTATGTTAACTAACGGCACGGTATCGGACCTTAATATTGTCCTATAATTTTTAAATTCGACCACGTATTATATTACAGGGTAATAGTGTACCCTACCACAGGAAATAATTATAGGTCATTTAGGGGGTACACAGCGTCACCCTAAATTTTACTATGTATGCCTATGCAAATAAAAATGTTTTGAGAAGCTTAAAATGAAGAAATAAGCGTTCTAAAATGCTTTAAAAGTTCAAAGACATCTTTCAATGGCTAACCAACGCAAGGCGCGATATCAGACCTTAATATTGACCCATAATATTTAAATTGGACCAGGTATTATATTACAGGGTGATAGTGTACCCTACCACGGAAAATAATTATAGGTCAATTAGGGGGTACACAGCGTGACCCTTAAGTTTACTATGTATGCCTATGCGAAATAAAGTGTTCTGAGAAGCTCAAAATGAAGAAATAAGCGTTCTAAAATGCTTTAAAAATTCAAAGACATCTCTCAATGGTTAACTAACGCAAGGCGCAATAACAGACCTTAATATTGACCCATAATATTTAAATAAGACCAGGTATTATATTACAGGGTTATAGTGTACCCTACCAAAGGAAATAATTATAGGTCAATTAGGGGGTACACTATGTATATTTTAAATAGTGCATTAAAACAAGGAAATTGGAAGTCTCTTTTCTATGTTAACTAACGGCACGGTATCGGACCTTAATATTGACCTAAAATTTTTAAATTGGACCACGTATTATATTACAGGGTGATAGTGTACCCTACCACGGAAAATAATTATAGGTCAATTAGGGGGTACACAGCGTGACCCTAAAGTTTACTATGTATGCCTATGCGAAATAAAGTGTTCTGAGAAGCTCAAAATGAAGAAATAAGCGTTCTAAAATGCTTTAAAAATTCAAAGACATCTTTCAATGGTTAACTAACGCAAGGCGCAATAACAGACCTTAATATTGACCCATAATATTTAAATTGGACCAGGTATTATATTACAGGGTAATAATGTACCCTACCACAGGAAATAATTATAGGTCAATTAGGGGGTACGCAGCGTGACCCTAAAGTTTACTATGTATTCCTATGCGAAATAAAGTGTTCTGAGAAGCTTAAAATGAAGAAATAAGCCTTCTAAAAAGCTTTAAAAATTCAAAGACATTTTTCTATGTTAGCTAACGGCACGGTATCGGACCTTAATATTGACCAAAAATTTTTAAATTGGACCACGTATTATATTACAGGGTGATAGTGTACCCTACCACAGGAAATAATTATAGGTCAATTAGGGGGTACACAGCGTGACCCTAAAGTTTACTATGTATGCCTATGCGAAATAAAGTGTTCTGAGAAGCTTAAAATGAGGAAATAAGCGTTCTAAAATGCTTTAAAAATTCAAAGACATTTTTCAATGTTAACTAACGGCACGGTATCGGACTTTAATATTGACCTATAATTTTTAAATTGGACCACGTATTATATTACAGGGTAATAGTGTACCCTTCCACAGGAAATAATTATAGGTCAATTAGGGGGTACACAGCGTGACCCTAAAGTTTACTATGTATGCCTATGCGAAATAGAGTGTTCTGAGAAGCTTAAAATGAAGAATTAAGCGTTCTAAAATGCTTTAAAAATTCAAAGACATCTCTCAATGGTTAACTAACGCAAGGCGCAATATTAGACCTTAATATTGACCCATATTATTTAAATTGGACCAGGTATTATATTACAGGGTAATAGTGTACCCTACCACAGGAAATAATTATAGGTCAATTAGGGGGTACACTATGTATATTTTAAATAGTGCATTAAAACAAGGAAATACGAAGACACTTTTCTATGTTAACTAACGGCACGGTATTGGACCTTAATATTGACCTATAATTTTTAAATTGGACCACGTATTATATTACAGGGAAATAGTGTACCCTACCACAGGAAATAATTATAGGTCAATTTGGGGGTACACAGCGTGACCCCAAAGTTTACTATGTATGCCTATGCGAAATAGAGTGTTCTGAGAAGCTTAAAATGAAGAAATAAGCGTTCTAAAATGCTTTAAAAATTCAAAGACATCTTTCAATGGTTAACTAACGCAAGGCGCAGTATCAGACCTTAATATTGACCCATTTTATTTAAATTGGACCAGGTATTATATTACAGGGTAATAATGTACCCTACCACAGGAAATAATTATAGGTCAATTAGGGGGTACACTATGTATATTTTAAATAGTGCATTAAAACAAGGAAATTCGAAGACACTTTTCTATGTTAACTAACGGCACGGTATCGGTCCTTAATATTGACCTATAATTTTTAAATTGGACCACGTATTATATTACAGGGTAATAGTGTACACTACCACAGGAAATAATTATAGGTCATTTAGGGGGTACACAGCGTCACCCTAAATTTTACTATGTATGCCTATGCAAAATAAAATGTTTTGAGAAGCTTAAAATGAAGAAATAAGCGTTTTAAAATGCTTTAAAAATTCAAAGACATCTTTCAATGGTTAACCAACGCAAGGCACGATATCAGACCTTAATATTGACCCATAATATTTAAATTGGACCAGGTATTATATTACACGGTAATAGTGAACCCTACCACAGGAAATAATTATATGTCAATTAGGGGGTACACTATGTATATTTTAAACAGTGCATTAAAACAAGGAAATTGGAAGACACTTTTCTATGTTAACTAACGGCACGGTATCGGACCTTAATATTGTCCTATAATTTTTAAATTCGACCACGTATTATATTACAGGGTAATAGTGTACCCTACCACAGGAAATAATTATAGGTCATTTAGGGGGTACACAGCGTCACCCTAAATTTTACTATGTATGCCTATGCAAATAAAAATGTTTTGAGAAGCTTAAAATGAAGAAATAAGCGTTCTAAAATGCTTTAAAAGTTCAAAGACATCTTTCAATGGCTAACCAACGCAAGGCGCGATATCAGACCTTAATATTGACCCATAATATTTAAATTGGACCAGGTATTATATTACAGGGTGATAGTGTACCCTACCACGGAAAATAATTATAGGTCAATTAGGGGGTACACAGCGTGACCCTTAAGTTTACTATGTATGCCTATGCGAAATAAAGTGTTCTGAGAAGCTCAAAATGAAGAAATAAGCGTTCTAAAATGCTTTAAAAATTCAAAGACATCTCTCAATGGTTAACTAACGCAAGGCGCAATAACAGACCTTAATATTGACCCATAATATTTAAATAAGACCAGGTATTATATTACAGGGTTATAGTGTACCCTACCAAAGGAAATAATTATAGGTCAATTAGGGGGTACACTATGTATATTTTAAATAGTGCATTAAAACAAGGAAATTGGAAGTCTCTTTTCTATGTTAACTAACGGCACGGTATCGGACCTTAATATTGACCTAAAATTTTTAAATTGGACCACGTATTATATTACAGGGTGATAGTGTACCCTACCTCGGAAAATAATTATAGGTCAATTAGGGGGTACACAGCGTGACCCTAAAGTTTACTATGTATGCCTATGCGAAATAAAGTGTTCTGAGAAGCTCAAAATGAAGAAATAAGCGTTCTAAAATGCTTTAAAAATTCAAAGACATCTTTCAATGGTTAACTAACGCAAGGCGCAATAACAGACCTTAATATTGACCCATAATATTTAAATTGGACCAGGTATTATATTACAGGGTAATAGTGTACCCTACCACAGGAAATAATTATAGGTCAATTAGGGGGTACACAGCGTGACCCTAAAGTTTACTATGTATGCCTGTGCGAAATAAAGTGTTCTGAGAAGCTTAAAATGAGGAAGTAAGCGTTCTAAAATGCTTTAAAAATTCAAAGACATTTTTCAATGTTAACTAACGGCACGGTATCGGACCTTAATATTGACCCATAATATTTAAATTGGACCAGGTATTATATTACAGGGTAATAGTGTACCCTACCACAGGAAATAATTGTAGGTCAATTAGGGGGTACACAGCGTGACCCTACAGTTTACTATGTATGCCTATGCGAAATAGAGTGTTCTGAGAAGCTTAAAATGAAGAATTAAGCGTTCTAAAATGCTTTAAAAATTCAAAGACATCTCTCAATGGTTAACTAACGCAAGGCGCAATATTAGACCTTAATATTGACCCATATTATTTAAATTGGACCAGGTATTATATTACAGGGTAATAGTGTACCCTACCACAGGAAATAATTATAGGTCAATTAGGGGGTACACTATGTATATTTTAAATAGTGCATTAAAACAAGGAAATTCGAAGACACTTTTCTATGTTAACTAACGGCACGGTATCGGTCCTTAATATTGACCTATAATTTTTAAATTGGACCACGTATTATATTACAGGGTAATAGTGTACACTACCACAGGAAATAATTATAGGTCATTTAGGGGGTACACAGCGTCACCCTAAATTTTACTATGTATGCCTATGCAAATAAAAATGTTTTGAGAAGCTTAAAATGAAGAAATAAGCGTTCTAAAATGCTTTAAAAGTTCAAAGACATCTTTCAATGGCTAACCAACGCAAGGCGCGATATCAGACCTTAATATTGACCCATAATATTTAAATTGGACCAGGTATTATATTACAGGGTGATAGTGTACCCTACCACGGAAAATAATTATAGGTCAATTAGGGGGTACACAGCGTGACCCTAAAGTTTACTATGTATGCCTATGCGAAATAAAGTGTTCTGAGAAGCTTAAAATGAAGAAATAAGCGTTCTAAAATGCTTTAAAAATTCAAAGACATCTCTCAATGGTTAACTAACGCAAGGCGCAATATCAGACCTTAATATTGACCCATATTATTTAAATTGGACCAGGTATTATATTACAGGGTAATAGTGTACCCTACCACAGGAAATAATTATAGGTCAATTAGGGGGTACACTATGTATATTTTAAATAGTGCATTAAAACAAGGAAATACGAAGACACTTTTCTATGTTAACTAACGGCACGGTATCGGACCTTAATATTGACCTATAATTTTTAAATTGGACCACGTATTATATTACAGGGTAATAGTGTACCCTACCACAGGAAATAATTATAGGTCAATTAGGGGGTACACAGCGTGACCCCAAAGTTTACTATGTATGCCTATGCGAAATAGAGTGTTCTGAGAAGCTTAAAATGAGGAAATAAGCGTTCTAAAATGCTTTAAAAATTCAAAGACATATTTCAATGGTTAACTAACGCAAGGCGCAATATCAGACCTTATTATTGACCCATAATATTTAAATTGGACCAGGTATTATATTACAGGGTAATAGTGTACCCTACCACAGGAAATAATTATAGGTCAATTAGGGGGTACACTATGTATATTTTAAATAGTGTATTAAAACAAGGAAATTCGAAGACACTTTTCTATGTTAACTAACGGCACGGTATCGGACCTTAATATTGACCTATAATTTTTAATTTGGACCACGTATTATATTACAGGGTCATAGTGTACCCTACCACAGGAAATAATTATAGGTCAATTAGGGGGTACGCAGCGTGACCCTAAAGTTTACTATGTATTCCTATGCGAAATAAAGTGTTCTGAGAAGCTTAAAATGAAGAAATAAGCCTTCTAAAAAGCTTTAAAAATTCAAAGACATTTTTCTATGTTAGCTAACGGCACGGTATCGGACCTTAATATTGACCAAAAATTTTTAAATTGGACCACGTATTATATTACAGGGTGATAGTGTACCCTACCACAGGAAATAATTATAGGTCAATTAGGGGGTACACAGCGTGACCCTAAAGTTTACTATGTATGCCTATGCGAAATAAAGTGTTCTGAGAAGCTTAAAATGAGGAAATAAGCGTTCTAAAATGCTTTAAAAATTCAAAGACATTTTTCAATGTTTACTAACGGCACGGTATCGGACTTTAATATTGACCTATAATTTATAAATTGGACCGCGTATTATATTACAGGGTAATAGTGTACCCTTCCACAGGAAATAATTATAGGTCAATTAGGGGGTACACAGCGTGACCCTAAAGTTTACTATGTATGCCTATGCGAAATAGAGTGTTCTGAGAAGCTTAAAATGAAGAATTAAGCGTTCTAAAATGCTTTAAAAATTCAAAGACATCTCTCAATGGTTAACTAACGCAAGGCGCAATATTAGACCTTAATATTGACCCATATTATTTAAATTGGACCAGGTATTATATTACAGGGTAATAGTGTACCCTACCACAGGAAATAATTATAGGTCAATTAGGGGGTACACTATGTATATTTTAAATAGTGCATTAAAACAAGGAAATTCGAAGACACTTTTCTATGTTAACTAACGGCACGGTATCGGACCTTAATATTGTCCTATAATTTTTAAATTCGACCACGTATTATATTACAGGGTAATAGTGTACCCTACCGCAGGAAATAATTATAGGTCATTTAGGGGGTACACAGCGTCACCCTAAATTTTACTATGTATGCCTATGCAAATAAAAATGTTTTGAGAAGCTTAAAATGAAGAAATAAGCGTTTTAAAATGCTTTAAAAATTCAAAGACATCTTTCAATGGTTAACCAACGCAAGGCACGATATCAGACCTTAATATTGACCCATAATATTTAAATTGGACCAGGTATTATATTACAGGGTAATAGTGAACCCTACCACAGGAAATAATTATATGTCAATTAGGGGGTACACTATGTATATTTTAAACAGTGCATTAAAACAAGGAAATTGGGAGACACTTTTCTATGTTAACTAACGGCACGGTATCGGACCTTAATATTGTCCTATAATTTTTAAATTCGACCACGTATTATATTACAGGGTAATAGTGTACCCTACCACAGGAATTAATTATAGGTCATTTAGGGGGTACACAGCGTCACCCTAAATTTTACTATGTATGCCTATGCAAATAAAAATGTTTTGAGAAGCTTAAAATGAAGAAATAAGCGTTCTAAAATGCTTTAAAAGTTCAAAGACATCTTTCAATGGCTAACCAACGCAAGACGCTATATCAGACCTTAATATTGACCCATAATATTTAAATTGGACCAGGTATTATATTACAGGGTGATAGTGTACCCTACCACGGAAAATAATTATAGGTCAATTAGGGGGTACACAGCGTGACCCTTAAGTTTACTATGTATGCCTATGCGAAATAAAGTGTTCTGAGAAGCTCAAAATGAAGAAATAAGCGTTCTAAAATGCTTTAAAAATTCAAAGACATCTTTCAATGGTTAACTAACGCAAGGCGCAATAACAGACCTTAATATTGACCCATAATATTTAAATAAGACCAGGTATTATATTACAGGGTAATAGTGTACTCTACCAAAGGAAATAATTATAGGTCAATTAGGGGGTACACTATGTATATTTTAAATAGTGCATTAAAACAAGGAAATTCGAAGACACTTTTCTATGTTAACTAACGGCACGGTATCGGTCCTTAATATTGACCTATAATTTTTAAATTGGACCACGTATTATATTACAGGGTGATAGTGTACCCTACCACGGAAAATAATTATAGGTCAATTAGGGGGTACACAGCGTGACCCTAAAGTTTACTATGTATGCCTATGCGAAATAAAGTGTTCTGAGAAGCTCAAAATGAAGAAATAAGCGTTCTAAAATGCTTTAAAAATTCAAATATATCTTTCAATGGTTAACCAACGCAAGGCGCGATATCAGACCTTAATATTGACCCATAATATTTAAATTGGACCAGGTATTATATTACAGGGTAATAGTGTACCCTACCACAGGAAATAATTATAGGTCAATTAGGGGGTACACAGCGTGACCCTAAAGTTTACTATGTATGCCTATGCGAAATAAAGTGTTCTGAGAAGCTTAAAATGAGGAAATAAGCGTTCTAAAATGCTTTAAAAATTCAAAGACATTTTTCAATGTTAACTAACGGCACGGTATCGGACCTTAATATTGACCTATAATTTTTAAATTGGACCACGTATTATATTACAGGGTAATAGTGTACCCTTCCACAGGAAATAATTATAGGTCAATTAGGGGGTACACAGCGTGACCCTAAAGTTTACTATGTATGCCTATGCGAAATAGAGTGTTCTGAGAAGCTTAAAATGAAGAAATAAGCGTTCTAAAATGCTTTAAAAATTCAAAGACATCTCTCAATGGTTAACTAACGCAAGGCGCAATATCAGACCTTAATATTGACCCATATTATTTAAATTGGACCAGGTATTATATTACAGGGTAATAGTGTACCCTACCACAGGAAATAATTATAGGTCAATTAGGGGGTACACTATGTATATTTTAAATAGTGCATTAAAACAAGGAAATACGAAGACACTTTTCTATGTTAACTAACGGCACGGTATTGGACCTTAATATTGACCTATAATTTTTAAATTGAACCACGTATTATATTACAGGGTAATAGTGTACCCTACCTCAGGAAATAATTATAGGTCAATTAGGGGGTACACAGCGTGACCCCAAAGTTTAGTATGTATGCCTATGCGAAATAGAGTGTTCTGAGAAGCTTAAAATGAGGAAATAAGCGTTCTAAAAAGCTTTAAAAATTCAAAGACATTTTTCTATGTTAGCTAACGGCACGGTATCGGACCTTAATATTGACCAAAAATTTTTAAATTGGACCACGTATTATATTACAGGGTGATAGTGTACCCTACCACAGGAAATAATTATAGGTCAATTAGGGGGTACACAGTGTGACCCTAAAGTTTACTATGTATGCCTATGCGAAATAAAGTCTGAGAAGCTTAAAATGAGGAAATAAGCGTTCTAAAATGCTTTAAAAATTCAAAGACATTTTTCAATGTTAACTAACGGCACGGTATCGGACTTTAATATTGACCTATAATTTTTAAATTGGACCACGTATTATATTACAGGGTAATAGTGTACCCTTCCACAGGAAATAATTATAGGTCAATTAGGGGGTACACAGCGTCACCCTAAATTTTACTATGTATGCCTATGCAAATAAAAATGTTTTGAGAAGCTTAAAATGAAGAAATAAGCGTTCAAAAATGCTTTAAAAGTTCAAAGACATCTTTCAATGGCTAACCAACGCAAGGCGCGATATCAGACCTTAATATTGATCCATAATATTTAAATTGGACCAGGTATTATATTACAGGGTGATAGTGTACCCTACCACGGAAAATAATTATAGGTCAATTAGGGGGTACACAGCGTGACCCTTAAGTTTACTATGTATGCCTATGCAAATAAAAATGTTTTGAGAAGCTTAAAATGAAGAAATAAGCGTTCAAAAATGCTTTAAAAGTTCAAAGACATCTTTCAATGGCTAACCAACGCAAGGCGCGATATCAGACCTTAATATTGACCCATAATATTTAAATTGGACCAGGTATTATATTATAGGGTAATAGTGAACCCTACCACAGGAAATAATTATATGTCAATTAGGGGGTACACTATGTATATTTTAAATAGTGCATTAAAACAAGGAAATTGGAAGACTCTTTTCTATGTTAACTAACGGCACGGTATTGGACCTTAATATTGACCTAAAATTTTTAAATTGGACCACGTATTATATTACAGGGTGATAGTGTACCCTACCACGGAAAATAATTATAGGTCAATTAGGGGGTACACAGCGTGACCCTAAAGTTTACTATGTATGCCTATGCGAAATAAAGTGTTCTGAGAAGCTCAAAATGAAGAAATAAGCGTTCTAAAATGCTTTAAAAATTCAAAGACATCTTTCAATGGTTAACTAACGCAAGGCGCAATAACAGACCTTAATATTGACCCATAATATTTAAATTGGACCACGTATTATATTACAGGGTAATAGTGTACCCTACCACAGGAAATAATTATAGGTCAATTAGGGGGTTCACAGCGTGACCCTAAAGTTTACTATGTATGCCTATGCGAAATAAAGTGTTCTGAGAAGCTTAAAATGAGGAAATAAGCGTTCTAAAATGCTTTAAAAATTCAAAGACATTTTTCAATGTTAACTAACGGCACGGTATCGGACCTTAATATTGACCTATAATTTTTAAATTGGACCACGTATTATATTACAGGGTAATAGTGTACCCTTCCACAGGAAATAATTATAGGTCAATTAGGGGGTACACAGCGTGACCCTAAAGTTTACTATGTATGCCTATGCGAAATAGAGTGTTCTGAGAAGCTTAAAATGAAGAAATAAGCGTTCTAAAATGCTTTAAAAATTCAAAGACATCTCTCAATGGTTAACTAACGCAAGGCGCAATATCAGACCTTAATATTGACCCATATTATTTAAATTGGACCAGGTATTATATTACAGGGTAATAGTGTACCCTACCACAGGAAATAATTATAGGTCAATTAGGGGGTACACTATGTATATTTTAAATAGTGCATTAAAACAAGGAAATACGAAGACACTTTTCTATGTTAACTAACGGCACGGTATTGGACCTTAATATTGACCTATAATTTTTAAATTGGACCACGTATTATATTACAGGGTAATAGTGTACCCTACCACAGGAAATAATTATAGGTCAATTAGGGGGTACGCAGCGTGACCCTAAAGTTTACTATGTATTCCTATGCGAAATAAAGTGTTCTGAGAAGCTTAAAATGAAGAAATAAGCCTTCTAAAAAGCTTTAAAAATTCAAAGACATTTTTCTATGTTAGCTAACGGCACGGTATCGGACCTTAATATTGACCAAAAATTTTTAAATTGGACCACGTATTATATTACAGGGTGATAGTGTACCCTACCACAGGAAATAATTATAGGTCAATTAGGGGGTACACAGCGTGACCCTAAAGTTTACTATGCATGCCTATGCGAAATAAAGTGTTCTGAGAAGCTTAAAATGAGGAAATAAGCGTTCTAAAATGCTTTAAAAATTCAAAGACATTTTTCAATGTTAACTAACGGCACGGTATCGGACTTTAATATTGACCTATAATTTTTAAATTGGACCACGTATTATATTACAGGGTAATAGTGTACCCTTCCACAGGAAATAATTATAGGTTAATTAGGGGGTACACAGCGTGACCCTAAAGTTTACTATGTATGCCTATGCGAAATAGAGTGTTCTGAGAAGCTTAAAATGAAGAAATAAGCGTTCTAAAATGCTTTAAAAATTCAAAGACATCTCTCAATGGTTAACTAACGCAAGGCGCAATATCAGACCTTAATATTGACCCATATTATTTAAATTGGACCAGGTATTATATTACAGGGTAATAGTGTACCCTACCACAGGAAATAATTATAGGTCAATTAGGGGGTACACTATGTATATTTTAAATAGTGCATTAAAACAAGGAAATACGAAGACACTTTTCTATGTTAACTAACGGCACGGTATTGGACCTTAATATTGACCTATAATTTTTAAATTGGACCACGTATTATATTACAGTGTAATAGTGTACCCTACCACAGGAAATAATTATAGGTCAATTAGGGGGTACACAGCGTCACCCTAAATTTTACTATGTATGCCTATGCAAAATAAAATGTTTTGAGAAGCTTAAAATGAAGAAATAAGCGTTTTAAAATGCTTTAAAAATTCAAAGACATCTTTCAATGGTTAACCAACGCAAGGCACGATATCAGACCTTAATATTGACCCATAATATTTAAATTGGACCAGGTATTATATTACAGGGTAATAGTGAACCCTACCACAGGAAATAATTATAGGTCAATTAGGGGGTACACTATGTATATTTTAAATAGTGCATTAAAACAAGGAAATTCGAAAACACTTTTCTATGTTAACTAACGGCACGGTATCGGTCCTTAATATTGACCTATAATTTTTAAATTGGACCACGTATTATATTACAGGGTAATATTGTTCCCTACCACGGGAAATAATTATAGGTCACTTAGGGGAACACAGCGTGACCCTAAAGTTTACTACGTATGCCTATGCGAAATAAAGTGTTCTGAGAAGCTTAAAATGAGGAAATAAGCGTTCTAAAATGCTTTAAAAATTCAAAGACATCTTTCAATGTTTAACTAACGCAAGGCGCAATATCAGACCTTAATATTGACCAATAATATTTAAATTGGACCAGGTATTATATTACAGGGTAATAGTGTACCCTACCACAGGAAATAATTATTGGTCAATTAGGGGGTACATTATGTATATTTTAAATAGTGCATTAAAACAAGGAAATTCGATGGCACTTTTCTGTGTTAACTAACGGCACGGTATCGGACCTTAATATTGACCTATAATTTTTAAATTGGACCACGTATTATATTACAGGGTGATAGTGTACCCTACCACGGAAAATAATTATAGGTCAATTAGGGGGTACACAGCGTGACCCTTAAGTTTACTATGTATGCCTATGCGAAATAAAGTGTTCTGAGAAGCTCAAAATGAAGAAATAAGTGTTCTAAAATGCTTTAAAAATTCAAAGACATCTTTCAATGGTTAACTAACGCAAGGCGCAATAACAGACCTTAATATTGACCCATAATATTTAAATTAGACCAGGTAATATATTACAGGGTAATAGTGTACCCTACCACAGGAAATAATTATAGGTCAATTAGGGGGTACACTATGTATATTTTAAATAGTGCATTAAAACAAGGAAATTCGAAAACACTTTTCTATGTTAACTAACGGCACGGTATCGGACCTTAATATTGACCTATAATTTTTAAATTGGACCACGTATTATATTACAGGGTTATAGTGTACCCTACCACAGGAATTAATTATATGTCAATTAGGGGGTACACAGCGTGACCCTAAAGTTTACTATGTATGCCTAAGCGAAATAGAGTGTTCTGAGAAGCTTAAAATGAGGAAATAAGCGTTCTAAAATGCTTTAAAAATTCAAAGACATCTTTCAATGGTTAACTAACGCAAGGCGCAATATCAGACCTTAATATTGACCCATAATATTTAAATTGGACCAGGTATTATATTACAGGGTAATAGTGTACCCTACCACAGGAAATAATTATAGGTCAATTAGGGTTTACACTATGTATAATTTAAATAGTGCATTAAAACAAGGAGATTCGAAGACTCTTTTCTATGTTAACTAACGGTAGGGTATCGGACCTTAATATTGACCTAAAATTTTTAAATTGGACCACGTATTATATTACAGGGTGATAGTGTACCCTAACTCAGAAAACAATTATAGGTCAATTAGGGGGTACACAGCGTGACCCTAAAGTTCACTGTGTATGCCTATGCGAAATAAAGTGTTCTGAGAAGCTTAAAATGAGGAAATAAGCGTTCTAAAATGCTTTAAAAATTCAAAGACATTTTTCAATGTTAACTAATGGCACGGTATCGGACCTTAATATTGACCTATAATTTTTAAATTGAACCACGTATTATATTACAGGGTAATAGTGTACCCTACCACAGGAAATAATTATAGGTCATTTAGGGGGTACAAAGCGTGACCCTAAATTTAACTATGTATGCCTATGCGAAATAGAGTGTTCTGAGAAGCTTAAAATGAAGAAATAAGAGTTCTAAAATGCTTTAAAAATTCAAAGACATCTTTCAATGGTTAACTAACGCAAGGCGCAATATCAGACCTTAATATTGACCCATAATATTTAAATTGGGCCAGGTATTATATTACAGGGTAATACTGTGCCCTACCACAGGAAATAATTATAGGTCAATTAGGGGGTACACTATGTATATTTTAAATAGTGCATTAAAACAAGGAAATTCGAAGACACTTTTCTTTGTTAACTAACGGCACGGTATCGGACCTTAATATTGACCTATAATTTTTAAATTGGACCACGTATTATATTACAGGGTTATAGTGTACCCTACCACAGGAAATAATTATAGGTCAATTAGGGGGTACACAGCGTGACCCTAAAGTTTACGATGTATGCCTATGCGAAATAAAGTGTTCTGAGAAGCTTAAAATGAGGAAATAAGCTTTCTAAAATGCTTTAAAAAATCAAAGACATTTTTCAATAACTAACGGCACGGTATCGGGTATTATATTACAGGGTAATAGTGTACCCTACCACAGGAAATAATTATAGGTCAATTAGGGGGTACACAGCGTGACCCTAAAGTTTATGATGTATGCCTATGCGAAATAAAGTGTTCCGAGAAGCTTAAAATGAAGAAATAAGCCTTCTAAAAAGCTTTAAAAATTCAAAGACATTTTTCTATGTTAACTAACGGCACGGTATCGGACCTTAATATTGACCTATAATTTTTAAATTCGACCACGTATTATATTACAGGGTAATAGTGCTCCCTACCACAGGAAATAATTATAGGTCAATTAGGGGGTACACAGCGTGACCCTAAAGTTTACTATGTATTCCTATGCGAAATAAAGTGTTCTGAGAAGCTTAAAATGAGGAATTAAGCGTTCTAAAATGCTTTAAAAATTCTAAGACATTTTTCTATGTTAACTAACGGTACGGTATCGGACCTTAATATTGACCTATAATTTTTAAATTGGACCACGTATTATATTACAGGGTAATATTGTTCCCTTCCACGGGAAATAATTATATGTCACTTAGGGGGTACACAGCGTGACCCTAAAGTTTACTATGTATGCCTATGCGAAATAAAGTGTTCTGAGAAGCTTAAAATGAGGAAATAAGCGTTCTAAAATGCTTTAAAAATTCAAAGACATCTTTCAATGTTTAACTAACGCAAGGCGCAATATCAGACCTTAATATTGACCAATAATATTTAAATTGGACCAGGTATTATATTACAGGGTAATAGTGTACCCTACCACAGGAAATAATTATAGGTCAATTAGGGGGTACACTATGTATATTTTAAATAGTGCATTAAAACAAGGAAATTCGAAGACACTTTTTTATGTTAAATAACGGCACGGTATCGGACCTAAACATTGACCTATAATTTTTAAATTGGACCACGTATTATATTACAGGGTTATAGTGTACCCTTCCACAGGAAATATTTATCGGTCAATTAGGGGGTACACAGCGTGACCCTAAATTTTACTATGTATGTCTATGCGAAATAGAGTGTTCTGAGAAGCTTAAAATGAAGAAATAAGCGTTCTAAAATGCTTTAAAAATTCAAAGACATCTTTCATTGGTTAACTAACGCAAGGCGCAATATCAGACCTTAATATTGACCCATAATATTTAAATTGGACCAGGTATTATATTATAGGGTTATAGTGTACCCTACCACAGGAAATAATTATATGTCAATTATGTATATTTTAAATAGTGCATTAAAACAAGGAAATACGCATAAACTTTTCTCTGTTAACTAACGGCGCGGTATCGGACCTTAATATTGACCTATAATTTTTAAATTAGACCACGTATTATATTACAGGGTTATAGTGTACCCTACCGCAGGAAATAATTATAGGTCTATTAGGGAGTACACAGCTGGTCCCTAAAGTTTACTATGTATGCCTATGCGAAATAGAATGTTCTGAGAAGCTTAAAATGAAGAAATAAGCGTTCTAAATTGCTTTAAAAATTCAAAGACATATTTCAATAGTTAACCAACACAAGGCGCGATATCAGACCTTAATATTGACCCATAATATTTAAATTGGACCAGGTATTATATTACAGGGTCATAGTGTACCCTACCTCAGGAAATAATTATAGGTCAATTAGGGGGTACACAGCGTGACCCTAAAGTTTACTATGTATTCCTATGCGAAATAAAGTGTTCTGAGAAGCTTAAAATGAAGAAATAAGCCTTCTAAAAAGCTTTAAAAATTCAAAGACATTTTTCTATGTTAACTAACGGCACGGTATCGGACCTTAATATTGACCAAAAATTTTTAAATTGGACCACGTATTATATTACAGGGTGATAGTGTACCCTACCACAGGAAATAATTATAGGTCAATTAGGGGGTACACAGCGTGAGCCTAAAATTTACTATGTATGCCTATGCGAAATAAAGTGTTCTGAGAAGCTTAACATGAGGAAATAAGCGTTCTAAAATGCTTTAAAAATTCAAAGACATCTTTCAATGGTTAACCAACGCAAGGCGCGATATCAGACCTTAATATTGACCCATAATATTTAAATTAGACCAGGTATTATATTACAGGGTAATAGTGTACCCTACCGCAGGAAATAATTATAGGCCAATTAGGGGGTACAGAGCGTGACCCTAAAGTTTACTTTGTATGCCTATGCGAAATAAAGTGTTCTGAGAAGCTCAAAATGAGGAAATAAGCGTTCTAAAATGCTTTAAAAATTCAAAGACATTTTTCAATGTTAACTAACGGCACGGTATCGGACCTTAATATTGACCTATAATTTTTAAATTAGACCACGTATTATATAACAGGGTAATAGTGTACCCTACCACAGGAAATAATTATAGGTCATTTAGGGGGTACACAGCGTGACCCTAAATTTTACTATGTATGTCTAAGCGAAATAGAGTTTTCTGAGAAGCTTAAAATGAAGAAATAAGCGTTCTAAAATGCTTTAAATATTCAAAGACATCTTTCATTGGTTAACTAACGCAAGGCGCAATATCAGACCTTAATATTGACCCATAATATTTAAATTGGACCAGGTATTATATTATAGGGTTATAGTGTACCCTACCACAGGAAATAATTATAGGTCAATTAGGGGGTAAACTACGTATATTTTAAATAGTGCATTAAAACAAGGAAATACGAATAAACTTTTCTCTGTTAACTAACGGCGCGGTATCGGACCTTAATATTGACATATAATTTTTAAATTGGACCACGTATTATATTACAGGGTTATAGTGTACCCTTCCACAGGAAATATTTATCGGTCAATTAGGGGGTACACAGCGTGACCCTAAATTTTACTATGTATGTCTATGCGAAATAGAGTGTTCTGAGAAGCTTAAAATGAAGAAATAAGCGTTCTAAAATGCTTTAAAAATTCAAAGACATCTTTCATTGGTTAACTAACGCAAGGCGCAATATCAGACCTTAATATTGACCCATAATATTTAAATTGGACCAGGTATTATATTATAGGGTTATAGTGTACCCTACCACAGGAAATAATTATAGGTCAATTATGTATATTTTAAATAGTGCATTAAAAAGGAAATACGAATAAACTTTTCTCTGTTAACTAACGGCGCGGTATCGGACCTTAATATTGACCTATAATTTTTAAATTGGACCACGTATTATATTACAGTGTTATAGTGTACCCTACCGCAGGAAATAATTATAGGTCTATTAGGGGGTACACAGCGGGTCCCTAAAGTTTACTATGTATGCCTATGCGAAATAGAATGTTCTGAGAAGCTTAAAATGAAGAAATAAGCGTTCTAAATTGCTTTAAAAATTCAAAGACATATTTCAATGGTTAACCAACACAAGGCGCGATATCAGACCTTAATAATGACCCATAATATTTAAATTGGACCAGGTATTATATTACAGGGTCATAGTGTACCCTACCACAGGAAATAATTATAGGTCAATTAGGGGGTACACAGCGTGACCCTAAAGTTTACTATGTATTCCTATGCGAAATAAAGTGTTCTGAGAAGCTTAAAATGAAGAAATAAGCCTTCTAAAAAGCTTTAAAAATTCAAAGACATTTTTCTATGTTAACTAACGGCACGGTATCGGACCTTAATATTGACCAAAAATTTTTAAATTGGACCACGTATTATATTACAGGGTGATAGTGTACCCTACCACAGGAAATAGTTATAGGTCAATTAGGGGGTACACAGCGTGACCCTAAAATTTACTATGTATGCCTATGCGAAATAAAGTGTTCTGAGAAGCTTAACATGAGGAAATAAGCGTTCTAAAATGCTTTAAAAATTCAAAGACATTTTTCTATGTTAACTAACGGCATGGTATCGGACCTTAATTTTGACTTATAATTTTTAAATTGGACCTCGTATTATATTACAGGGTTATAGTGTACCCTACCGCAGGAAATAATTATAGGTCTATTAGGGGGTACACTATGTATATTTTAAATAGTGCATTAAAACAAGGAAATTCGAAGACACTTTTCTATGTTAACTAACGACACGGTATCGGACCTAAATATTGACCTATAATTTTTAAATTGGACCACGTATTATATAACAGGGTAATAGTGTACCCTATCAAAGGAAATAATTATAGGTCATTTAGGGGGTACACAGCGTGACCCTAAATTTTACTATGCATGTCTATGCGAAATAAAGTGTTCTGAGAAGCTCAAAATGAGGAAATAAGCGTTCTAAAGTGCTTTAAAAATTCAAAGACATTTTTCAATGTTAACTAACGGCACGGTATCGGACCTTAATATTGACCTATAATTTTTAAATTAGACCACGTATTATATAACAGGGTAATAGTGTACCCTACCACAGGAAATAATTATAGGTCATTTAGGGGGAACACAGCGTGACCCTAAATTTTACTATGTATGCCTATGCGAAATAAAGTGTTCTGAGAAGCTCAAAATGAAGAAATAAGCGTTCTAAAATGCTTTAAAAATTCAAAGACATCTTTCATTGGTTAACTAACGCAAGGCGCAATATCAGACCTTAATATTGACCCATAATATTTAAATTGGACCAGGTATTATATTATAGGGTTATAGTGTACCCTACCACAGGAAATAATTATAGGTCAATTAGGGGGTACACTATGTATATTTTAAATAGTGCATTAAAACAAGGAAATACGAATAAACTTTTCTCTGTTAACTAACGGCGCGGTATCGGACCTTAATATTGACCTATAATTTTTAAATTGGACCACGTATTATATTACAGGGTTATAGTGTACCCTACCGCGGGAAATAATTATAGGTCTATTAGGGGGTACACAGCGTGTCCCTAAAGTTTACTATGTATGCCTATGCGAAATAGAATGTTCTGAGAAGCTTAAAATGAAGAAATAAGCGTTCTAAATTGCTTTAAAAATTTAAAGACATATTTCAATGGTTAACCAACACAAGGCGCGATATCAGACCTTAATATTGACCCATAATATTTAAATTGGACCAGGTATTATATTACAGGGTAATAGTGTACCCTACCGCAGGAAATAATTATAGGTCAATTATGGGGTACATAGCGTGACCCTAAAGTTTACTATGTATTCCTATGCGAAATAAAGTGTTCTGAGAAGCTTAAAATGAGGAATTAAGCGTTCTAAAATGCTTTAAAAATTCTAAGACATTTTTCTATGTTAACTAACGGTACGGTATCGGACCTTAATATTGACCTATAATTTTTAAATTGGACCACGTATTATATTACAGGGTAATATTGTTCCCTTCCACGGGAAATAATTATATGTCACTTAGGGGGTACACAGCGTGACCCTAAAGTTTACTATGTATGCCTATGCGAAATAAAGTGTTCTGAGAAGCTTAAAATGAGGAAATAAGCGTTCTAAAATGCTTTAAAAATTCAAAGACATCTTTCAATGTTTAACTAACGCAAGACGCAATATCAGACCTTAATATTGACCAATAATATTTAAATTGGACCAGGTATTATATTACAGGGTAATAGTGTACCCTACCACAGGAAATAATTATAGGTCAATTAGGGGGTACACTATGTATATTTTAAATAGTGCATTAAAACAAGGAAATTCGAAGACACTTTTCTATGTTAAATAACGGCACGGTATCGGACCTAAATATTGACCTATAATTTTTAAATTGGACCACGTATTATATTACAGGGTTATAGTGTACCCTTCCACAGGAAATATTTATCGGTCAATTAGGGGGTACACAGCGTGACCCTAAATTTTACTATGTATGTCTATGCGAAATAGAGTGTTCTGAGAAGCTTAAAATGAAGAAATAAGCGTTCTAAAATGCTTTAAAAATTCAAAGACATCTTTCATTGGTTAACTAACGCAAGGCGCAATATCAGACCTTAATATTGACCCATAATATTTAAATTGGACCAGGAATTATATTATAGGGTTATAGTGTACCCTACCACAGGAAATAATTATAGGTCAATTATGTATATTTTAAATAGTGCATTAAAACAAGGAAATACGAATAAATTTTTCTCTGTTAACTAACGGCGCGTTATCGGACCTTAATATTGACCTATAATTTTTAAATTCGACCACGTATTATATTACAGGGTAATAGTGCACCCTACCACAGGAAATAATTATAGGTGAATTAGGGGGTACACAGCGTGACCCTAAATTTTACTATGTATGCCTATGCGAAATAAAGTGTTCTGAGAAGCTCAAAATGAAGAAATAAGCGTTCTAAAATGCTTTAAAAATTCAAAGACATCTTTCAATGGTTAACTAACGCAAGGCGCAATATTCGACCTTAATATTGACCCATAATATTTAAATTGGACCAGGTATTATATTACAGGGTAATAGTGTACCCTACCACAGGAAATAATTATAGGTCAATTAGGGGGTACACTATGTATATTTTAAATAGTGCATTAAAACAAGGAAATTCGAAGACACTTTTCTATGTTAACTAACGGCACGGTTATCGGACCTTAATATTGACCTATAATTTTTAAAATGGACCACGTATTATATTACAGAGTTATAGTGTACCCTTCCACAGGAAATAATTATAGGTCAATTAGGGGGTACACAGCGTGACCCTAAAGTTTACTATGTATGCCTATGCGAAATAAAGTGTTCTGAGAAGCTCAAAATGAAGAAATAAGCGTTCTAAAATGCTTTAAAAATTCAAAGACATCTTTCAATGGTTAACTAACGCAAGGCGCGATAACAGACCTTAATATTGACCCATAATATTTAAATTAGACCAGGTATTTTATTACAGGGTAATAGTGTACCGTACCACAGGAAATAATTATAGGTCAATTAGGGGGTACACTATGTATATTTTAAATAGTGCATTAAAACAAGGAAATTCGAAGACACTTTTCTATGTTAACTAACGGCACGGTATCGGACCTTAATATTGACCTATAATTTTTAAATTGGACCACGTATTATATTACAGGGTTATAGTGTACCCTACCACAGGAAATAATTATAGGTCAATTAGGGGGTACACAGCGTGACCCTAAAGTTTACTATGTATGCCTATGCGAAATAAAGTGTTCTGAGAAGCTTAAAATGAGGAAATAAGCGTTCTAAAATGCTTTAAAAATTCAAAGACGTCTTTCAATGTTTAACTAACGCAAGGCGCAATATCAGACCTTAATATTGACCAATAATATTTAAATTGGACCAGGTATTATATTACAGGGTAATAGTGTACCCTACCACAGGAAATAATTATTGGTCAATTAGGGGGTACATTATGTATATTTTAAATAGTGCATTAAAACAAGGAAATTCGATGGCACTTTTCTATGTTAACTAACGGCACGGTATCGGACCTTAATATTGACCTATAATTTTTAAATTGGACCACGTATTATATTACAGGGTGATAGTGTACCCTACCTCGGAAAATAATTATAGGTCAATTAGGGGGTACACAGCGTGACCCTTAAGTTTACTATGTATGCCTATGCGAAATAAAGTGTTCTGAGAAGCTCAAAATGAAGAAATAAGTGTTCTAAAATGCTTTAAAAATTCAAAGACATCTTTCAATGGTTAACTAACGCAAGGCGCAATAACAGACCTTAATATTGACCCATAATATTTAAATTAGACCAGGTATTATATTACAGGGTAATAGTGTACCCTACCACAGGAAATAATTATAGGTCAATTAGGGGGTACACTATGTATATTTTAAATAGTGCATTAAAACAAGGAAATTCGAAAACACTTTTCCATGTTAACTAACGGCACGGTATCGGTCCTTAATATTGACCTATAATTTTTAAATTGGACCACGTATTATATTACAGGGTAATATTGTTCCCTACCACGGGAAATAATTATAGGTCACTTAGGGGGTACACAGCGTGACCCTAAAGTTTACTACGTATGCCTATGCGAAATAAAGTGTTCTGAGAAGCTTAAAATGAGGAAATAAGCGTTCTAAAATGCTTTAAAAATTCAAAGACATCTTTCAATGTTTAACTAACGCAAGACGCAATATCAGACCTTAATATTGACCAATAATATTTAAATTGGACCAGGTATTATATTACAGGGTAATAGTGTACCCTACCACAGGAAATAATTATAGGTCAATTAGGGGGTACACTATGTATATTTTAAATAGTGCATTAAAACAAGGAAATTCGAAGACACTTTTCTATGTTAAATAACGGCACGGTATCGGACCTAAATATTGACCTATAATTTTTAAATTGGACCACGTATTATATTACAGGGTTATAGTGTACCCTTCCACAGGAAATATTTATCGGTCAATTAGGGGGTACACAGCGTGACCCTAAATTTTACTATGTATGTCTATGCGAAATAGAGTGTTCTGAGAAGCTTAAAATGAAGAAATAAGCGTTCTAAAATGCTTTAAAAATTCAAAGACATCTTTCATTGGTTAACTAACGCAAGGCGCAATATCAGACCTTAATATTGACCCATAATATTTAAATTGGACCAGGAATTATATTATAGGGTTATAGTGTACCCTACCACAGGAAATAATTATAGGTCAATTATGTATATTTTAAATAGTGCATTAAAACAAGGAAATACGAATAAATTTTTCTCTGTTAACTAACGGCGCGTTATCGGACCTTAATATTGACCTATAATTTTTAAATTCGACCACGTATTATATTACAGGGTAATAGTGCACCCTACCACAGGAAATAATTATAGGTGAATTAGGGGGTACACAGCGTGACCCTAAATTTTACTATGTATGCCTATGCGAAATAAAGTGTTCTGAGAAGCTCAAAATGAAGAAATAAGCGTTCTAAAATGCTTTAAAAATTCAAAGACATCTTTCAATGGTTAACTAACGCAAGGCGCAATATTCGACCTTTATATTGACCCATAATATTTAAATTGGACCAGGTATTATATTACAGGGTAATAGTGTACCCTACCACAGGAAATAATTATAGGTCAATTAGGGGGTACACTATGTATATTTTAAATAGTGCATTAAAACAAGGAAATTCGAAGACACTTTTCTATGTTAACTAACGGCACGGTTATCGGACCTTAATATTGACCTATAATTTTTAAAATGGACCACGTATTATATTACAGGGTTATAGTGTACCCTTCCACAGGAAATAATTATAGGTCAATTAGGGGGTACACAGCGTGACCCTAAAATTTACTATGCATGCCTATGCGAAATAAAGTGTTCTGAGAAGCTTAACATGAGGAAATAAGCGTTCTAAAATGCTTTAAAAATTCAAAGACATTTTTCTATGTTAACTAACGGCATGGTATCGGACCTTAATTTTGACTTATAATTTTTAAATTGGACCTCGTATTATATTACAGGGTTATAGTGTACCCTACCGCAGGAAATAATTATAGGTCTATTAGGGGGTACACTATGTATATTTTAAATAGTGCATTAAAACAAGGAAATTCGAAGACACTTTTCTATGTTAACTAACGACACGGTATCGGACCTAAATATTGACCTATAATTTTTAAATTGGACCACGTATTATATAACAGGGTAATAGTGTACCCTACCAAAGGAAATAATTATAGGTCATTTAGGGGGTACACAGCGTGACCCTAAATTTTACTATGTATGTCTATGCGAAATAAAGTGTTCTGAGAAGCTCAAAATGAGGAAATAAGCGTTCTAAAGTGCTTTAAAAATTCAAAGACATTTTTCAATGTTAACTAACGGTACGGTATCGGACCTTAATATTGACCTATAATTTTTAAATTGGACCACGTATTATATTACAGGGTAATATTGTTCCCTTCCACGGGAAATAATTATATGTCACTTAGGGGGTACACAGCGTGACCCTAAAGTTTACTATGTATGCCTATGCGAAATAAAGTGTTCTGAGAAGCTTAAAATGAGGAAATAAGCGTTCTAAAATGCTTTAAAAATTCAAAGACATCTTTCAATGTTTAACTAACGCAAGGCGCAATATCAGACCTTAATATTGACCAATAATATTTAAATTGGACCAGGTATTATATTACAGGGTAATAGTGTACCCTACCACAGGAAATAATTATAGGTCAATTAGGGGGTACACTATGTATATTTTAAATAGTGCATTAAAACAAGAAAATTCGAAGACACTTTTCTATGTTAAATAACGGCACGGTATCGGACCTAAACATTGACCTATAATTTTTAAATTGGACCACGTATTATATTACAGGGTCATAGTGTACCCTACCACAGGAAATAATTATAGGTCAATTAGGGGGTACACAGCGTGACCCTAAATTTTACTATGTATGTCTATGCGAAATAAAGTGTTCTGAGAAGCTTAAAATGAAGAAATAAGCCTGCTAAAAAGCTTTAAAAATTCAAAGACATTTTTCTATGTTAACTAACGGCACGGTATCGGACCTTAATATTGACCAAAAATTTTTAAATTGGACCACGTATTATGTTACAGGGTAATAGTGTTCCCTACCACGGGAAATAATTATAGGTCAATTAGGGGTTACACTATGTATATTTTAAATAGTGCATTAAAACAAGGAAATACGAATACACTTTTCTATGTTAACTAACGGCACGGTATCGGACCTTAATATTGACCTATAATTTTTAAATTGGACCACGTATTATATTACAGGGTAATAGTGTACCCTACCACATGAAATAATTATAGGTCATTTAGGGGGTACACAGCGTGACCCAAAAGTTTACTATGTATGCCTCTGCGATATAGAGTGTTCTGAGAAGCTTAAAATGAAGAAATAAGCGTTCTGAAATGCTTTAAAAATTCAAAGACATCTTTCAATGGTTAACTCACGCAAGGCGCGATATCAGACCTTAATATGGAACCATAATATTTAAATTGGACCAGGTATTGTATTACAAGGTAATAGTGTACCCTACAACAGGAAATAATTATAGGTCAATTAGGGGGTACACTATGTATATTGTAAATAGTGCATTAAAACAAGGAAATTTGAAGACACTTTTCTATGTTAACTAACGGCACGGTATCGGACCTTAATATTGACCTAAAATTTTTAAATTGGACCACGTATTATATTATAGGGTGATAGTGTACCCTACCACGGAAAATAATTATAGGTCAATTAGGGGGTACACAGCGTGACCCTAAAGTTTACTATGTATGCCTATGCGAAATAAAGTGTTCTGAGAAGCTTAAAATGAGGAAATAAGCATTCTAAAATGCTTTAAAAATTCAAAGACATTTTTCTATGTTAACTAACGGCACGGCATCGGACGTTAATATTGACCTATAATTTTTAAATTGGACCACGTATTATATTACAGGGTAATAGTGTACCCTACCACAGGAAATAATTATAGGTCATTTAGGGGGTACACAGCGTGACCCTAAAGTTTACTATGTATGCCTATGCGAAATAGAGTGTTCTGAGAAGCTTAAAATGAAGAAATAAGCGTTCTAAAATGCTTTAAAAATTCAAAGACTTCTTTCAATGGTTAAATAACGCAGAGCGCGATATCAGACCTTAATATGGACCCATAATATTTAAATTGAACTAGGTATTATATAACAGGGTAATAGTGTACCCTACCGCAGGAAATAATTATAGGTCATTTAGGGGGTACACTATGTATATTTTAAGAAGTGCATTAAAACAAGGAAATTCGAAGACTCTTTTCTATGTTAACTAACGGCACGGTATCGGACCTTAATATTGACCTATAAATCTTAAATTGGACCACGTATTATATTACAGGGTGATAGTGTACCCCAGAGTTGGCCAAAAATGTAATCGATTACATTTTTTGATTACAGTAATCAATTACTTGTAATCGTGATTACAAAGTTTGATTACAGCTGTAATCATGATTACATAGTCGATTACAGTAATCAATTACTTGTAATCATGATTACAACTTTCAAAAAATTTTGATTACAGCTGTAATCATGATTACAATTTTGATTACAGTAATCAATTACTTGTAATCATGATTACAAGTAATTGCGATTACAAGTAATCACAACAAAAACGATTACGAGTAATCAAAATATATAATTACATGTAATCATGATTACATGTAATTTGATTGCATGTAATTTGATTACATGTAATTTGATTACATGTAATCATGATTACATGTAATCTAAATACACGATTACAAGACTATTGTATTCTTATAAATGATTATATTTTACAGTAGATAGTAGAATGTATTTTATAATGATACATTTTGCACGTATTAACATGTACTGCATTTTGTCCGTATTCGTATACGTACAAATGAATGTAACTAAAATGTATGTACATATGATTTTATCTAGTGCATATGTTCAGACATTTTAGTTTCCCACACATGTACATACACTTATATTGTAGGTATAAAATATATGTACGTATGTATATAGATAATAATTACGTATGTATGTGCAAACAATGTAGACATGTACATTTATACACAATGAATATATGCATTTTATGCAAATATTTGTGTATGTAAAATGTATATCTATGTTCATGTACGCATGTATATACAAGCACTTGTGTTTGCACGAACATACATACATTGTCTGTACAATGTATGTCCCATGCATGCATGTGCAATTTATTTATGAACAGTATAATATATGTATGCATGTACAATATAGGTATATCTGCTGGATGTACAATATATGTATGTATACATGTACATGATATGCATGTCCAGTGTATTTATGTACATATACATAATAAGTTCTTGCTCAATGTATGTATCCAAATATGCATAATACATTTGTGTACGATTGTACGTACATTGGGCGTATTTATATTTTACATATATTCATACATACATTCGATATGCATAATGTACGTACATACACACATTTGAGATGCATATATTGTACAGATGTATATACATATAGCGTACAGATGTATATTCATATAATGGACATATGATGAAATGAACATATAATGTTCATGTAATGTACATATGTGTGTACATATATAGTACATATGTGCATAAATATATTGGGCATAATTCTTTTGTACAAATTTTACATGTGTACATGCATGCTATCCCTATCTATGCACATGGTGCAATGTATACATGTCCAATGAATGTATCCACACATGTACAATACACGTATGTTCCATGTATGCATATCCATATGTAGTATATATGCACGTACAATACATGAATGTATGTACATACATTGTACATGCGTACATACATTACACGTATACATATGTACATTACATTTATGTCTAAATATGTGTACAATGCAATAAATAAAATGCATGTAAGTTAACTTTTAATGACTCAAGCAAGTTAAAGACAAAATCAAACGATATTTAAATTTAGTTTTCAGCTTTAATTGTTCTATATCATTTTGAAATTCTCCGAATAAAAAATTATTTTCAGGTATTTTCATGAAATGTTTGACAATACAGATTTATCTTTTTTATAACATAATGCATGATTCATAGAAATTTTTTAAATGGTAAGAAAAACGGTAAATTTTATGTGTGGAATAAATATTTAGAAATTCCAAATAAAATTATCGTTTGCTTTCTAAAAAATAAGAGGTCGAGTTTCATATGCCTTAGAATAAATTTTAAAACAAATTTTAATAACTTTACTCATATAAATTTTTTTAATGTATGCACAATGTATGTGTATATTGTAATTACATATATTTAAATGTACGCATGTATTTGTACATTACTTGTAATTATGTACATGTATACGTTGTATGTACATGCGTACATTGTGCATATAACTATTTTTTTGTACATCCATGCATTACATGCGCATAAGTATTAACAAAGTATGTAGTTATACAAGTACATACGTAAGTTGTACATAAGCACATACTTTGCGTGCACATATATCGATGTTCATATAAATATGCATGTATACATGTACGCATTTTATTTACGCAACTATGTGCATATATTGCACCTTTAAATAACATTCTTACATATTGTACGCAAATACGTACAATTTTATATACATACGTGCATTGTATGTACGTGCTATTATCGTAAATTTATACAATATATGTACTTAAGTACATAAAAGCATGCAAACGCATAAACATTATTTTCATATACGTTCATACATACATTGTCTATGTATACAAAGATACAAAACATTGCCTTTTTGTACAAACTAACATACATGCGTACATGTATCATAAATGCATAATTATGTGTACTAAGCATATGCGCATTGCATTAAGTATATTACAATATAATTATGAATATTATACGTACAAACAACGTTTGTGCATACATTGTATGTATAGGAATCGCAAATTGAACGTTCATGCGTGCGTACATTCTATGTACATAAAAATATGTAAACACATGAATACTTACATAAAAAATTTGACTATAGTATTCAATTGTAATAACTTGTAATCGTATAGTTTGATTACAAGTAATCACAATTACATGTAATCAAATTACATGTAATCATGATTACATGTAATCATATATTTTGATTACTTGTAATCATAATTACTCGTAATCGTTTTTGTTGTGATTACTTGTAATCGCAATTACTTGGAATCAAGATTACAAGTAATTGATTACTGTAATCAAAATTGTAATCATGATTACAGCTGCAATCAAAATTTTTTGAAAGTTGTAATCACGATTACAAGTAATTGATTACTTGTAATCGGGATTACAAGTAATTGAGTACTGTAATCAAAATTGTAATCATGATTACAGCTGTAATCAAAATTTTTTGAAAGTTGTAATCACGATTACAAGTAATTGATTACTTGTAATCGTGATTACAAGTAATTGATTACATAGCTGTAATTATCTGTAATCAATTACAGTTGTAATCGATTACTGTAATCAACGGCCAACTCTGGTGTACCCTACCACAGGAAATAATTATAGGTCAATTAGGGGGTACACAGCGTGACCCTAAAGTTTACTATGTATGCCTATGCGAAATAAAATGTTCTGAGAAGCTTAAAATGAGGAAATAAGCGTTCTAAAATGCTTTAAAAATTCAAAGACATTTTTCTATGTTAACTAATGGCACGGAATCGGACCTTAATATTGACCTATAATTTTTAAATTGGACCACGTATTATGTTACAGGGCAATAGTGTTCCCTACCACGGGAAATAATTATAGGTCAATTAGGGGTTACACTATGTATATTTTAAATAGTGTATTAAAACAAGGAAATACGAATACACTTTTCTATGTTAACTAACGGCACGGTATCGGACCTTAATATTGACCTATAATTTTTAAATTGGACCACGTATTATATTACAGGGTAATAGTGTACCCTACCACATGAAATAATTATAGGTCAATTAGGGGGTACACAGCGTGACGCAAAAGTTTACTATGTATGCCTATGCGAAATAGAGTGTTCTGAGAAGCTTAAAATGAAGAAATAAGCGTTCTAAAATGCTTTTAAAATTCAAAGACATCTTTCAATGGTTAACTCACGCAAGGCGCGATATCAGACCTTAATATGGAACCATAATATTTAAATTGGACCAGGTATTGTATTACAAGGTAATAGTGAACCCTACAACAGGAAATAATTATAGGTCAATTAGGGGGTACACTATGTATATTGTAAATAGTGCATTAAAACAAGGAAATTCGAAGACACTTTTCTATGTTAACTAACGGCACGGTATCGGACCTTAATATTGACTTAAAATTTTTAAATTGGACCACGTATTATATTATAGGGTGATAGTGTACCCTACCACGGAAAATAATTATAGGTCAATTAGGGGGTACACAGCGTGACCCTAAAGTTTACTATGTATGCCTATGCGAAATAAAGTGTTCTGAGAAGCTTAAAATGAGGAATTAAGCGTTCTAATATGCTTTAAAAATTCAAAGACATTTTTCTATGTTAACTAACTGTACGGTATCGGACCTTAATATTGACCTATAATTTTTAAATTGGACCACGTATTATATTACAGGGTAATATTGTTCCCTACCACGGGAAATAATTATAGGTCACTTAGGGGGTACACAGCGTGACCCTAAAGTTTACTATGTATGCCTATGCGATATAGAGTGTTCTGAGAAGCTTAAAATGAAGAAATAAGCGTTCTAAAATGCTTTAAAAATTCAAAGACATCTTTCAATGGTTAACTAACGCAAGGCGCAATATCAGACCTTAATATTGACCCATAATATTTAAATTGGACCATGTATTATATTACAGGGTAATAGTGTACCCTACCACAGGAAATAATTATAGGTCAATTAGGGGGTACACTATGTATATTTTAAATTGTGCATTAAAACAAGGAAATACGAAGACACTTTTCTATGTTAACTAACGGCACGGTATCGGAACTCAATATTGACCTAAAATTCTTAAATTGGACCACGTATTATATTACAGGGTGATAGTGTACCCTACCACAGGAAATAATTATAGGTCAATTAGGGGGTACACAGAGTGACTCTAAAGTTTACTATGTATGCCTATGCGAAATAAAGTGTTCTGAGAAGCTTAAAATGAGGAAATAAGCATTCTAAAATGCTTTAAAAATTCAAAGACATTTTTCTATGTTAACTAACGGCACGGTATCGGACGTTAATATTGACCTATAATTTTTAAATTGGACCACGTATTATATTACAGGGTAATAGTGTACCCTACCACAGGAAATAATTATAGGTCATTTAGGGGGTACACAGCGTGACCCTAAAGTTTACTATGTATGCCTATGCGAAATAGAGTGTTCTGAGAAGCTTAAAATGAAGAAATAAGCGTTCTAAAATGCTTTAAAAATTCAAAGACTTCTTTCAATGGTTAAATAACGCAGAGCGCGATATCAGACCTTAATATGGACCCATAATATTTAAATTGAACCAGGTATTATATAACAGGGTAATAGTGTACCCTACCGCAGGAAATAATTATAGGTCATTTAGGGGGTACACTATGTATATTTTAAGAAGTGCATTAAAACTAGGAAATTCGAAGACTCTTTTCTATGTTAACATAGAAAAATGTCTTTGAATTTTTAAAGCTTTTTTAGAAGGCTTATTTCTTCATTTTAAGCTTCTCAGAACACTTTATTTGACATAGGCATACATAGTAAACTTTAGGGTCACGCTGTGTACCCCCTAATTGACCTATAAGTATTTCCTGAGGGAGGGTACGCTATTACCCTGTAATATAATACCTTGTCCAACTAAAATATTATAGGTCAATATTAAGGTCTGATATCGCGCCTTGCGTTAGTTAACCATTGAAAGATGTCTTTGAATTTTTAAAGCATTTCAGAAGGCTTATTTCTTCATTTTAAGCTTCTCAGAACACTTTATTTCACATAGGCATACATAGTAAACTTTAGGGCCACGCTGTGTACCCCCTAATTGACCTATAATTATTTCCGAGGTAGGGAACACTATTACCCTATAATATAATACCTGGTCCAATTAAAATATTATAGGTCAATATTAAGGTCCAATACCGTGCCGTTTGTTAGCATTGAAAAGTGTCTTCGAATTTCCTTGTTTTAATGCACTATTTAAAATATACATAGTGTACCCCCTAATTCACCTATAATTATTTCCTGTGGTAGGGTACACTCTTGCCCTGTAATATAATGATTGCTCCAT
The DNA here is from genome assembly GCF_982258835.1 of Parasteatoda tepidariorum. Taxonomy (NCBI): domain Eukaryota; kingdom Metazoa; phylum Arthropoda; class Arachnida; order Araneae; family Theridiidae; genus Parasteatoda; species Parasteatoda tepidariorum. The sequence goes on along the minus strand of NC_141759.1, from coordinate 105,912,721 downwards.
CTAAAATATTTTAGGTCAATATTAAGGTCCGATTCCGTGCCGTTAGTTAACATTGAAAAGTGTCTTCGATCTTCCTTGTTTTAATGCACAATTTAAAATATACATAGTGTACCCCCTAATTGACCTATAATTATTTCCTGTGGTACGGTACACTATTACCCTGTAATATAATATGTGGTCCAATTTAAATATTATGGGTCAATATTAAGGTCCGAAATCTGGCTTTACGTTAACATTGAAAAGTGACTTCGCACTTCCTATCTTTAAAGGGTTTTAGAAGGCGAATTTCCTCGTTTTGAGCAATAGTGAATTAAGTCAATTTTAAGGTCAGATATCGTGGTGTTTGTTAGCATTGAAAAGTGTCTTCGAATTACCTTGTTTTAATGCACTATTAAAAATATACATAGTGTGCCCCCTAATTCGCCTATAATTATTTCCTGTGGTAGGGTACACTATAACCCTGTAATATAATACCTGGTCCAATTAAAATATTATAGGTCAATATTAAGGTCCGATACCGTGGCGTTAGTTACCATTGAAAAGTGTCTTCGAATTTCCTTGTTTTAATGCAATATTTAAAATATACATAGTGTACCCCCAATATCACCTATAATTATTTCCTGTGGTAGGGTACACTATTACCCTGAAATATAATACTTGGTCCAACTAAAATATTATAGGTCAATATTAAGGTCTGATATGCGCCTTGCGTTAGTTAACCATTGAAAGATGTCTTTGAATTTTTAAAGCATTTTAGAAGGCTTATTTCTTCATTTTAAGCTTCTCAGAACACTTTATTTGACATAGGCTTACATAGTAAACTTAAGGGTCACGCTGTGTACCCCCTAATTGACCTATAATTATTTCCCGTGGTAGGGTACACTATTACCCTGAAATATAATATGTAGTCCAATTTAATTATTATGGGTAAATATTAAGGACCGAAATCGGGTGTTACGTTAACATTGAAAAGTGACATCGCGCTTTTTATATTTAAAGGGTTTTAGAAGGCGAATTTCCTCGTTTTGAGCAATAGTGAATTAAGTCAATTTTAAGGTCAGATATCGAGCCGTTTTTTAGCATTGAAAAGTGTCTTCGAATTTCCTTGTTTTAATGCACTATTTAAAATATTCATAGTGTACCCCCTAATTCTCCTATAATTATTTCCTGTGGTAGGGTACACTATTACCCTGAAATATAATACGTGGTCCAATTAAAATATTATAGGTCAATATTAAGGTCTGATATCGCGCTTTGCGTTAGTTAACCATTGAAAGATGTCTTTGAATTTTTAAAGCATTTTAGAAAGCTTATTTCTTCATTTTAAGCTTCTCAGAACACTTTATTTCGCATAGGCATACATAGTAAACTTTAGGGTCTCGCTGTGTACCCCCTAATTGACCTATAATTATTTCCTGGGGTAGGGTACACTATTACCCTGTAATATAATTCCTGGTCCCAATAAAATATTATAGGTCAATATTAAGGTCTGATATCGCGCTTTGCGTTAGTTAACCATTGAAAGATGTCTTTGAATTTTTAAAGCATTTTAGAAAGCTTATTTCTTCATTTTAAGCTTCTCAGAACACTTTATTTCGCAAAGGCATACATAGAAAAATTTAGGGTTACGCTGTGTACCCCCTAATTGACCTATAATTATTTCCTGTGGTAGGGTACACAATTACCCTGTAATGTAATACGTGGTCCAATTTAAAAATTATAGGTCTATATTAAGGTCCGAAATCGGGCTAACAGTGAAGAGGGACTTCGCACTTCCAATCTTTAAAGGGTTTTAGGTTCCTTTAAAGGGCTTTAGGTCCAATCTTTAGAGGGTTCGGAAGAGCTTAAAATTCGAAAATTCGCCTTCTAAAATCCTTTAAAGATAGGAAGCGCGAAGTCCCTCTACACTGTTAGCCCGATTTCGGACCTTAATATTGACCTATAATATTTAAGTTTGACCACATATTATATTACAGGGTAACAGTGCACCCTACCACGGGAAATATTTATAGGACGATTAGGGGGTACACAGCATGACCCTAAATTTTACTATGTATGACTATGTGAAATAAAGTGTTCTGAGAAGCTTAAAATTAAGAAATAAGCCTTCTCAAACCCTTTAAAGATAGGAAGCGTGAAGTCACTTTTCAATGTTAACGCAAAGCTCGATCTCGGACCTTAATATTGACCCATAATATTTAAATTGGACCACACATTATATTACAGGGTAACAGTGTACCCTACCACAGGAAATAATTATAGGTGAATTAGTGGGTACTCTATGTGTATTTTAAATAGTGCATTAAAACAAGGAAATACGAAGACACTTTTCAATGTTAACTAACGGTACGGTATCGGACCTTAATATTGACCCATAATATTTAAATTGGACCAGGTATTATATTACAGGGTAATAGTGTACCCTACCACAGGAAATAATTATAAGTCAATTAGGGGGTACACAATGAGTTCCTGTATTTTACTATGTGTGCGTATCTAAAATAAGTGTTCGGAAGAGCTTTAAATGAGGAAATTCGCCTTCTAAAACCCTTTAAAGATAGGAAGCGCGAAGCCCCTCTTCACTGTTAGCCCGATTTTGAACCTTAATATTGACCTATAATATTCAAGTTGAACCACATATTATATTACAGGGAAATAGTGTACCCTACCACGGGAAAAAATTGTAGGTCAATAAGGGGGTACACAGCATGACCCTAAATTTTACTAGGTATGCCTCTGTGAAATAAATATTTCGGAGAATCTTAAAATGAAGAAATTAGCCTTCTAAAATGCTTTAAAAATTCAAAGACATCTTTCAAAGGCTAACTAACGCAAGGCGCGATATTAGACCTTAATATTGATCTAAAATATTTTATTTGGACCAGGTATTATATTACAGGGTAATAGTGTACCCTAACACGGGAAATAATTGTAGGTGAATTAGGGGGTACACTATGTATATTTTAAATAGTGCATTAAAACAAGGAAATACGAAGACACTTTTCAATGTTAACTAACGGTACGGTATCGGACCTTAATATTGACTTATAATATTTAAATTGGACCAGGTATTATATTTCAGGAAAATAGTGTGCCCTACCACAGCAAATAATTATAGGTGATTTAGGGGGTACTCTATGTATATTTTAAATAGTGCATTAAAACAAGGAAATTCGAAGACACTTTTCAATGCTAACAAACGGCATGATATCTGACCTTAAAATTGTCTTAATTCACTTTTGCTCAAAACGATTAAATTCGCCTTCTAAAACCCTTTAAAGATAGGAAGTGCGAAGTCACTTTTCAATGTTAACGTAAAGCTCGATTTCGGACCTTAATATTGACCCATAATATTTAAATTGGACCACATATTATATTACAGGGTAATAGTGTACCCTACCACAGGAAATAATTATAGGTCAATTAGGGGGTACACTATGTATATATTAAAAAGTGCATTAAAACAAGGAAATACGAAGACACTTTTCAATGTTAACTAACGGAACGGTTTCGGACCTTAATATTGACCTATACTATTTTAATTGGACCAAATATTATATTTCAGGGTAATAGTGTACCCTGCCACAGGAAATAATTATAGGTGAATTAGGGGGTACACTATGTACATTTTAAATAGTGCATTAAAACAAGGAAATTCGAAGACACTTTTTAATGCTAACAAATGGCATGATATATAACCTTAAGATTGACTTAATTCACTATTGCTCAAAACGAGAAAATTCGCCTTCTAAAACCCTTTAAAGATAGGAAGCGCGAAGTCACTTTTCAATGTTAACGTAAAGCCCGATTTCGGACCTTAATATTGACCCACAATATTTAAATTGGACCATATATTATTTCTCAGGGACATAGTGTACCCTATCACAGGAAATAATTATAGGTCAATTAGGGGGTACACTATGTATATTTTAATAAGTGCATTAAAACAAGGAAATTCGAAGACGCTTTTCAATGTTAACTAACGGCACGTAATCGGACCTTAATATTGACCTATAATATTTAATTGGACCAAGTATTATATTAAAGGGTAATAGTGTACTCTACCACAGGAAATAATTATAGGTCAATTAGGGGGTACACAGCGAGACCCTAAAGTTTACTATGCATGCATATGTGAAATAAGTGTTTCGGAGAAGCTTAAAATGAGGAAATTCACCTTCTAAAAAGCTTTAAAAATAATTATAGGCTAACGCCTATAATTATTATAGGCTAATATAATAATTATAGGCTAATTATAGGCCTATAATTATTATAGGCTAATAATTATAGGCTAATATTCAAACGCGAAGTCCCTCTTCAATGTTAACTTAAAGCCCGATATCGGAACTTAATATTGACCCATAATATTTAAGTTGGACCACGTATTATATTGCATGGTAATAGTGTACCCTAATACGGGAAATAATTATAGGTCAGTTAGTGGGTACACTGCGTGACCCTAAATTTTACTATGTATGCATATGTGAAATAAAGTGTTCTGAGAAGCTTAAAATGAAGAAATAAGCCTTCTAAAATGCTTTAAAAATTCAAAGACATCTTTCAATGGTTAACTAACGCAAGGCACGAAATCAGACCTTAATATTGACCCATAATATTTAAATTGGACCAGGTATTATATTACAGGGTAATAGTGTACCCTACCACAGGAAATAATTATAGGTGAATTCGGGGGTACACTATGTATATTTTAAATAGTGCATTAAAACAAGGAAATTCGAAGAAATTTTTCAATGCTAACAAACGGCATGATATCTGACCTTAAAATTGACTTAATTCACTTTTGCTCAAAACGAGGAAATTCGCCTTCTAAGACCCTTTAAAGATAGGAAGCGCGAAGTCACTTTTCAATGTTAACGTAAAGCTCGATTTCGGACCTTAACCCTCTTGGTGGCGCTTACTTTAAATAGTTTTACTCTTAAATGGGCAAACATATTTAAAGGAGTTCCCCCTGAAATGGGCAGGAGTCAGACAAAAGGAATGCCTCCCCCCTTTTCTTCCGTTTGCTGTTAAGGGAATTATTTACGCTCTATGTGGTCAGCTTTAGGATGGGAGGGTCAACCAAGGAAATGACAGTTTGATGGATGAATTTCGTTTTGTAGTTCACTTTTCAACTATCTTTTTTGAATCCTCCTGCAATTCAATGTTTGTTTTTAGAATGTTTTAATCTTTTTACAATTTATATTTAAAAGACATGACTGAATGGTTCTCGCCTTTCTCATTGATGAAGATTGTTAGACAAATTTTATTCCAGTTTAAGATAAAAATAAAAAATTAATTAATGAAAAATTATAATATGAATTTTGAAAAAAAAAAAATAAAGTTGAAAATAATTTGTAGTTTAAGTTTCTTTCTTTTTTATTATTAAATTTACATTGATTTAGTGCTTATCATCACTATGCATATCGTTTATAACTACTTTTAAGATCCTTTAATTTTCTATAATATTTAATTTTGCAGAGTGGCAATCTTTTTCTTTTATTTAATCTAAACCATGATCATTATCTTCTTTTCAAGTTATATATTCTCTGATTTGGAAAGTATATAATTTTAAATATAATTTTAACAACAATATTCAAAATGTAGTCACTTGTAATTTTGATTCGTGTTAGTTTAGCTCTCTAATTTTTATAAAATTAATGCTTTTTAACTCCTTATGTATCAAATTAATTTCATTATAGTTTATAAATAGTAATTCCATGCAGAAACTGAAAATTTTACACTAACTGAGTAATTACCATTATTATTTGCCTCATTACATTTTGAAAAGTTCCAGTCAACTATCATTATTTTTAAAGAAATGACATGGCTTGATAGCCTTTGATAAAATACTTAACTATTGAAGTCTGAATAAATCTTTGTAAATTTTTGCCCTATAAAATTTTATTCTTCCATTAAGGATTAGTAAACTGAAGTAGTATTTGAAGTAGCAACTGAAGAAGCACATTTGTAGCTTTTCTTAGAGAGAAAATATAGTTAAATTTTTCTTCCGATTTCTCTGCTGCTTGATCTTTATCGATAATTTTTCCAAAAATTTTGGTTTTATAACGCATACGCCATCAATTAAACAGAATTGTTTATTTTTATTTATATATTTATTTTAGTTGACATTTTCCTTATACAGTTGCCCCACTTAATTGCATAACTGATATTTGAATAACCCGCTTGCTTAAAGTAGTAGAAATTTTGAGAACCAAGATATATTGTATAGAAAAAATATTTAAATTTCCCCCGGGCAACTATTTAAGATTTTTTATTATCGCATAGAAACCTACCTAAAAGGAAAAAAATTTGCTCATTTAAAGTATTTTTTCGCTGCTCGGAGTGTATATATATATATATATATATATATATATATATATATTAGATGCCATTATATTCCACTTATATGGCAAAAGCTGCTTTTCTCTCGCTATTTCTGAGGAAAAAGCATAAAATAACTGATATGATATGTTTTAAATCAAATTGTTATGAATCAACTTGTTTTAACTAAGCTGATATTTTTGAACTGATGCTTATAAACTGATATGTTTGAATATATGAAATAATATGTTTTAAATAAATATTGTTCGTAAAGTTTTGATATAAGTTTTTAAATTTTTAATAATTATTTTTGCAATCTCATTTCGAAACAATATAAATGGTTTATTAAAATATGCAAACTTTATTGTGTTCTTTTTAATCTCATTTCCGTAGAATTTTCATGGTTTTGTAAATTGGTAATAGTTTATTGCTAATAAAGGGAAATAGTTTTCTTATTCGATACTAAAATCAGAACTTTGGCATTTTGGAACATTTTCTTATTTGGCAGTCTTCAAATTAGTAAGTTCTCAAATAACATTTTATTTTTTTTGAGAAGCCAGCTTTCAAATTCTTGTAAAGAATAAATTAGAAAGTTTAGAGACCAATTGGATGAATTTTATAAAGTTATATAAACATTTTCCTTGCTAAACTTTATCACATTTCAAATTGAAATTTATTTCAGGAAAAATGAAATAAGGAAAGAGAAATTTCTGAATAACATGATGGAATATTTAAATTAGTTTGAAAATAGTAATGCGTATCCTTTAAATCGTTATATTTCTTGGTTCAATGCTATTATTAACGTATGAAAATTTTAAAAATTGCCCGTAATATTTTTTAATCGATGCAAACTATGTGTTGCATGGTTATTAGCTTGGTTTGCTATTATTCATTTTGTTTCTGATCAAAATTTTTTATTTTTCTGAATTTTTCAGAATTTAACAGATTTAATTCTATTTGAATTTTCAGGCATTCAAAAATAAATTTAAAAAAATGTACAAGTAAAGTACAGGAAATATAAGTGAAAATTCTAACTTGAGGGAATTCTGGCCCAAATAAACGTTGGTGTTAATAAAAACGAGCACACCCCCTAATCACTCTAAAAAATTATTCATTGTATAACTCAATAAAAAATTTATTTTTTAACTTTAATATAAGAAGATATCCAAAGAGCATTCATTTTCACATTTCTTTGCAGTTCTCCGATTTTTTCTTCAGTTTTTAGATTGACTTGAAGGTGGATACCTCGAGAGCAACTATTATTTAAAGTAGGCTTGATTTTAAATAGTTCAATGTTTCAAACAGATTGTATTTGAAACATTTTGGCAAAATCTTTTTTTGTCTATGATATCTATGAATATTCAATAGTATTCATCACATTATGCATGCCATAGACATTAGGTATAAACTATAAGATAACGATTAAGAGAATAGCTTAAAGCAAGTTTAAAATGAAAAACTTAGGTGGTTAATTGCAAAATTTTTATAGAATTTCCTCTTGTGGTTGTTTTTACTTAAAATCTCTACCTTTTTTGGTGTAAAGAAGAATAAAGGAAGAATATAAACTTAAATTTACTATTGATTTCAACATTTTTTTTTCAGTATTACTTTTATTGGAATTTTGAATTGCATAAATTTTTTTTATTTTATAACGAATCAATAATTGAACAAAAAAAGAAGAAAAAAAAATTTGTTTTAGTAATAAATAAAACGGACCTATAATAAACAAACGTAAATTAAAAAAAATATACAAAGATCATAGTCTACATTTATGAATTTATATCCTTGAAATGATTCCATTTTTTGTGATTTCTTCATAATTATTTATATATCCAGTCTCTATCCATATCAGCAAACGTCATAGAAAGAAATTACAGATTGATCCAAACTGCGGTCAAAATTTTTTTTCCAATTTCTTGCATAGTCATAGATCCTTTGCACACACCAAGTTTAAAAATATGTAACCCTACTGAACAGAATTTTAACCTAATTTTCAGTCTAATAATATGACCAGGTTTAGAATTTCAATCAGGGAAACTGAATATTTCAATCAAACTTCATATTTTGTGATTTAATTTAAATGTTGGTTTTTCTATTGAAAATCATATATTTTAGTTTTTAAAAAAATCACTTTTTAATAAGAAAGTATTCTCAGAATAAAACAATTTTCTACTCATAATGTTAAAAAAAAATTAAATGAGCACTCCTATGTTTATGTTTAAATTCTCTATATTTTTGTGTAAAACTTCAATTTCCTTTTTTTACATATTCACATTTTTTGGAAGCTCACTGGCGTAAGAGCATGATCGTAGTCTTACTTCTAACTCCTTGCACGAATTTTGTTTTACAAAATATTTTTCAAATCTGATAAATTGAAATATATTCAGCAATAACGAAATGCAAATTAGTATTAAAAGTCTAAAGTTAAGATTACCAAAAAATTTCTTATTAGCTCTTGAGAAATTTTTAAAACTAGAAATGATTTTAAAGTGGTAATTAATTTGATATAAAATAACGCATTAAAGAAAATCTTTTGTTCAAACTACTATTCATAAATTTCTGGTAAGAGCTTTATAAAAACAGCTTTAAAATCCTTCAATTCTAAAATCAAAAAATGTTTTCATTAAATAGAACAATTTTATGATGACTGATTAGTTCAATATAATTATATACTCAGTAAACACGAATATACACGAACTGCATTGATTCTGATACCCCTATTAAAATTTAAAGTTTATAAGTTAGTAAAATAATTATTCTGAAATAAGAATAGAAATCAGATTGAGAAGCTGTGGACAAATTATATTGAATTTAGTTAGGAATTAGTGATCTAGAAGAAGGAAAAAACAAACATTATTTAAGAAATCACGACTTCATGAAAATCCAACACCAATAAGAGATAATTGATTTAAAAGTTTTTGCAACATAAAATATTTGCAGTTGACAATCTTTTTACCAATTAAATATAGAGTGAAAAAATTCATTGTTACAAAATCTATTTTAGACTTTGAGAATGGTCTATATTCAGCTTTTGGGAGTCTTGAAAGAGCTCGCTTTATTTACACTACTTCAAAGTTTTATATTAAATCTACTTTTACTAGATGACATGACCATTTTAGTTATTTTATTAGTAAACTTATTAGAGAAAAAAAAAGGGGTGGCATATTTCATTTTGCGCTTTCTTTTGAAGCAATAATACATTCGAACTGAAGGAAACTGAAGATATCCTGGGGTCAACACTGTGTACTAAGTGTTAGTTTTCAAAGAATGAAAGCAAATGTTGCAAGAAATTTCTTGAAGAAGAATTCTTTCTAAGATTACAATAGGTGTATTCAATGCATGGGGAAATGGAGGATTGGCGTTTTGAAAGAGTGATATTTCCTTCTCTGCAAGGGGTCATTTCCTGTATCGCAGCCCAGTAGTTGCTAATTGTGTGGAATTCCAAGCTTTGTACATTTCTGGAAAAAAGGATAAATCACTCACTGAATCCTTGACACTCTGTTTTTAAACCTAGTCTTTAAATTTCTCTCTTCTCTGCCGGTCCTCTTACAAGAAAACATTTCCGGAGAAAAATTATTGCCTAATAGCTTGCAATGAGAAACGTATTTATATATGTAATTTGAAAAAGGAGGGATAGAACAGAACTTAACTAACAGTAAACAAATTAAAACCAAACATTTAATTTATTGTCCAAAATTATAAAGTAGTGCATAAAAATAAAATACCTTCACAGTAAAATAAAATTTGAAAATAAAATGTCCTTTAAAGATCATCTTTCTATGTAATAGAAAAGCAATAAGAAATAAATCTTATCAGTTGAATCTGCTAATATACCTTTTTGAATAATATACTTTTAGATTTATTGTCAAGGCTCATCTTGAAGAATTCGTGTTCAAAATTGCAACCATTGTCAGAATGGTTGCAATATATATATATATATATATGTATATATATATATATATATATATATATATATATATATATATATATATATATATATATATATATATATGGTTGCAATATAATAATATATATATATGTAATTTTAAAAGTTATCCTTACTTTATCTCGCAAATAATTTTATTGTGACACCTTCAACGATGTTTTCTAGAATTTTAATACCTACCAAGATTGCAGGACCATCATATTTGATATTTTTGAAACAAATGTTTTGTTATTAAATTTCTACGACAGTTAATTCATAAGTAAAAAAATTAAACATTTTTTGAACCAGTCGAAATGTTATCTTAGCATATATTCATTTCGCTAAATTATCTAGTAAAAATAATTTTCTTTAATTTCTCAAATATTAATTTTTGAAAAAAAATTTTTTACACCTTACTAAATAAATATTAGATTGTTTGGCCTTTTTTTTTTGGTCAAGTAAAAGTAAAGAACTGTGTAATACAAAAAACTTAACTTTGCGTTGCCTTTTCCTTTGATTATTGTCCTTAATATGTATTGATTATAATTAAATCAGAGATTTGAAACAAATACATAAAAATAGTATTATTAAAAAATTTTGATTGAAAAAAGAAACTTTTAAAAAATAAAAATTATTTTATACTCTTTCTTTTACCTAGTCTTGTTTTTTGTAGTAAAATGAAGTTAGTTTTGGATACATTTTTAAACAATATTAGTTTATTAAATAATAGATAACTTTATGAGGAAGAAGAAAACTACTAAGCAATTTCTTGTTAAATAATAAGAATCCGAATAACTATCCGAAGTCCATGCTAATTTGCAATTCGTTAAATTCCTTTATTATGACGCAATAAAACAAGTATCTTACTTAGTTTTAAGAATTTTACTCTCATTATTGATAAATTGCTTGATAGTATCACTTGATATTAAAATTGTCACAGGAAGTAATCAGAGTTTAGCTGGGAAAAATTGCTTCAAAGTATTATTATATGGTTTTAATATAAACTTAAAACTTTTAATTAAAATTAAACCTAAAAAGATATTTAATCTCGTTGGTTTCTTTGTAGTTATAAGATTTTTGATTTTGCAAAAAATGTTTTGAATATGCAAGTTATTTCTTAAAAAAATTCAATAACTGTCTTTCGTATTCTGATTTTTCAAGATTTTATTTCTGTATAAATTTCAGACGCGATAATTAAAAGGAAATGCTTAAAACATCAAGAAAAAAAAAAAACAGAATTTTATTTATTCGCTCTTTATTTATTTATTTATTATTATTTTTTTTTTTTTGCATTTCCTTCTTTGCTTGAAAATTTTTAAAATAATGTAAAGAAAAAAAATGACTCTGATTAAAATAATGTTTGTAAAGTAAAATTTTAACATTTCAAAATTAGTGAGCTTGAAAAATAAGTAAGGAGTACTTTCTGGCAGTTGGAAAGAAATAAAATAAGTCAAAATCTAAACTAAGTTAAAATCTCTTCCAATTAAGTTCACAAAATAAAATTCAGTTAATGAATATTATCAAAATATCGAATTTACAGTACTTATAACGAAACTGCAGAACATTATTAATAGAGATATTCAAAAATTTATTCAAAATAAACAAATATTAAAAAATTTGAAAGTAATTTGCGATAATCTATTCCCCCCTCCCATTTTTCTAATTTTACCACGAAGAACTTCAATTTAAAAAAAATAATAATAATAAAAATTAAACAGCAATGAAAGCAACGAAATGTTTGATTTGGTATTAGCAAAAGAAAAAAAAAATTGAAATAAATAAATAAAACTTTAAATTAATTTTTCCACTTCACCAAAACCTTTTCTAATCAGTACCTTTTAACTACTAATGTACTATGAACTCTAAAATAGACTCACAACTCCTCTGTTATAGTGATTTATGATGACAGCTATCCCCACCTCTCAATTAGTACCCAGTCGGCGGTCGTAGGGGACGGAAAAAAAATACCAGCGAAAAACTCGGGCGCGCCGCTAGAGAGGCAGATAGGCAACCCGAGTTATTCCGGGCTTGCCGCTTTGCGTGTAGATATGATTCCCGAGTTATTACGGGTCCGCCGCCAGGAGGGTTAATACTGACCTATAATATTTAAGTTGGACCACATATTATATTACAGGGTAATAATCTACCCTACCACAGGAAATAATTATAGGTCAATTAGGCGGTGCGCAGCGTGACCCTAAAGTTTACTATGAAAGTCTATGTGAAATAAAGTGTTCTGAGAAGCTTAAAATGAAGAAATAGGACTTCTAAAATGCTTTAAAAATTCAAAGACATCTTTCAATTGTTAACTACCACTAGGCGCGATATCAGACCTTAATATTGACCTATAATATTTTAGTTGGACCAGGGATTATATGACAGGGTAATAGTGTACCCTAACACAGGAAATAATTATAGGACAATTTGGGGGTACACAATGAGTTCCTGTAATTTATTGTGTGAGCGCATCTAAAATAAGTGTTCGGAAGAGCTTACAATGAGGAAATTCGCCTTCTAAAACCCTTCAAAGATAGGAAGCGCGGATTCCCTCTTCACTGTTAGCCCGGATTCGGACCTTAATATTGACCTATAATATTTAAGATGGACCACATATTATTTTACAGGGTTATAGTGAACCCTACCACGGGAAATAATTATAGGTGAATTAGGGGGTACACTATGTATATTTTAAATAGAGCATTAAAACAAGGAAATACGAAGACACTTTTCAATGTTAACTAACTACACGGTATGGGACCTTAATAGTGACCTATAATATTTTAATTGGACCAGGTATTTTATTACAGGGTAATAGTGTACCCTACCACAGAAAATAATTATAGGTGAATTCTAGGGTACACTATGTATATTTTAAATAGTGCATTAAAACAAGGAAATTCGAAGAAATTTTTCAATGCTAACAAACGGCATGATATCTGACCTTAAAATTGACTTAATTCACTTTTGCTCAAAACGAGGAAATTCGCCTTCTAAAACCCTTTAAAGATAGGAAGCGCGAAGTCCCTCTTAACTGTTTGCCCGATTTCGGACCTTAATATTGACCTATAATATTTAAGTTGGACTACATATTATATTACAGGGTAATAGTGTACCCTACCAAATTATAGGTCAGTTAGGGGGTACACAGCGTGATCCAAAAGCTTACTATGTATGCCTGTGTGAAATAAAGTGTTCTGAGAAGCTTAAAATGAAGAAATAAGACTTCTAAAATGCTTTAAAAATTCAAAGACATCTTTCAATGGTTAACTAACGCAAGGCGCGATATCAGACCTTAATATTGACCTATAATATTTTAGTTGGACCAGGTATTATATTACAGGGTAATAGTGTACCCTAACACAGGAAATAATTATAGTACAATTTGGGGGTACACAATGAGTTCCTGTATTTTATTGTGTGTGCGTATCTAAAAAAAGTGTTCGGAAGGGCTTAAAATTAGGATATTCGCCTTCTAAAACCCTTTAAAGATAGGAAGCGCGAAGTCCCTCTTCACTGTTAGCCCGATTTCGGACCTTAATATTGACCTATAATATTTAAGTTGGACCACATATTATATTACAGGGTAATAGTCTACCCTACCACAGGAAATAATTATAGGTCAATTATGGGGAACAGTATGTATATTTTAAAAAGTGCATTCAAACAAGGAAATTCGAAGACACTTTTCAATGTTAACTAACGGCACGGTATCGGACCTTAATATTGAACTATAATATTTTAGTTGGACCAGGTATTATATTACAGGGTAATAGTGTACCCTTCCACGGGAAGTAATTATAGGTCCATTAGAGGGTGAACAATGAGTTCCTTTATTTTACTATGTTTGCGTATCTAAAATAAGTGTTCGGAAGAGCTTAAAATGAGGAAATTCGCCTTCTAAAACCCTTTAAAGATAGGAAGCACGAGGTCCCTCTTCACTGTTAGCCCGATTTCGGACCTTTATATTGACCTATAATATTTAAGTTAAACCAGATATTATATTACAGGGTAATAGTGCACCCTACCACGGGAAATAATTATAGGTGAATTAGGGGGTACACTTGGTATATTTTAAATAGTGCGCTAAAACAAGGAAATTCGAAGAAACTTTTCAATGCTAACAAACGGCAACATATCTGACCTTAAAATTGACTTAATTCACTAGTGCTCAAAACGAGGAAATTCGCCTTCTAAAACCCTTTAAAGATAGGAAGCGCGAAGTCACTTTTCAATGTTAATGTAAAGCCCGATTTCGGACCTTAATATTGACCCACAATATTTAAATTGGACCATATATTATTTCACAGGGACATAGTGTACCCTATCACAGGAAATAATTATAGGTCAATTAGGGGGTACACTATGTATATTTTAATAAGTGCATTAAAACAAGGAAATTCGAAGACACTTTTCAATGTTAACTAACGGCACGTAATCGGACCTTAATATTGACCTATAATATTTAAGTTGGACCACATATTATATTACTGGGTAATAGTGTACCCTACCACAGGAAATAATTATAGGTGAATTCGGGGGTACACTATGTATATTTTAAATAGTGCATTAAAACAAGGAAATTCGAAGAAATTTTTCAATGCTAACAAACGGCATGATATCTGACCTTAAAATTGACTTAATTCACTTTTGTTCAATACGAGGAAATTCGCCTTCTAAGACCCTTTAAAGATAGGAAGCGCGAAGTCACTTTTCAATGTTAACGTAAAGCTCGATTTCGGACCTTAATATTGACACATAATATTTAAATTATACCACATATTATATTACAGAGAAATAGTGTGCCCTACCACGGGAAATAATTATAGGTCAATTAGGGGGTACACTATGTATATTTTAAATGGTGCATTAAAACTAGGAAATTCGAAGACACTTTTCAATGTTAACTAACGGCACGGTATCGGACCTTAATATTGATCTGTAATATTTTAGTTGGACCAGGAATTATATTACAGGGTAATAGTGTACCCTACCGCAGGAAATAATTATAGGCCAATTACGGGGTACACAACGTGACCCTAAATTTTACTATGTATGTCTATGCACTATTAATAAAGTGTTCTGAGAAGCTTAAAATGAAGAAATAAGCCTTCTAAAATGCTTTAAAAATTCAAAGACATCTTTCAATGGTTAACTAACGCAAGGCGCGATATCAGACCTTAATTTTGACCCATAATATTTAAATTGGACCAGGTATTATATTACAGGGTAATAGTGTACCCTAACACAGGATATAATTATAGGTCAATTTCGGGGTACACAATGAGTTCCTGTATTTTATTGTGTGTACGTATCTAAAAAAAGTGTTCGGAAGAGCTTAAAATTAGGAAATTCGCCTTCTAAAACCCTTTAAAGATAGGAAGCGCGAAGTCCCTCTTCACTGTTAGCCCGATTTCGGACCTTAATATTGACCTATAATATTTAAGTTGGACCACATATTATATTACAGGGTAATAGTCTACCCTACCACAGGAAATAATTATAGGTCAATTAGGGGGTACAGTATGTATATTTTAAAAAGTGCATTAAAACAAGGAAATTCGAAGACACTTTTCAATGTTAACTAACGGCACGGTATCGGACCTTAATATTGAACTATAATATTTTTGTTGGACCAGGTACTATATTACAGGGTAATAGTGTACCCTACCACCGAAAATAATTATAGGTGAATTAGGGAAAACACTATGTATATTTTAAGTAGTGCATTAAAACAAGGAAATTCGAAGACACTTTTCAATGCTAACAAACGGCATGATATCTGACCTTAAAATTGACTTAATTCACTATTGCTAAAAACGAGGAAATTCGCCTCCTAAAACCCTTTAAAGATAGGAAGCGTGAAGTCACTTTTCAATGTTAACGTAAAGCTCGATTTCCGACCTTAATATTGACACATAATATTTAAATTGGACCGCGTATTATGTTACAGGGTAATAGTGTACCCTTCCTCGGGAAATAATTATAGGTCAATTAGGTGGTACACAGCGTGACCCTAAAGTTTACTAGGTATGCCTATGTCAAATAAAGTGTTCTGAGAAGCTTAAAATGAAGAAATAAGTCTTCTAAAAAGCTTTAAAAATTCAAAGACATTTTTCAATGGTTAACTAACTCAAGGCGCGATATCAGACCTTAATATTGACCTATAATATTTTAGTGTGACCAGGAATTATATTACAGGTTAATAGTGTACCCTACCTCGGGAAATAATTATAGGTCAATTAGGGGGTACACAGCGTGGCCCTAAAGTTTACTATGTATGCCTATGCGAAATAAAGTGTTCTGAGAAGCTTAAAATGAAGAAATAAGCCTTCTAAAATGCCTTAAAAATTCAAATACATCTTTCAATGGTTAACTAACTCAAGGCGCGATATCAGACCTTAATATTGACCTATAATATCTTAGATGGACCAGGTATTATATTACAAGGTAATAGTGTACCCTACCACAGGAAATAATTATAGGTCAATTAGGGGGTACACAGCGTGACCCTAAAGTTTACTATGTATGCCTATGTCAAATAAAATGTTCTGAGAAGCTTAAAATGAAGAAATAAGTCTTCTAAAAAGCTTTAAAAATTCAAAGACATTTTTCTATGTTTACTAACGCCACGATATCAGACCTTAATATTGACCAATAATATTTTAATTGGACCAGGTATTATATTACAGGTTAATAGTGTATCCTATAACAGGAAATAATTATAGGTCAATTAGGGGGTACACTGCGCGACCCTAAAGTTTACTATGTATGCCTATGGGAAATAAAGTGTTCTGAGAAGCTTAAAATGAAGAAATAAGACTTCTAAAATGCTTTAAAAATTCAAAGACATCTTTCAATGGTTAACCAACGCAAGGCGCGATATCAGACCTTAATATTGACCTATAATATTTTAGTTGGACCAGGTATTATATGACAGGGTAATAGTGTACCCTACCACAGGAAATAATTACAGGTGAATTAGGGGGTACGCTATGTATATTTTAAATAGTGCATTAAAACAAGGAAATTCGATCACACTTTACAATGTTAACTAACGGCATGGTATCGGACCTTAATATTGACCTATAATATTTTAATTGGACCAGGTATTATATTACAGGGTAATAGTGTACCCTACCACAGGAAATAATTATAGGTGAATTAGGGGGTACACTATGTATATTTTTAATAGTGCATTAAAACAAGGTAATTCGAAGACACTTTTCAATGCTAACAAACATCACGATATCTGACCTTAAAATTGACTTAATTCACTATTGCTCAAAATGAGGAAATTCGCCTTCTAAAACCCTTTAAAGATAGGAAGCGCGAAGTCACTTTTCAATGTTAACGTAAAGCCAGATTTCGGACCTTAATAATGACCCATAATATTTAAATAATACCACATATTATATTACAGGGTAATAGTGTACCCTACCACAGGAAATAATTATAGGTGAATTAGGGGGTACACTATGTACATTTTAAATAGTGCATTAAAACAAGGAAATTCGAAGACACTTTTCAATGTTAACTAACGGCACGGAATCGGACCTTAATATTGACCTATAATATTTTAGATGGACCAGGCATTATATTACAGGGTGATAGTGTACCCTACCACAGGAAATATTTATAGGTGAATTAGGGGGTACACTATGTATATTTTAAATAGTGCATTAAAACAAGGATATTCGAAGACACTTTTCAATGCTAACAAACGGCACGGTATCGGACCTTAAAATTGACCTATAATATTTTAATTGGACCAGGTATTATATTACAGGGTAATAATGTACCCTACCACAGGAAATAATTATAGGTCAATTAGGGGATACACAGCGTGGCCCTAAAGTTTACTATGTATGCCTATGTCAAATAATATGTTCTGAGAAGCTTAAAATGAAGAAATAAGCCTTCTAAAAAGCTTTAAAAATTCAAAGACGTTTTTCTATGTTAGCTAACGGCACGGTATCGGACCTTAATATTGACCTATAAATTTTAAATTTGACCACGTATTATATTACAGGGTAATAGTGCACCATAACTCAGGAAATAATTATAGGTCAATTAGGGGGTACACAGCGTGACCCTAAAGTTTACTATGTATGCCTATGTGAAATAACGTGTTCTGAGAAGCTTAAAATGAAGAAATAAGCCTTCTAAAAAGCTTTAAAAATTCAAAGACATTTTTTTATGTTTACTAACGGCACGGTATCGGACCTTAATATTGACCTATATTTTTTAAATTGGACCACGTATTATATTACAGGGTAATAGTGTACCCTACCCCAGGAAATAATTATAGGTCAATTAGGGGGTACACTGCGCGACCCTAAAGTTTACTATGTATGCCTATTTTAAAGTAAAGTGTTCTGAGAAGCTTAAAATGAAGAAATAAGACTTTTAAAATGCTTTAAAAATTCAAAGACATCTTTCAATGGCTAACTAACGCAAGGCGCGATATCAGACCTTAATATTGACCTATAATATTTTAGTTGGACCAGGAATTATATTTCAGGTAAATAGTGTACTGTACCACGGGAAATAATTATAGGTCAATTAGGGGGTACACAGCGTGACCCTAAAGTTTACTATGTATGCCTCTGTCAAATAAAGTGTTCTGAGAAGCTTAAAATGAAGAAATAAGCCTTCTAATACCCTTTAAAGATAGGAAGCGCGAAGTCCCTCTTCACTGTTAGCCCGATTTCGGACCTTAATAGTGACCTATAATATTTTAGTTGGACCACATATTATATTAAAGGGTAATAGTGTACCCTACCACGGGAAATAATTATAGGTGAATTAGGGGGTACAGTATGTATATTTTAAATAGTGCATTAAAACAAGGAAATACGAAGACACTTTTCAATGTTAACTAACGGCACGGTATCGGACCTTAATATTGGGATATAATATTTTAATTGGACCACGTATTATATTACAGGGTAATAGTGTACCCTACCTCAGGAAATAATTATAGGTGAATTAGGGGGTACACTATTTATATTTTAAATAGTGCCTTAAAACAAGGAAATTCGAAGACACTTTTCAATGCTAACAAACTTCACGATATCTGACTTTAAAATTGACTTAATTCACTATTGCTCAAAACGAGGAAATTCGCCTTCTAAAACCCTTTAAACATAGGAAGCGCGAAGAAACTTTTCAATGTTAACGTAAAGCCCGATTTCGGACCTTAATATTGACCCATAATATTTAAATTGGTCCACATATTATATTAAAGGGTATTAGGGTACCCTACCGCAGGAAATAATTATAGGTCAATTAGGGGGTACACTATGTATATTTTAAATAGTGCATTAAAACAAGGAAATTCGAAGACACTTTTCAATGCTAACAAAACGGCACGGTATCGGACCTTAATATTGACCGATAATATTTTAGTGGGACCAGGAATTATATTACAGGGTAATAGTGTACCCTACCTCGGGAAATAATTAAATTTCAATTAGGGGGTACACAGCGTGACCCTAAAGTTTACTATGAATGCCTCTGTCAAATGAAGTGTTCTGAGAAGCTTAAAATGAAGAAATAAGCCTTCTAAAGAGCTTTAAAAATTCAAAGACATTTTTCTATGGTAACTAACGGCAGGGTATCGGACCTTAATATTGACCTATAATTATTAAATTGGACCACGTATTATATTACAGGGTAATAGTGTACCCTACCCCAGGAAATAATTATAGGTCAATTAGGGGGTACACAGCGTGACCCTAAAGTTCACTATGTATGCCTATGCGAAATAAAGTGTTCTGAGAAGCTTAAAATGAAGAAATAAGTCTTCTAAAATGCTTTAAAAATTCAAAGACATCTTTCAATGGTTAACTAGCGCAAGGCGCGATATCAGACCTTAATATTGACCTATAATATTTTAGTTGGACCAGGTATTATATTACAGGGTAATAGTGTGCCCTACCGCAGGAAATAATTATAGGTGATATAGGGGGTACACTATGTATATTTTAAGTAGTACATTAAAAGAAGGAAATTCGAAGACTCTTTTCAATGATAACTAACGCCACGGTATCGGACCTTAATATTGACCAATAATATTTTAATTGGACCAGGTATTATATTACAGGTTAATAGTGTACCCTATAACAGGAAATAATTATAGGTCAATTAGGGGGTACACTGCGCGACCCTAAAGTTTACTATGTATTTCTATGTGAAATAAAGTGTTCTGAGATGCTTAAAGTGAAGAAATAAGACTTCTAAAATGCTTTAAAAATTCAAAGACATCTTTCAATGGTTAACCAACGCAAGGCGCGATATCAGACCTTAATATTGACCTATAATATTTAAATAGGACCACATATTATATTACAGGGTAATAGTGTACCCTACCACAGGAAATAATTATAGGTCAATTAGGGGGTACAATATGTACATTTTAAATAGTGCATTAAAACAAGGAAATTCGAAGACATTTTTCAATGTTAACTAACGGCACGGAATCGGACCTTAATATTGACCTAAAATATTTTTGATGGACCAGGCATTATATTACAGGGTAATAGTGTACCCTACCATAGGAAAAAATTATAGGTGAATTAGGGGGTACACTATGTTTATTTTAAATAGGGCATTAAAACAAGGAAATTCGAAGACACTTTTCAATGCTAACAAACGGCACGGTATCGGACCTTAAAATTGAGCTATAATATTTTAATTGGTCCAGGTATTATATTACAGGGTAATAGTGTACCCTAATACAGAAAATAATTATAGGTCAATTAGGGGGTACACAGCGTGACCCTAAAGTTTACTATGTATGCCTATGTGAAATAAAGTGTTCTGAGAAGCTTAAAATGAAGAAATAAGACTTCTAAAATGCTTTAAAAATTCAAAGACATCTTTCAATGGTTAACCAACGCAAGGCGCGATATCAGACCTTAATATTGACCTATAATATTTTAGTTGGACCTGGAATTATATTACAGGTAAATAGTGTACCGTACCACGGGAAATAATTATAGGTCAATTAGGTGGTGCACAGCGTGACCCTAAAGTTTACTATGAAGGCCTATGTGAAATAAAGTGTTCTGAGAAGCTTAAAATGAAGAAATAAGCCTTCTAAAATGCTTTAAAAATTCAAAGATATCTTTCAATGGCTAACTAACGCAAGGCGCGATATCAGACCTTAATATTGACCTATAATATTTTAGTTAGACCAGGTATTATGTTACAGGGTAATAGTGTACCATACCACAGGAAATAATTATAGGTCCATTAGGGGGTACACAGCGTGACCCTAAAGTTTACTATGTATGCCTCTGTCAAATAAAGTGTTCTGAGAAGCTTAAAATGAAGAAATAAGCCTTCTAAAAAGCTTTAAAAATTCAAAGACATTTTTCTATGTTAACTAACGGCACGGTATCGGACCTTAATATTGACCTATAATTTTTAAATTGGACCACGTATTATATTACAGGGTAATAGTGTACCCTACCCCAGGAAATAATTATAGGTCAATTAGGGGGTACACAGCGTGACCCTAAAGTTTACTATGTATGCCTATGCGAAATAAAGTGTTCTGAGAAGCTTAAAATGAAGAAATAAGCCTTCTAAAATGCTTTAAAAATTCAGACATCTTTCAATGGTTAACTAACGCAGGGCGCGATATCAGACCTTAATATTGACCTATAATATTTTAGTTGGACCAGGTATTATATTACAGGGCAATAGTGTACCCTGCCACAGGAAATAATTATAGGTGAATTAGGGGGTACGCTATGTATATTTTAAATAGTGCATTAAAACAAGGAAATTCGAAGACACTTTTCAATACTAACAAACGGCACGATATCTGACCTTAAAATTGACTTAATTCACTATTGCTCAAGACGAAGAAATTCGCCTTCTAAAACCCTTTTAATATAAAAAGCACAAAGTCACTTTTCAATATTAACGTAAAGCCCGATTTCGGACCTTAATATTGACCCATAATATTTAAATTGGACTACATATTATATTACAGGGTAATAGTGTACCCTACCACAGGAAATAATTATAGGTGAATTAGGGGGTACACTATGTATATTTTTAATAGTGCATTAAAACAAGGAAATTCGAAGACACTTTTCAATAATAAGTAACGGCACGGTATCGGACCTTAATATTGACCTATAATATTCTAATTGGACAAGGTATTGTATTACGGGGTAATAGTGTACCCTACCACAGGAAATAATGAAAGGTCAATTAGGGGGTACACAGCGCGACCCTAAAGTTTGCTATGCATGCCTATGTGAAATAAAGTGTTCTGAGAAGCTTAAAATGAAGAAATAAGACTTCTAAAATGTTTTAAAAATTCAAAGACATCTTTCAATGGTTAACCAACGCAAGGCGCGATATCAGACCTTAATATTGACCTATAATATTTTAGTGGGACCAGGAATTATATTACAGGGTAATAGTGCACCCTACCTCGGGAAATAATTATGGGTCAATTAGGGGGTACACAGCGTGGCCCTAAAGTTTACTATGTATGCCTGTGTGAAATAAAGTGTTCTGAGAAGCTTAAAATGAAGAAATAAGCGTTCTAAAATGCTTTAAAAATTCAAAGACATCTTTCAATGGTTAACCAACGCTAGGCGGGATATCAGACCTTAATATTGACCTATAATATTTTAGTTGGACAAGGAATTATATTACAGGGTAATAGCGCACCCTACCTCAGGAAATAATTATAGGTCAACTAGGGGGTACACAGCGTGACCCTAAAGTTTACTATGTATGCCTATGTCAAATTAAGTGTTCTGAGAAGCTTAAAATGAAGAAATAAGCCTTCTAAAAATCTTTAAAAATTCAAAGACATTTTTCTATGTTAACTAACGGCACGGTATCGGACCTTAATATTGACCCACAATATTTAAATTGGACCACATATTATATTACAGGGTAATAGTGTACCCTACCACAGGAAATAATTATAGGTGAATTAGGGGGTACACAGCGTGACCCTAAAGTTTATTATGTATGCCTATGCGAAATAAATGTGTTCTGAGAAGCTTAAAATGAAGAAATAAGCCTTCTAAAATGCTTTAAAAATTCAAAGACATCTTTCAATGGTTAACTAACGCAGGGCGCGATATCAGACCTTAATATTGACCTATAATATTTTAGTTGGACCAGGTATTATATTACAGGGTAATAGTGTACCCTGCCACAGGAAATAATTATAGGTGATTTAGGGGGTACACTAGGTATATTTTAAATAGTGCATTAAAACAAGGAAATTCGAAGACACTTTACAATGTTAACTAACGGCATTTTATCGGACCTTAATATTGACCTATAATATTTTAATTGGACCAGGCATTATATTACAGGGTAATAGTGTACCCTAACCCAGGAAATATTTATAGGTGAATTAGGGGGTACACTATGTATATTTTAAATAGAGCATTAAAACAAGGAAATTCAAAGACACTTTTCAATAATAACTAACGGCACGGTATCGGACCTTAATATTGACCTATAATATTCTAAGTGGACAAGGTATTATATTACAGGGTAATAGTGTACCCTACCACAGGAAATAATTAAAGGTCAATTAGGGGGTACACAGCGCGACCCTAATGTTTGCTATGTATGCCTATGTGAAATAAAGTGTTCTGAGAAGCTTAAAGTGAAGAAATAAGACTTCTAAAATGTTTTAAAAATTCAAAGACATCTTTCAATGGTTAACCAACGCAAGGCGCGATATCAGACCTTAATATTGACCTATAATATTTTAGTGGGACCAGGAATTATATTACAGGGTAATAGTGTACCCTACCTCGGGAAATAATTATGGGTCAATTAGGGGGTACACAGCGTGGCCCTAAAGTTTACTATGTATGCCTATGTCAAATTAAGTGTTCTGAGAAGCTTAAAATGAAGAAATAAGCCTTCTAAAAAGCTTTACAAATTCAAAGACATTTTTCCATGTTAACTAACGGCACGGTATCGGACCTTAATATTGACCCATAATATTTAAATTGGACCACATATTTTATTGCAGGGTAATAGTGTACCCTGCCACAGGAAATAATTATAGGTCAATTAGGGGGTACACAGCGTGACCCTAAAGTTTACTATGTATGCCTATGCGAAATAAAGTGTTCTGAGAAGGTTAAAATGAGGAATTAAGCGTTCTAAAATGCTTTAAAAATTCAAAGACATCTTTCAATGGTTAACCAACGCAAGGCGCGATATCAGACCTTAATATTGACCTATAATATTTTAGTGGGACCAGGAATTATATTACTAGGTAATAGTGTAGCCTGCCTCGGGAAATAATTATAGGTCTATTAGGGGGTACACAGCGTGGCCCTAAAGTTTACTATGTATGCCTATGTGAAATAAAGTGTTCTGAGAAGCTTAAAATGAAGAAATAAGCCTTCTGAAATGCTTTAAAAATTCAAAGACATCTTTCAATGGTTAACTAATGCAATTCGCGATATCAGACCTTAATATTGACCTATAATATTTTAATTGGACCAGGGTAATAGTGTACCCTAGTACCAGGGTATATTACAGGGTAATAGTGTACCCTAGTACAGGAAATAATTATAGGTGAATTAGGGGGTACACTATGCATATTTTAAATAGTTCATTAAAACAAGGTAAATCGAAGACACTTTTCAATGTTAACTAACGGCACTTTATCGGACCTTAATATTGACTTAATTCACTATTGCTCAAAACGAGGAAATTCGCCTTCTAAAACCCTTTAAAGATAGGAAGCGCGAAGTCACTTTTCAATGTTGACTTAAAGCCCGATTTCGGGCCTTAATATTGACCCAAAATATTTAAATTAGACCACATATTATATTACAGGGTAATAGTGTACCCTACCACAAGAAATAATTACAGGTCAATTAGGGGGTACACTATGTATATTTTAAATAGTGCATTAAAACAAGGAAATTCGAAAACACTTTTCAATGTTAATTAACGGCACTTTATCGGACCTTAATATTGACTTAATTCACTATTGCTCAAAACGAGGAAATTCGCCTTCTAAAACCCTTTAAATATAAAAAGCACGAAGTCACTTTTCAATGTTAACGTAAAGCCCAATTTCGAACCTTAATATTGACCCATAATATTTAAATTGGACTACATATTATATTACAGGGTAATAGTGTACCCTACCACAGGAAATAATTATAGGTGATATAGGGGGTACACTATGTATATTTTAAATAGTGCATTAAATCAAGGAAATTCGAAGACACTTTTCAATGATAACTAACGGCACGGTATCGGACCTTAATATTGACCTATAATATTTTAATTGGACCACATATTATATTACTGGGTAATAGTGTACCCTACCACAGGAAATAATTATAGGTCAATTAGGGGGTACACAGCGTGACCCTAAAGTTTACTATGTATGCCTATGTCAAAAAAAATGTTCTGAGAAGCTTAAAATGAAGAAATAAGCCTTCTAAAAAGCTTTAAATATTCAAAGACATTTTTCTATGTTAACTAACGGCACGGTATCGGACCTTAATATTGACCTATAATATTTAAATTGAACCACGTATTATAATGCAGGGTAATAGTGTACCCTGCCACAGGAAATAATTATAGGTCAATTAGGGGGTACACAGCGTGACCCTAAAGTTTACTATGTATGCCTATGCGAAATAAAGTGTTCTGAGAAGGTTAAAATGAGGAATTAAGCGTTCTAAAATGCTTTAAAAATTCAAAGACATTTTTCTATGTTAACTATCGGTACGGCATCGGAAATTAATATTGACCTATAATTTTTAAATTGGAACACGTATTATATTACAGTGTAATATTGTTCCCTACCACGGGAAATAATTATAGGTTACTTAGGAGGTACACAGTGTGACCCTAAAGTTTACTATGTATGCCTATGCGAAATACAGTGTTCTGAGAAGCTTAAAATGAAGAAATAAGCCTTCTAAAATGCTTTAAAAATTCAAAGACATCTTTCAATGATTAACTAACGCAAGGCGCGATATCAGACCTTAATATTGACCTATAATTTTTAAATTGGACCACGTATTATATTACAGGGTAATAGTGTACCCTACCCCAGGAAATAATTATAGGTCAATTAGGGGGTACACAGCGCGACTCAAAAGTTTACTATGTATGCCTATGTGAAATAAAGTGTTCTGAGAAGCTTAAAATGAAGAAATAAGACTTCTAAAATGCTTTAAAAATTCAAAGACATCTTTCACTGGTTAACCAACGCAAGGCGCGATATCAGACCTTAATATTGACCTATAATATTTTAGTGTGACCAGGAATTATATTACTAGGTAATAGTGTAGCCTACCTCGGGAAATAATTATAGGTCTATTAGGGGGTACACAGCGTGGCCCTAAAGTTTACTATGTATGCCTGTGTGAAATAAAGTGTTCTGAGAAGCTTAAAATGAAGAAATAAGCCTTCTGAAATGCTTTAAAAATTCAAAGACATCTTTCAATGGTTAACTAACGCAATTCGCGATATCAGGCCTTAATATTGAATTATAATATTTTAGTTGGACCAGGTATTATATTACACGGTAATAGTGTACCCTATCACAGGAAATAACTATAGGTGAATTAGGGGGTACACTATGTGTATTTTAAATAGTGGATTAAAACAAGGAAATTCGTACACACTTTACAATGTTAACTAACGGCACGGTATCGGACCTTAATATTGACCTATAATATTTTAATTGGACCAGGTATTATATTACAGGGTAATAGTGTACCCTACCACAGGAAATAATTATAGGTGAATTAGGGGGTACACTATGCATATTTTAAATAGTGCATTAAAACAAGGTAAATCGAAGACACTTTTCACTGCTAACAAACACCACGATATCTGACCTTAAAATTGACTTAATTCACTATTGCTCAAAACGAGGAAATTCGCCTTCTAAAACCCTTTATATATAAAAAGCACGAAGTCACTTTTCAACGTTAACGTAAAGCCCAATTTCGAACCTTAATATTGACCCATAATATTTAAATTGGACTACATATTATATTACAGGGTAATAGTGTACCCTACCACAGGAAATAATTTTAGGTGATATAGGGGGTACACTATGTATATTTTAAATAGTGCATTAAATCAAGGAAATTCGAAGACACTTTTCAATGATAACTAACGGCACGGTATCGGACCTTAATATTGACCTATAATATTTTAATTGGACCTAGTATTATATTACAGTTTAATAGTGTACCCTACCACAGGAAATAATTATAGGTGAATTAGGGGGTACACAGCGTGACCCTAAAGTTTACTATGTATGCCTATGTCAAATAAAATGTTCTGAGAAGCTTAAAATGAAGAAATAAGCCTTCTAAAAAGCTTTAAAATTTCAAAGACATTTTTCTATGATAGCTAACGGCACGGTATCGGACCTTAATATTGACCTATAAATTTTAAATTGGACCACGTATTATATTACAGGGTAATAGTGTACCCTACCCCAGAAAATAATTATAGGTCAATTAGGGGGTACACAGCGTGACCCTAAAGTTTACTATGTATGCCTATGTGAAATAAAGTGTTCTGAGAAGCTTAAAATGAAGAAATAAGCCTTCTAAAATGCTTTAAAAATTCAAAGACATCTTTCAATGGTTAACCAACGCAAGGCGCGATATCAGACCTACATATTGACCTATAATATTTTAGTTGGACCAGGAATTATATTACAGGTAAATAGTGTACCGTACCACGGGAAATAATTATAGGTCAATTAGGGGGAACACAGCGTGACCCTAAAGTTTACTATGTAAGCCTATGTGAAATAAAGTGTTCTGAGAAGCTTAAAATGAAGAAATAAGCCTTCTAAAATGCTTTAAAAATTCAAAGATATCTTTCAATGGCTAACTAACGCAAGTCGCGATATCTGACCTTAATATTGACCTATAATATTGTAGTTGGACCAGGTATTATATTACAGGGTAATAGTGTACCCTAAAACAGGAAATAATTATAGGTCAATTAGGGGGTACACAGCGTGACCCTAAAGTTTACTATGTATGCCTCTGTCAAATAAAGTGTTCTGAGAAGCTTAAAATGAAGAAATAAGCCTTCTAAAAAGCTTTAAAAATTCAGACATTTTTCTATGTTTACTAACGGCACGGTATCGGACCTTAATATTGACCTATAATTTTTTAATTTGGACCAGGTATTATATTACAGGTTAAAAGTGTACCCTATAACAGGAAATAATTACAGGTCAATTAGGGGGTACACTGCGCGACCCTAAAGTTTACTATGTATGCCTATGTGAAATAAAGTGATCTGAGAAGCTTAAAATGAAGAAATAAGACTTCTAAAATAATTTAAAAATTCAAAGACATCATTCAATGGTTAACCAACGCAAGGCGCGATATCAGACCTTAATATTGACCTATAATATTTTAGTTGGACCAGGTATTATATTACAGGGTAATAATGTACCTTACCACAGGAAATAATTATAGGTCAATTAGGGGGTACACAGCGTGACCCTAAAGTTTACTATGTATGCCTCTGTCAAATAAAGTGTTCTGAGAAGCTTAAAATGAAGAAATAAGCCTTCTAAAAAGCTTTAAAAATTCAAAGACATTTTTCTATGTTAACTAACGGCACGGTATCGGACCTTAATAATGACCTATAATTTTTAAATTGGACCATGTATTATATTACAGGGTAATAGTGTACCCTACCCCAGGAAATAATTATAGGTCAACTAGGGGGTACACAGCGTGACCCTAAAGTTTACTATGTATGACTATGCGAAATAAAGTGTTCTGAGAAGCTTAAAATGAAGAAATAAGCCTTCTAAAATGCTTTAAAAATTCAAAGACATCTTTCAATGGTTAACTAACGCAGGGCGCGATATCAGACCTTAATATTGACCTATAATATTTTAGTTGGACCAGGTATTATATTACAGGGCAATAGTGTACCCTGCCACAGGAAATAATTATAGGTGAATTAGGGGGTACACTATGTATATTTTAAATAGTGCATTAAAACAAGGAAATTCGAAGACACTTTACAATGTTAACTAACGGCATGGTATCGGACCTTAATATTGACCTATAATATTTTAATTGGACCAGGCATTATATTACAGGGTAATAGTGTACCCTACCACAGGAAATAATTATAGGTGAATTAGGGGGTACACTATGTATATTTTAAAAAGTGCATTAAAACAAGGAAATTCGAAGACACTTTACAATGTTAACTAACGGCATGGTATCGGACCTTAATATTGACCTATAATATTTTAATTGGACCAGGCATTATATTACAGGGTAATAGTGTACCCTAACCCAGGAAATAATTATAGGTGAATTAGGGGGTACACTATGTATATTTTAAATAGAGCATTAAAACAAGGAAATTCGAAGACACTTTTCAATGATAACTAACGGCACGGTATCGGACCTTAATATTGACCTATAATATTCTAAGTGGACAAGGTATTATATTACAGGGTAATACTGTACCCTACCACAGGAAATAATTAAAGGTCAATTAGGGGGTACACAGCGCGACCCTAAAGTTTGCTATGTATGCCTATGTGAAATAAAGTGTTCTGAGAAGCTTAAAGTGAAGAAATAAGACTTCTAAAATGTTTTAAAAATTCTAATACATCTTTCAAAGGTTAACCAACGCAAGGCGCGATATCAGACCTTAATATTGACCTATAATATTTTAGTGGGACCAGGAATTACGCTAAAAAATTCTAATACATCTTTCAAAGGTTAACCAACGCAGGGCGCGATATCAGACCTTAATATTGACCTATAATATTTTAGTTGGACCAGGTATTATATTACAGGGCAATAGTGTACCCTGCCACAGGAAATAATTATAGGTGAATTAGGGGGTACACTATGTATATTTTAAATAGTGCATTAAAACAAGGAAATTCGAAGACACTTTACAATGTTAACTAACGGCATGGTATCGGACCTTAATATTGACCTATAATATTTTAATTGGACCAGGCATTATATTACAGGGTAATAGTGTACCCTACCACAGGAAATAATTATAGGTGAATTAGGGGGTACACTATGTATATTTTAAAAAGTGCATTAAAACAAGGAAATTCGAAGACACTTTACAATATTAACTAACGGCATGGTATCGGACCTTAATATTGACCTATAATATTTTAATTGGACCAGGCATTATATTACAGGGTAATAGTGTACCCTAACCCAGGAAATAATTATAGGTGAATTAGGGGGTACACTATGTATATTTTAAATAGAGCATTAAAACAAGGAAATTCGAAGACACTTTTCAATGATAACTAACGGCACGGTATCGGACCTTAATATTGACCTATAATATTCTAAGTGGACAAGGTATTATATTACAGGGTAATAGTGTACCCTACCTCGGGAAATGATTATGGGTCAATTAGGGGGTACACAGCGTGGCCCTAAAGTTTACTATGTATGCCTATGTCAAATTAAGTGTTCTGAGAAGCTTAAAATGAAGAAATAAGCCTTCTAAAAAGCTTTAAAAATTCAAAGACATTTTTCCATGTTAACTAACGGCACGGTATCGGACCTTAATATTGACCCATAATATTTAAATTGGACCACATATTATATTACAGGGTAATAGTGTACCCTACCACGGGAAATAATTATAGGTCAATTAGGGTGTACACAGCGTGACCCTAAAGTTTACTATGTATGCCTATGCGAAATAAAGTGTTCTGAGAAGGTTAAAATGAGGAATTAAGTGTTCTAAAATGCTTTAAAAATTCAAAGACATTTTTCTATGTTAACTAACGGTACGGTATCGGACCTTAATATTGACCTATAATTTTTAAATTGGACCACGTATTATATTACAGGGTAATATTGTTCCCTACCACGGGAAATAATTATAGGTCCCTTAGGGGGTACACAGCGTGACCCTAAAGTTTACTATGTATGCCTATGCAATATAAAGTGTTCTGAGAAGCTTAAAATGAAGAAATAAGCCTTTTAAAATGCTTTAAAAATTCAAAGACATCTTTAAATGGATAACTAACGCAAGGCGCGATATCAGACCTTAATGTTGACCCATAATATTTTAGTTGGACCAGGTTATTATATTACAGGGTAATAGTGTACCCTACCACAGGAAATAGTTATAGGTCAATTAGGGGGTACACAGCGTGACGTCAAAGTTTACTATGTATGCCTCTGTCAAATAAAGTGTTCTGGGAAGCTTAAAATGATGAAATAAGCCTTCTAAAAAGCTTTAAAAATTCAAAGACATTTTTCTATGTTAACTAACGGCACGGTATCGGACCTTAATATTGACCTAAAATATTTTAGATGGACCAGGCATTATATTACAGGGTAATAGTGTACCCTACCACAGGAAATAATTATAGGTGAATTAGGGGGTACACTATGTATATTTTAAATAGTGCATTAAAACAAGGTAATTCGAAAACACTTTTCAATGCTAAGAAACACCACGATATCTGACATTAAAATTGACTTAATTCACTATTGCTCAAAACGAGGAAATTCGCCTTCTAAAACCCTTTAAAGATAGGAAGCGCGAAGTCACTTTTCAATGTTAACGCAAAGCCCGATTTCGGGCCTTAATATTGACCCATAATATTTAAATTGGACCACATATTATATTACAGGGTAATAGTGTACCCTACCACAGGAAATAATTATAGGTCACTTAGGGGGTACACAGCGTGACCCTAAAGTTTACTATGTATGCCTATGTCAAATAAAATGTTCTGAGAAGCTTAAAATGAAGAAATAAGCCTTCTAAAAAGCTTTAAATATTCAAAGACATTTTTCTATGTTAGCTAACGGCACCGTATCGGACCTTAATATTGACCTATAAATTTTAAATTGGACCACGTATTATATTACAGGGTAATAGTGTATCCTGCCCTAGGAAATAATTATAGGTCAATTAGGGGGTACACAGCGTGACCCTAAAGTTTACTATGTATGCCTATGTGAAATAAAGTGTTCTGAGAAGCTTAAAATGAAGAAATAAGCCTTCTAAAAAGCTTTAAAAATTCAAAGACATTTCTCTATGTTAACTAACGGCACGGTATCGGACCTTAATATTGACCTATAATTTTTAAATTGAACCACGTATTATATTACAGGGTAATAGTGTACCCTACCCCAGGAAATAATTATAGGTCAATTGGGGGGTACACGGCGTGACCCTAAAGTTTACTATGTATGCCTATGCGAAATAAAGTGTTCTGAGAAGCTTACAATGAAGAAATAAGCCTTCTAAAATGCTTTAAAAATTCAAAGACATCTTTCAATGGTTAACTAATGCAAGGCGCGATATCAGACCTTAATATTGACCTATAATATTTTAGTTGGACCAGGTATTATATTACAGGGTAATAGTTTACCCTACCACAGGAAATAATTATAGGTGAATTAGGGGGTACACTATGTATATTTTAAATAGTGCATTAAAACAAGGAAATTCGAAGACACTTTACAATGTTAACTAACGGCATGGTATCGGACCTTAATATTGACCTATAATATTTTAATTGGACCAGGCATTATATTACAGGGTAATAGTGTACCCTACCACAGGAAATAATTATAGGTGAATTAGGGGGTACACTATGTATATTTTAAAAAGTGCATTAAAACAAGGAAATTCGAAGACACTTTACAATGTTAACTAACGGCATGGTATCGGACCTTAATATTGACCTATAATATTTTAATTGGACCAGGCATTATATTACAGGGTAATAGTGTACCCTAACCCAGGAAATAATTATAGGTGAATTAGGGGGTACACTATGTATATTTTAAATAGAGCATTAAAACAAGGAAATTCGAAGACACTTTTCAATGATAACTAACGGCACGGTATCGGACCTTAATATTGACCTATAATATTCTAAGTGGACAAGGTATTATATTACAGGGTAATAGTGTACCCTACCACAGGAAATAATTAAAGGTCAATTAGGGGGTACACAGCGCGACCCTAAAGTTTGCTATGTATGCCTATGTTAAATAAAGTGTTCTGAGAAGCTTAAAGTGAAGAAATAAGACTTCTAAAATGTTTTAAAAATTCTAATACATCTTTCAAAGGTTAACCAACGCAAGGCGCGATATCAGACCTTAATATTGACCTATAATATTTTAGTGGGACCAGGAATTATATTACAGGGTAATAGTGTACCCTACCTCGGGGAAATGATTATGGGTCAATTAGGGGGTACACAGCGTGGCCCTAAAGTTTACTATGTATGCCTATGTCAAATTAAGTGTTCGGAGAAGCTTAAAATGAAGAAATAAGCCTTCTAAAAAGCTTTAAAAATTCAAAGACATTTTTCCATGTTAACTAACGGCACGGTATCGGACCTTAATATTGACCCATAATATTTAAATTCGACCACATATTATATTACAGGGTAATAGTGTACCCTACCACGGGAAATAATTATAGGTCAATTAGGGTGTACACAGCGTGACCCTAAAGTTTACTATGTATGCCTATGCGAAATAAAGTGTTCTGAGAAGGTTA
This sequence comes from Parasteatoda tepidariorum, assembly GCF_982258835.1. Lineage (NCBI taxonomy): Eukaryota > Metazoa > Arthropoda > Arachnida > Araneae > Theridiidae > Parasteatoda > Parasteatoda tepidariorum. The sequence continues at coordinate 105,878,913 of NC_141759.1, read as the reverse complement.
AAATGAGGAATTAAGTGTTCTAAAATGCTTTAAAAATTCAAAGACATTTTTCTATGTTAACTAACGGTACGGTATCGGACCTTAATATTGACCTATAATTTTTAAATTGGACCACGTATTATATTACAGGGTAATATTGTTCCCTACCACGGGAAATAATTATAGGTCCCTTAGGGGGTACACAGCGTGACCCTAAAGTTTACTATGTATGCCTATGCGATATAAAGTGTTCTGAGAAGCTTAAAATGAAGAAATAAGCCTTTTAAAATGCTTTAAAAATTCAAAGACATCTTTCAATGATTAACTAACGCAAGGCGCGATATCAGACCTTAATATTGACCTATAATTTTTAAATTGGACCACGTATTATTTTACAGGGTAATAGTGTACCCTACCCCAGGAAATAATTATAGGTCAATTAGGGGCTACACAGCGCGACTCAAAAGTTTACTATGTATGCCTATGTGAAATAAAGTGTTCTGAGAAGCTTAAAATGAAGAAATAAGACTTCTGAAATGCTTTAAAAATTCAAAGACATCTTTCAATAGTTAAACAACGCAAGGCGCGATATCAGACCTTAATATTGACATATAATATTATAGTGGGACCAGGAATTATATTACTAGGTAATAGTGTAGCCTACCTCGGGAAATAATTATAGGTCTATTAGGGGGTACACAGCGTGGCCCTAAAGTTTACTATGTATGCCTATGCGAAATAAAGTGTTCTGAGAAGCTTAAAATGAAGAAATAAGCCTTTTAAAGTGCTTTAAAAATTCAAAGACATCTTTCAATGGATAACTAACGCAAGGCGCGATTTCAGACCTTAATGTTGACCCATAATATTTTAGTTGGACCAGGTTATTATATTACAGGGTAATAGTGTACCCTACCACAGGAAATAGTTATAGGTCAATTAGGGGGTACACAGCGTGACCTCAAAGTTTACTATGTATGCCTCTGTCAAATAAAGTGTTCTGGGAAGCTTAAAATGATGAAATAAGCCTTCTAAAAAGCTTTAAAAATTCAAAGACATTTTTCTATGTTAACTAACGGCACGGTATCGGACCTTAATATTGACCTAAAATATTTTAGATGGACCAGGCATTATATTACAGGGTAATAGTGTACCCTACCACAGGAAATAATTATAGGTGAATTAGGGGGTACACTATGTATATTTTAAATAGTGCATTAAAACAAGGTAATTCGAAAACACTTTTCAATGAAAAGAAACACCACGATATCTGACATTAAAATTGACTTAATTCACTATTGCTCAAAACGAGGAAATTCGCCTTCTAAAACCCTTTAAAGATAGGAAGCGCGAAGTCACTTTTCAATGTTAACGCAAAGCCCGATTTCGGGCCTTAATATTGACCCATAATATTTAAATTGGACCACATATTATATTACAGGGTAGTAGTGTACCCTACCACAGGAAATAATTATAGGTCACTTAGGGGGTACACAGCGTGACCCTAAAGTTTACTATGTATGCCTATGTCAAATAAAATGTTCTGAGAAGCTTAAAATGAAGAAATAAGCCTTCTAAAAAGCTTTAAATATTCAAAGACATTTTTCTATGTTAGCTAACGGCACCGTATCGGACCTTAATATTGACCTATAAATTTTAAATTGGACCACGTATTATATTACAGGGTAATAGTGTATCCTGCCCTAGGAAATAATTATAGGTCAATTAGGGGGTACACAGCGTGACCCTAAAGTTTACTATGTATGCCTATGTGAAATAAAGAGTTCTGAGAAGCTTAAAATGAAGAAATAAGCCTTCTAAAAAGCTTTAAAAATTCAAAGACATTTCTCTATGTTAACTAACGGCACGGTATCGGACCTTAATATTGACCTATAATTTTTAAATTGAACCACGTATTATATTACAGGGTAATAGTGTACCCTACCCCAGGAAATAATTATAGGTCAATTGGGGGGTACACGGCGTGACCCTAAAGTTTACTATGTATGCCTATGCGAAATAAAGTGTTCTGAGAAGCTTACAATGAAGAAATAAGCCTTCTAAAATGCTTTAAAAATTCAAAGACATCTTTCAATGGTTAACTAATGCAAGGCGCGATATCAGACCTTAATATTGACCTATAATATTTTAGTTGGACCAGGTATTATATTACAGGGTAATAGTTTACCCTACCACAGGAAATAATTATAGGTCAATTAGGGGGTACACAGCGTGACCTCAAAGTTTACTATGCCTCTGTCAAATAAAGTGTTCTGAGAAGCTTAAAATGAAGAAATAAGCCTTCTAAAAAGCTTTAAAAATTCAAAGACATCTTTCAATGGTTAACTAACGCAAGGCGCGATATCAGACCTTAATATTGACGTATATTATTTTAGTTGGACTAGGTATTATATTACAGGGTAATAGTGTACCCTACCACAGGAAATAATTATAGGTCAATTAGGGGGTACACAGCGTGACCCTAAAGTTTACTATGTGAACCTATGTGAAATAAAGTGTTCTGAGAAGCTTAAAATGATGAAATAAGACTTCTAAAATGCTTTAAAAATTCAAAGACGTCTTTCAATGATTAACTAACGCAAGGCGCGATATCAAACCATAATATTCATTGGTAATATTTTAGTTGTACCAGGTATTATATTACAGGGTAATAGTGTACCCTACCACGGGAAATAATTATAGGTCAATTAGGGGGAACACAATGAGTTCCTGTATTTTAATAGGTGTGCGTATCTAAAATAAGGGTTCAGAAGAGCTTAAAATGAGGAAATTCGCCTTCTCAAACCCTTTAAAGATTGGAAGCGCGAAGTCCCTCTTCCCTGTTAGCCCGATTTCGGACCTTAATATTGACCTATAATATTTAAGATGGACCACATATTATATTACAGGGTAATAGTGTACCCTACCACGAGAAATAATTATAGGTCATTTAGGGGGTACACAGCGTGACCCTAAAGTTTACTATGTATGCCTAAGTGAAATGAAGTGTTCTGAGAAGCTTAAAATGAAGAAATAAGCGTTCTAGAATGCTTTAAAAATTCAAAGACATCTTTCAATGGTTAACTAACGCAAGGCGCAATATCAGACCTTAATATTGACCTATAATTTTTAAATTGGACCACGTATTATATTACAGGGTAATAGTGTACCCTTCCACAGGAAATAATTATTGGTCAATTAGGGGGGACACTATGTATATTTTAAATAGTGCATTAAAACAAGGAAATACGAAGACACTTTTCTATGTTAACTAACGGCACGGTATCGGACCTTAATATTGACCTATAATTTTTAAATTGGACCACGTATTATATTACAGGGTAATAGTGTACCATACCACAGGAAATAATTATAGGTCATTTAGGGGGTACACAGCGTGACCCTAAATTTTACTATGTATGCCTATGCGAAATAGAGTGTACTGAGAAGCTTAAAAGTAAGAAATAAGCGTTCTAAAATGCTTTAAAAATTCAAAGACATCTTTCAATGGTTAACTAACGCAAGGCGCAATATCAGACCTTAATATTGACCCATATTATTTAAATTGGACCAGGTATTATATTACAGGGTAATAGTGTACCCTACCACAGGAAATAATTATAGGTCAATTAGGGGGTATACTATGTATATTTTAAATAGTGCATTAAAACAAGGAAATTCGAAGACACTTTTCAATGTTAACTAACGGCACGGTATCGGACCTTAATATTGACCTATAATATTTTAATTGAACCAGGTATTATATTACAGGGTAATAGTGTACCTTACCTCAGGAAATAAGTATATGTGAATTAGGGGGTACACTAGGTATATTTTAAATACTGCATTAAAAAAAGGAAATTCGATGACACTTTTCAATGCTAACAAACGGCACGATATCTGACCTTAAAATTGACTTAATTCACTATTGCTCAAAACGAGGAAATTCGCCTTCTAAAACCCTTTAAAGATAGGAAGCGCGAAGTCATTTTTCAATGTTAACATAAAGCCCGATATCGGACCTTAATATTGACCTATAATATTAAAGTTGGACCACATATTATATTACAGGGTAATAGTGTACCCTATCACAGGAAATAATTATAGGTGAATTAGGGGATACACTATGTATATTTTAAATAATGCATTGAAACAAGGAAATTCGAAGACACTTTTCAATGTTAACTAACGGCAAGGTATCGGGCCTTAATATTGACCTATAATATTTTAATTGGACCAGGTATTATATTACAGGCTAATAGTGTACCCTACCACAGGAAATAATTAATGGTCAATTAGGGGTCACATACGTGGTCCAATTTAAAAATTATAGGTCAATATTAAGGACCGATACCGTGCCGTTAGTTAACATAGAAAAATGTCTTTCAATTTTTAAAGCTTGTTAGAAGGCTTATTTCTTCATTTTAAGCTTCTCAGAACACTTTATTTGACAGAGGCATACATAGTAAACTTTAGGGTCACGCTGTGTACCCCCTAATTAACCTATAATTATTTCCTGTGGTAGGGAACACTATTACCCTGTAATATAATTCCTGGTCCAACTAAAATATTGTAGGTCAATAATAAGGTCTGATATCGCGCCTTGCGTTGGTTAACCATTGAAAGATGTCTTTGAATTTTTAAAGCATTTTAGAAGTCTTATTTCCTCATTTTAAGCTTCTCAGAACACTTTATTTCTCATAGGCATACATAGTAAACTTTAGGGTCACGCTGTGTACCCCCTAATTGACCTATAATTATTTCCTGGGGTAGGGTTCACTATTACCTTGTAATATAATACCTGGTCCAAGTAAGATATTAGAGGTCAATATTAAGGCCTGATATCGCGCCTTGCGTTAGTTAACCATTGAAAGAAGTCTTTGAATTTTTAAAGCATTTTAGAAGGCTTATTTCTTCATTTTAAGCTTCTCAGAACAATTTATTTCGCTTAGGCATACATAGAAAACTTTAGGGTCACGCCGTGTACCCCCTAATTGACCTATAATTATTTCCTGGGGTAGGGTACACTATTACCCTGTAATATAATACGTGGTCCAATTTAAAAATTATAGGTCAATATTAAGGTCCGATACCGTGGCGTTAGTTAACAAAGAAAAATGTCTTTGAATTTTTAAAGCTTTTTAGAAGGCTTATTTCTTCATTTTACGCTTCTCAGAACACTTTATTTCACATAGGCATACGTAGTAAACTTTAGGGTCACGCTGTGTACCCCCTAATTGACCTATAATTATTTCCTGGGGTAGGGTACACTATTACCCTGCAATATAATACGTGGACCAATTTAAAAATTATAGGTCAATATTAAGGTCCGATACCGTGCCGTTAGTTAACCATTGAAAGATGTCTTTGAATTTTTAAAGCATTTTAGAAGGCTTATTTCTTCATTTTAAGCTTCTCAGAACACTTTATTTCACATAGGCATACATAGTAAACTTTAGGGTCACGCTGTGTACCCCCTAATTGACATATAATTATTAACCGTGGTAGGGTACACTATTACCCTGTAATATAATTCCTGGTCCCACTAAAATATTATAGGTCAATATTAAGGTCTGATATCGCGCCCTGCGCTAGTTAACCATTGAAAGTAGTCTTTGAACTTTTAAAGTATTTTAAAGGCTTATTTCTTCATTTTAAGCTTCTCAGAACACTTTATTTCACATAGGTATACATAGTAAACTTAAGGCCACTCTGTGTACCCCCTAATTGACATATAATTATTAACCGTGGTAGGGTACACTATTACCCTGTAATATAATTCCTGGTCCCACTAAAATATTATAAGTCAATATTAAGGTCTGATATCGCGCCTTGCGTTGGTTAACCATTGAAAGATGTCTTTGAATTTTTAAAGCATTTTAGAAGGCTTATTTCTTCATTTTAAGCTTCTCAGAACACTTTATTTCACATAGGCATACATAGTAAACTTTAGGGCCACTCTGTGTACACCCTAATTGACATATAATTCTTTAAAGGATTTTAAACGGCGAATTTCCGCATTTTAAACTGTTCCGAACCCTTTAAAGATTGGACCTAAAGCCCTTTAAAGGAACCTAAAACCCTTTAAAGATTGGAAGCGCGAAGTCCCTCTTCACTGTTAGCCCGATTTCGGACCTTAATATTGACTTATAATATTTAAGTTGGACCACATATTATATTACAGGGAAATAGTGTACCCTACAACGGGAAATATTTATAGGTCAATTAGGGGGTACACAATGAGTTCCTGTATTTTACTATGTGTGCGTATCTAAAATAAGTGTTCGGAAGAGCTTAAAATGAGGAAATTCGCCTTCTAAAAACCCTTTAAAGATAGGAGGCGCGAAGTCCCTCTTCACAGTTAGCCGATTTCGGACCTTATTATTGACCTATAATATTTAAGTTGGAACACATATTATATTACAGGGTAATAGTGTACCCTTCCACAGGAAATAATTATAGGTGAATTAGGGGGTAAACTATATATATTTTAAATAGTGCATTAAAACAAGGAAATTCGAAGACGCTTTTCAATGTTAACTAACGGCACCATATCGGACCTTAATATTGACCTATAATATTTTTAATGACCAGCTATTATATTACAGGGTAATAGTGAACCCTACCACTGGAAATAATTATAGGTCAATTAGGGGGTACACAGGGCGACACTAAAGTTTACTATGTATGCATATGTGAAATAAGTACTTCAGAGAAGCTTAAAATGAGGAAATTCGCCTTCTAAAAAGCTTTAAAAATAGGAAGCGCGAAGTCCCTCTTCACTGTTAATGTAAAGCCTGATTTCAGACCTTAATATTGACCCATAATATTTAAGTTGGACCACATATTATATTACAGGATAATATTGTACCGTACCACAGGAAATAATTATAGTTCAATTAGGGGGTACACAGTGTGACCCTAAAGTTTACTATGTATGAATTACTGAGAAGCTAAAAATGAAGAAATAAGCCTTCTAAAAAGCTTTAAAAATTCAAAGACAATTTTCTATATGTTAACTAACAGCACGGTATCGGACTTTAATATTGACCTATAATTTTTAAATTAGACCACGTTTTATATTACAGGATAATAGTGTACCCTACCACTGGAAATAATTAGAGATCAATTAGGGCTTACTCTATGTATATTTTAAATAGCGCATTAAAACAAGGAAATTCGAAGACACTTTTCTATGTTAACTAACGGCACGGTATCGGACCTTAATATTGACCTATAATTTTTAAATTGGACCACGTATTACATAACAGGGTAATAGTGAACCCTACCACAGGAAATAATTATAGGTCAATTAGGGGGTACACAGCGTGACCCTAAAGTTTACTATGTATGCCTATGTCAAATAAAGTGTTCTGAGAAGCTTAAAATGAAGAAATAAGCCTTCTAAAAAGCTTTGAAAATTCAAAGATATTTTTCTATATGTTAACTAACAGCACGGTATCGGACCTTAATATTGACCTATAATTTTTATATTGGACCACGTATTATATAACAGGGTAATAGAGTATCCTACCACAGGAAATAATTATAGGTCAATTAGGGGGAACAAAGCGTGACCCTAAAGTTTACTATGTATGCCTATGCGAAATAAAGTGTTCTGAGAAGCTTAAAATGAAGAAATAAGCATTCTAAAATGCTTTAAAAATTCAAAGACATCTTTCAATGGTTAACTAACGCAAGGCGCGATATCAGACCTTAATATTGACCAATAATATTTAAATTGGACCAGGTATTATATTACAGGGTAATAGTGTACCCTACCTCAGGAAATAATTATAGGTCAATTAGGGGGTACACAATGAGTTCCTGTATTTTACTATGTGTGCGTATCTAAAATAAGTAATCGGAAGAACTTAAAATGAGGAAATTCTCCTTCTAAAACCCTTTAAAGATAGGAAGCGAAGTCCCTCTTCACTGTTATCCCGATTTCGGACCTTAATATTGACCTGTAAATTTTAAATTGGACCATGTATTATATTACAGGGTAATAGTGTACCCTACCACAGGAAATAATTATAGGTCAATTAGGGGGACACAGCGTGACCCTAAAGTTTACTACGTATGCCTATGCGAAATAAAGTGTTCTGAGATGCTTAAAATGAGGAAATAAGCTTTCTAAAATGCTTTAAAAATTCAAAGACATCTTTCAATGGTTAATTAACGCAAGGCGCGATATCAGACCTTAATATTGACCCATAATATTTAAATTGGAATAGGTATTATATTACTTGGTAATAGTGTACCCAACCGCAGGAAATAATTATAGGTCAATTAGGGAGTACACAATGAGTTCCTGTATTTTACTATGTTTGCGTATCTAAAATAAGTGTTCGGAAGAGCTTAAAATGAGGAAATTCGTCTTCTAAAACCCGTTAAAGATAGGAAGTGCGATGTCCCTCTTCACTGTTAGCCCGATATCAGACCTTAATATTGACCTATAATATTTTAGTTGGGGCAGGTATTATATTACAGGGTAATAGTGTACTCTACCACGGAAAATAATTATAGGTGAATTAGGGGGTACACTATGTATATTTTAAATAGCGCATTAAAACAAGGAAATTCGAAGACACTTTTCAATATTAACTAACGGCACGGCATCGGACATTAATATTGACCTATAATATTTTAATTGGACCAGGTATTATATTGCAGGGTAATAGTGTACCCTACCACAGGAAATAAGTATATGTGAATTAAAGGGTACACTATGTATATTTTAAATAGTGCATTAAAACAAGGAAATTCGAAGACACTTTTCAATGCTAACAAACGGCACGATATCTGACCTTAAAATTGACTTAATTCACTATAGCTCAAAACGAGGAAATTCGCCTTTTAATACCCTTTAAAGATAGGATGCGCGAAGTCACTTTTCAATGTTAACGTAAGGCCCGATTTCGGATCTAAATATTGAACCATAATATTTAAATTGGACCACATATTATATGACAGGGTAATAGTGTACCCTACCACAGGAAATAATTATAGATCAATTAGGGGGCACACTATGTATATTTTAAATAGTGCATTAAAACAAGGAAATTCGAATACACTTTTCAATGTTAACTAACGGCACGGTATCGGACCTTAATATTGACCTATAATATTTTAGTTAGACCAGGTATTATATTACAGAGCAATAGTGTACCCTAAAACAGAAAATAATTATAGGTCAATTAGGGGGTACACAATGAGTTCCTGTATTTTACTATGTGTGCCTATCTAAAATAAGTGTTCGGAAGAGCTTAAAATGAGGAAATTCGCCTTCTATAACCCTTTAAAGATTGGAAGAGCGAAGTCCATCTTCACTGTTAGCCCGATTTCGGACCTTAATATTGACCTATAATATTTATGTTGCATCAGATATTATATTACAGGGTAATAGTGTACCCTACCATGGGATATAATTATAGGTGAATTAGGGGTACACTATGTATATTTTAAATAGTGCATTAAAACAAAGAATATCGAAGACACTTTTCAATGTTAACTAACGACTCGGTATCGGACCTTAATATTGACCTATAATATTTTAATCGGATCAGGTATTATATTACAGGGTAATAGTGTACCCTACCACAGGAAATAATTATAGGTGAATTAGGGGGCACACTAGGTATATTTTAAATAG